>NC_134265.1:366266734-366866734 GCF_031893055.1 Leptodactylus fuscus | reverse complement strand
AAAAGACAATGACGGGGTAAAATTCTTATTGACAGTCATAGACATTCTATCTCGTTACGCATTGTGTGTAGCTTTGAATGAAAAGTTGGGTCATTCTTTTTGCAAAAGCGTTCAAATTAATTTTGGAAAATGACGGACGTGTTCCACGAAAATTACAGATGGACAGAGGCCGAGAATTTATGAATGCGGCCCTGAAGAAGCTCTGCAAAATTTACGTGATAGAGAAGATCTTTACTACAAATTCTGTAAAAGCTGCCTTAGTGGAAAGAATGAATCACACCCTTAAATCGCGTGTGTGGAAATATCTTGGTCACCATAACACTTATAGATATACTTAGAGATGAGCGAACACCGTTTGATTGAATAGGTATTCGATTGAACATCAAGGCATTCGATGTATTCGTACACAATCGAATACCAGGCCACACATGCAGTTAAAATTCGTATCCCTCCCCCACACACACACACACACCTTCCCTGGCGCGTTTTTTGCACCAATGTGCAGGGGAGGTGGGAAAAGGAACTACGACAATGGAGGTAGTAAAAAAAAAATTAAAAACCCCGTTGGCTGCTGAAATCAGGTGACCTCTAGAGATGAGCGAACAATAAAATATTCGATATTTGTTATTAGTTTCGAATAGCCGCTCAATATTCGACTATTCGAACGAATATGGAACCCCATTATAGTCTATGGAAGAAAATGCTTTGTTTCAGGGGATCCCACCATTCCACTCAGGAGGGTCACCAAGTCCACTATGACACCCCAGGAAATGATGCCAACACCTCTGCAATGTAACTGGGACAGCAGGGGGAACATGTCTGGGGGCATCTAACACACCAAAGCCCCTCTATTACCCCAACATCACAGCCTAACAACTACACACTATACACACTCACTACAACCTCTATCAAATTGGGAAAATACCTGGAAACCTTCTTTACTCTCCAAATGGATGGACACAAACCCCAATTAAAGCTCAACAAACATTACCAAGCACCCCTTTAAATCAAGTTGCCCATGACAACCACAGATGGAATAGGCAATGGGAAATCCTTCAGTCCCCACCCTGACCTGTCATTGTGGATGTGTGTGTGTGTGTGTGTGTGTGTGTGTGTGATGTGATAAGACCTTCTAAAATTCACTTTTATGGCCCTTAACATGAGCCCGTACAAATGAAGTTACAGGTCCCTAAGCTGAGCTCCCAGCAGAGATTGAGGCCCTTTAGGTGACTTCAGCCTCTACCTGCAGAGTTTTAGGCCCTTTAACTTAGTTCAGCCTTGCACCAGCAGAGATTTTTTGGTCCTTTGGGTGAGTTGAGCCTTTAAACAGCAGAGATTTAGTTTTTGGCCCTTGGAGTGAGTAGAGCCTTTAAAATACAGTGCTTTTGGCCCTTGGAGTGAGTACAGCCTTGCACCAGCAGAGTGTTAGCCCCTTTAAATTTCTTAGCCCCTAAAACAGTGGTTCCAGAACCATCACTCTCATTGTGTGGGATTGATGCAGTGGATTGGACTGAGGACCCAGACATTGACCTTGATTTTGATTGTGAAATTGATAACATTTTGGCATCAAGTCCTGGGGGTAACTTTTTTTTAGAGGGCCGCAAAGGGGGAGAATTGGCTGCAGCCACTACTAGCGGTAATGGTCCTCTAATATCGGACTCTACATTACCTCTACAGGGTTCTGATCAGGTGTTAATAGTCCAAACAACATGCTCCAGTACTTTAGATGTAGATCAGAAACCACTTTCCCTTCCGACTCCAGATTTAACCAAGCTTCACCATCATCATCCTGCTGAGATGGAGCCACTAAAGTAAACCTTGCCTTCCAAGGCCTGTCCTGGAGCTGCGACTGAGCCAAATCTAAGCACAGAGTCCTTTGGAACTGAACAAAATTCAAAGTGTCAAAAGACTTTAGAGACTGTTGAAAGTAATGGGATCCAGAATGAGGAGTTCATCACAAGGCTGACAGACCCAACTCCAAATGCTGCAGCACAAGCAACCAGCAGTCAGACTAAGATGGTCTCTTCTTCAAGCAAGACACAAGATTATTTGGCGGCCTGCTTTGTCTCCCCGCCCAATATTCCTGGCAGGAGTGCTGAAACACCACCCTCCTCCTCCTCCGCCGTTGAATCGACCCCATATATTGGCATGGGGAGACGTCAGCAGGCCGCGATGAAGCTCATCAGCTTGGGGGACAGACAGCACACTGCCTCCGAGGACAGGGATGCCATTCTGGCTGAGATGGCAATGTGTTTTTTTCCTGCTGTACCTGGGGCCAGGCATGTTTGTCATGTGTGATAATGGCAGGAACCTGGTAGCGGCTCTGGAGCTTGCCAGCCTCCAACATGTTTCATGCCTGGCCCACGTCTAAGTTGGTGGTGCAACGTTTTTGAAAACATACCCAAATGTACACAAGCTACTGGTGAAAGTGTGGCACTTGTGTGCCAACTTCCGCAAGTCTACAGGAGCCGCTGCTAGCCTCAAAACACTCCAGCAACGCCTCCACCTGCCTCCATCTGCCCGAACACCGGCTGTTGTGTGATGTCCCCACACGCTGAAACCCTAGATACCATATGTTGAGCAGGGTGTGTGAGTTGCAGAGACCATTGATGGAGTTCCATCTCCAAAACCCAAGGGTTCATCAAAGTCAGCTCACTCAGTTTCAGCACCATTAGTTTCCATAGGTGGCAGAGTTATGTGAAATCCTATCCCATCCTTTCCACTGGACACGAAAAATTTGCATGCACTCATCACAATTCTGGATATGGCAGCTGTGTTAAGCAGGGTGCAGGGTACAACGCAGACCAGGCCCGAGCTGTGATTATGTGCGGTTTGTAGTAAGGGGACAGTGAGCAATTGGAAGAGGAGTTGGTGGACGATGAGGCCACCGACCCGACATGGACAGGGGTGATGTCTAGCGGGTAAAGCAGTGTAGATGTCGAGGCAAGCTAATCAACAAAAAAGGTGGCTAGAAGCAGAGGCATAGACTGGGCTGATGTCTAGGGGAAAAATCAGTGTAGATGTAGACTCAAGCTAAGCAGCAAAAAAAAGTGGCTAGAAGCAGAGGCATAGACTGGGATGATGTCTAGGGGCGAAAGCAGTGTAGATGTGGAGGCAAGCTAAGCAGCAAAAAAGGTGGCTAGAAGCAGAGGCATAGACTGGGATGATGTCTAGGGGAAAAAAATCAGTGTAGATGTAGACTCAAGCTAAGCAGCAAAAAAAGTGGCTAGAAGCAGAGGCATAGACTGGGATGATGTCTAGGGGCGAAAGCAGTATAGATGTGGAGGCAAGCTAAGCAGCAAAAACTGTGGCTAGAGGCAAAGGCATGCAAAGGCATGTTACAAGACTTATTCCTAGGTCTGGGGCACTTTAATGGCCCCCCTGGCCAAATTACCGCCACTTAGGGACCGAGTGTCACCAGGAGGGACAAGTATAGGCGCATGTTGTGGGAATACCTAGCTGACCCCAGCTCTGTCCTCTCCGATCCCTCTGTGCTCTACAGCCTACACTTATGTTCTCATCTTTTTTTCTGTACTACACATCTCTTGTCAACTTCCTTTGGGATCTCAGAGGTGGTGTCCTCAGTGCTGAAAAACACATTTGAGTCCCCTTGGCAAGTACCAGTAAGAGAACCCTGGAGCAACCAACTCTAGCCAGCTACCATAGCATCGAGCTTGGCTAAATGCAGAGAAAGATTTTGGACCACTTCCAGAGATGGTAACTTCAGTGCTGAAGTTGGCAATGGACAGTGTAACGGGATTAGCTGAGGGATCGCTGTCTTGATGCTATGTCTCAGGCCCCCCCAAAATTCAAGGATTTTTCCAGCTCTATATGATCTAGTCACTGCTGTGTATTCTGGCTATTCTGTATGCGGACAGCCAAGAATGAACGCTGCTTCTCCGCTATATATGAAGTTGTATCTGTTCTGTATCCCTGTTTTCCACCGTCCAGGGAAAGCTGGACTGATGTCCCTACAGTGTATAGCTCTGAGAAGAGCTGCTGGTTTTCTTCTTTAGTTCTTCCCTGCCTATCGGAAGCTAATCGCTATCTAGCCCTCAGCAGATATGTTTCTCTCCCTATGTTTGACCACAAAAATGGCGAATATGCAAGCGGCCGTTCTTATGAATGGGAGGTCACATGTTTTCGGCAGCCAATGGGTTTTTTCAATTTTTTTCACTGCCTCCGTTGTCGTAGTTCCTGTCCCATTTCCCCTGCACAGTTATTAGTGCAAAAAACGCGCCAGGGAAGGTGGGAGGGGATACAAATTTTTACTGCGTATGCGGCCTTGTATTCAATTGTGAATCGAATGCCATGATATTCGATCGAATACCTATTTGATCGAACGGCGTTTGCTTATCTCTAATAATAATAATAATAATTATTATTATTATTATTATTATTATTATTATTATTATTATTATTATTATTATTATTATTATTATTATTATTATTATGGTAGTATTAGTAAGGATGTGTACTTCATTATTATAATTTTATTTATTATATTCATTTCAATTTTTTTTTCAACAATTCGTTTAAAAAATAAAAATAAAACAAAACTATTCATTGACTAAAGGGTTAACCAAGATGTGTACTTTGTTATATATGATTATAAAATAATAACAAAAATACAATTACTGCTAATTATTATTATTATTATTATTATTATTATTATTATTATTATTATTATTATTATTATTATTATTATTATTATTATGCTAGTAGTAATAATGTTGTATAATTTATTGTATAATTTATTATTGTATTACATTATTATATTCATTCCAATGCTATATTATACATTACATTACAGTTTATTGTATTGCCAATCCATTACATAGATGTGATATCGGATACATGACATGACTCTGAACATTTTTCAATGATGAATTTCTCTCCTGTAACATTAATACACTCAGATATATTTCAGTCTGTAATTCCCGATCTGCAGAAAGTTTCTGAGCTGTAAATAAGTAAAAGTTTCTCGTTGTTCTCTCCAGTCCTGACCCCGGAGACAATACGGTTCCTGCCCTGTAATTATGATAGTGAATGACGGCATATGGCGGGGGAATTCTACACTGGGCGACATTGTGAGATGTGAGGAGGGGGCCGCTCCTCTCACCTCAGTCACTCTTACTATAGACTTTGATTCTTTGTGTCTCCTGTATAATTATGTATCCAGGTGACTGACTCCGAGATGTATTACAGATTTATCCATGTAGTGAGGGAGGGGGAGCGGAGGGCGAAAGCTGGGACTGCAGGTCTGACCTGTCATCTGGTTATACACCAGGAGTCAGTGTAATGTCTAATGCTGGGAATAATACGATAATGTCTAATGCTGGGAATAATACAATAATGTCTAATACAGAGAATAATCCAATAATGTCTAATACAGAGAATAATCCAATAATGTCTAATACAGAGAATAATACAATAATGTCTAATACAGAGAATACAATAATGTCTAATACAGAGAATAATCCAGTAATGTCTAATACAGAGAACAATACAATAATGTCTAATACAGAGAATACAATAATGTCTAATACAGAGACTAATCCAATAATGTCTAATACAGAGAATAATACAATAATGTCTAATACAGAGAATACAATAATGTCTAATACAGAGAATAATACAATAATGTCTAATACAGAGAATAATACAATAATGTCTAATACAGAGAATGATACAATAATGTCTAATACAGAGAATAATACAATAATGTCTAATACAGAGACTAATCCAATAATGTCTAATACAGAGAAAAATACAGTAATGTCTAATACAGAGAATAATCCAATAATGTCTAATACAGAGAATAATACAATAATGTCTAATACAGAGACTAATACAATAATGTCTAATACAGAGAATAATCCAATAATGTCTAATACAGAGAATACAATAATGTCTAATACAGAGAATAATACAATAATGTCTAATACAGAGAATACAATAATGTCTAATACAGAGAATAATACAATAATGTCTAATACAGAGAATAATACAATAATGTCTAATACAGAGAATAATACAATAATGTCTAATACAGAGAATGATACAATAATGTCTAATACAGGGAATAATACAATAACGTCTAATACAGAGAATAATACAATAATGTCTAATACAGAGACTAATCCAATAATGTCTAATACAGAGAATAATACAGTAATGTCTAATACAGAGAATAATCCAGTAATGTCTAATACTGGGAATAATCCAGTAATGTCTAATACAGAGAATAATCCAATAATGTCTAATACAGAGAATAATACAGTAATTTCTAATACAGAGAATAATACAATAATGTCTAAGGGTGAATTCACACTGAGTAAACGCTAGCTTATTCTGAACGTAAAACACGTTCAGAATAAGCGGCGTCTAAAGCAGCTCCATTCATTTCTATGGGGAGCGCTCGTATCCCCGCTCCCATAGAAATGAATGGGCTGCTTCTTTCACTCCGTGCAGTCCCATTGAAGTGAATGGGGAGTGCCGGCGTATACGGCAAGCTCTGCTCATGCCGGAGCGTACACGCCGGCACATCCCATTCACTTCAATGGGACTGCACGGAGTGAAAGAAGCAGCCCATTCATTTCTATGGGGAGCGCTCGTATCCCCGCTCCCATAGAAATGAATGGAGCTGCTTTAGACGCCGCTTATTCTGAACGTGTTTTACGTTCAGAATAAGCTAGCGTTTACTCAGTGTGAATGCACCCTTACACAGAGAATAATCCAATAATGTCTAATACAGAGAATAATCCAATAATGTCTAATACAGAGAATAATACAGTAATGTCTAATACAGAGAATACAGTAATTTCTAATACAGAGAATAATCCAATAATGTCTAACACAGAGAATAATACAATAATGTCTAATACAGAGAATAATACAATAACGTCTAATACATGCAAGCATGCGCTCATCACAACTCCGGATATGGCAGCTGTGTTAAGCAGAGTGCAGGGTACAACGCAGACCAGGCCCGAGCTGTGGTCATGTGCGGTTTGCAGTAAGGGGACAGTGAGCAATTGGAAGAGGAGTTGGTGGACGACGAGGCCACCGACCCGACATGAACAGGGGTGATGTCTAGGGGCGAAAGCAGTGTAGATGTGGAGGGAAGCTAAATCAACCAATAAGGTGGCTAGAAGCAGAGGCATAAACTGGGGTGATGTCTAGGGGCAAAAGCAGTGTAGATGTGGAGGGAAGCTAAGCAGCAAAAAGGGTGGGTAGAGGCAAAGGCATGCAAAACTCTACCCTGTTTCAAGACTTATTCCTAGGTCTGGGAAACGTTAATGGCCCCCCTGGCCAAATTACTGCCACTGAGGGGCCTACTGTCACCAGTGTTGTGGGAGTACCTGCTGACCCCAGCTCTGTCCTCTCTGATCCCTCTGTGGCCTACACTTATTTTCTCATCAGTTTTTCCGCAATACACAAATCCTGTGAAGTTCCCTTGGGATCTCAGAGGAGGTGGCCTCAGTTCTGAAAAACGCATCTGAGTTCCCTTGGCAATTATCGTTAAGAGAACCCTGGAGCAACCAACTGTAGCCAACTACCATAGCATCGAGCCTGGCTAAATGCAGAGAAAGAAGGTGTACCACTTCCAGAGATGGTAACTTCAGTGCTGCAGTTGGCAATGGACGGTGTAACGGGATTAGCTCAGGGATCGCTGTCTTGACCACTTTTTGGCGCAAAATGAAAGTTCAATCCAGACAAGTATGGTGCAAAGATTTAACCCCACATATCCCAAAACCTGGAGTAGCTGAATGGAGTACAGACACCAATACTCCCTGCTCCAGCAGCCAGACCTTTACCAGGGTTTTGGTAAGACCCACCAGCCAGGAGCGCAGCTTTTCTCAGCTGCACCTAGATTGTGTCTGACAGGAACCTGGGAGAAATGTATACTCCTTCTCCCACTTTTACCCTGGTCCTGTCACAACGGTCACACCAGATGTTCGGATTGTCCATCATTAAAGTTTCCTTATACTTTAGGAAATAAACTTGTGAGGGTGAAAGGTTGAGATATCGCATCAAACAATCCTTAACTGTACTTGTGTGACTGTGAAGAATGCCAACAGTTGCCCTTGGAAATAGGTAGACACGAGCGACCTGAGTATCCAATATATTGTTTAGTTTATCACACCGTATTGAAGAGAAGGGGTTCAACAGAGGGAGAAAAGGATCCGAAAAGAGATCCTGGGAGGGCGGAGAAGTAATGGTTGCAGTTGTACTACATTTATAGAGCAGTTTTCAGTGTTCTAGTACCAGTGTCCGGTGCTTGTACTGATTGAGTTATTGGTTGAAATAATGTCACAGAAATAAATGAAACATACAAGGGGTAGACCCTTAAAAATTGGATTGAGCTGATATAGCCTGACTGCATTTCTGGGTCTCCCAACTAGGTTTTGGGGTTACACACTGTGAACAACTGTAATGAGCGGACATAACTGGACTGAATTTTGGTGTTTCCCACCTAGGTTTTGGGAGTACACACCCTGGATATCTGGATTGAGCATACATAGCCTGACCTAATTCCTCTGTATCCTTGTTTTGGGGTTACACAGCCTGAAAAGCTGCTTTGCATGTATATAGCAAGTAGTAACTGCAGTGGATTGATGCAATTTTTCACGAAATAACAAAATTCAAGGCTTGAATAAGTCTTGAAACAGTGTAGAGTTTTGCATGCCTTTGCCTCTACCCACCCTTTTTGCTGCTTAGCTTCCCTACACATCTACACTGCTTTCGCCCCTAGACATCACTCCTGTTCATGTCGGGTCGGTGGCCTTGTCGTCCACCAAATCCTCTTCCAATTGCTCATTGTCCCCTTACTGCAAGCCGCACATAACCACACCTCAGGCCTGGTCTGTGTTGTACCCTGCACCCTGCTTAACGCAGCTGCCATATCCGGAGTTGTGATGAGCGCATGCTAATGTTTCGTGTCCAGGGAAAGGATGGGAAAGGATTTCACATAAGTCTGCCACCCATGGAAACTCATGGTGCAGAAACTGCGGGAGCTGACTCTGAGGAACCCTTGAGTTTTGGACATGGTACTCCATCAAAGGTCTCTGCTGCTCACACAATCTATTCTGGCAGATGGAGGCGTTGCTGGAGGCTTCGGAGGCTAGCAGCGGCTCCTGTACACTTGTGAAAGTGGGCGCACAAGTGCCGCACTTTCACCAGTAGCTTGTGTACTTTGGGGTATGTTTTCAAAAAACGTTGCACCACTAAGTTAGAGGTGGGCCAGGCATGGAACGTGTTGGAGGCTGGCAAGCTCCAGAGCCGCTACCAGGTTGTTATGGTTCTGTGTGCAAATACAAAAATAATAATAAACGTAACAGAACCGCTAAGCCGCAGAGCACTGCGGCGAGGTCCACAGACCCAGATGGGCGGCCGTGTGCCAGTACCAGGCAGCAGTGTGTCTGAACAGGAAGTAACGTAAATGTACCAGTTCACTTCACTGGGTGAATGCGTCAGGGCTGCAGCAGTGTGAACGGGCTGCGACAAGGTTGTACCAGTTGCACCAGTTAACTTCACTGGGCAACTGTGTTACACAATGGAGATTTACTCCAGTTAACCTCACTGGGTAAAAGCTTTACAGCTTCAGTATTTAACAGACTGGAATGAAGTTTTACACCAGTTCACTGCACTGGGGAAATAGTTTGTTCAGCTTCAGGTGGACCAGCTGCAACCAGACTGCCAGGGGTTAACGTCACCCCTAACAGCAACACAAATGGCTCCGAACAGCTAGGAGCTATAACACACACACAGTGACAGATAGCCCAGCTAAAGAGACCAAGCCTGCTGCCAGTCCACCGGCTGGTACAGAGTCCACTGCACCGAGCCGTAGTGTGGAGCTGCCAGAACATTCAGGACTTAAAGGTCTTGCTAACAGCACTAGATGGAACCTGCCTAGCTACTGGAAGCAGCCTGGAGCTCCTGTCATACCCTCCTGTCTTACGTGTTTTTCAGATAAAGTGTGAGCACCGGCCGGGCGTCGGCTCACACCTTTTAAAGGCTAATCCCCGCCCAACAGGGGCGGTGGCATAACATCACCGATCATGCCCAGTAAGGCCAAACTGGGACTTAGCCTCGGAGCGGACCCAAAATGCCTGAGCATGCTCAGTAGGGAGAGAATGGCACTTAGCCTCTGAGCAGCTCCAAAATGCCTGAGCATGCTCAGAGGGCCGAAAACCGGACTTAGACTCCAGACATCCTATTACCCAACGCCGAGGGCGAGGTTCGGATTGGCCCGAAGGTGGCGTTGTGCGCCGTGATGGAACCCTGCGAGACCCGATCCTAACACAGGTTCCTGCCGTTATCACACACGACCATGCCTGACCGCAGGTGTAGCAGGGAAAAACACATTGCCATCTCAGCCAGGATGGCATCCTTGACCTCGGAGGCAGTGTGCTGTCTGTCCCCCAAGCTGATGAGCTTCAGTGCGGCCTGCTGACATCTCCCCACGCCAGTAGCTGGGGTCTATTTAATGGCGGAGGAGGATGGTGTTTCAGCACTCCTACCAGGAATATTGGGCGGGGAGACAAGGCAGGCCACCACAGTTTGTGACCTAGTCTCAGCCTCAACTACATTCAGTCAGGCTCACGTTAAGGGCCATAAAAGTGAATTTTGGAAGGTCTTACCACATCACACACATCCACAATGACAGTTCAGGGTGGGGACTGAAGGATTTCCCATTGCCTATTCCATCTGTTTTTGTCATGGGGAACATGATATAAAGGGGTGCTTGTTAACGTTTGTTGAGCTTAAATTGGGGTTTGTGTCCATCCATTTGGGGAGTAAAGACGGTCTCCAGGTATGTTCCCACTTTGATAGAGGTTGTAGTTAGAGATGAGCGAACAGTGTTCTATCGAACTCATGTTCGATCGGATATTAGGCTGTTCGGCATGTTCGAATCGAATCGAACACCGCGTGGTAAAGTGCGCCATTACTCGATTCCCCTCCCACCTTCCCTGGCGCCTTTTTTGCTCCAATAACAGCGCAGGGTAGGTGGGACAGGAACTACGACACCGGTGACGTTGAAAAAAATAGATAGATTCTGGGTAGGCAGGGACAGGCTAGGATAGGAAGGAGAAGACAACCACAACAGCTCTTGTAAGAGCTAAATTCCAGGGAGAAGCTTGTCAGTGTAACGTGGCACTGACAGGCTCAATCGCCGCAACCCAGCTTTCCCAGGATCCTGAATGGAATACACTGTCAGTGTATTCCCGTATACCCGATATATACCCCCGATACCCGTTCCAACGGTGTGCCCCCCCACCTTCACCCCAGAAATACCCTGCAAGTCCCCTAGCAATAGGATTGGGGCTATATACACCCACAATTTTTGCTACTGCCATATAGTGCCATTGTCTGACTGGGAATTCAAAGAATATATTGGGCTTACATATAACTTCAATTCCAGGGAGAAGCTTGTCAGTGTAACGTGGCACTGACGGGCTCAATCGCCGCAACCCAGCTTTCCCAGGATCCTGAATGGAACACACTGACAGTGTATTCCCGTATACCCCATATATACACCCCAAATCCCCGTTCCAACGGTGTGCCCCCCCACCTTCACCTCAGAAATACCCTGCAAGTCCCCTAGCAATAGAATTGGGGCTATATACACCCACTATTTTTGCTACTGGTATATAGTGCCATTGTCTGACTGGGAATTCAAAGAATATATTGGGATTACGTGCACCCACAATTTTTGCTACTGGTATATAGTGCCATTGTCTCACTGGGAATTCAAAGAATATATTGGGGTTACAAATACCCTCATTTCTTGCTACTGCCATATAGTGCCAGTTTCTGACTGGTAATTCAAAGAATATATGGGGGTTATAAATACCCTCATTTCTTGCTACTGGTATATAGTGCCATTGTCTGACTGGGAATTCAAAGAATATATTGGGGTTACAAATACCCTCATTTCTTGCTACTGCCATATAGTGCCAGTTTCTGACTGGTAATTCAAAGAATATATTGGGGTTATAAATACCCTCATTTCTTGCTACTGGTATATAGTGCCATTGTCTGACTGGGAATTCAAAGAATATATGGGGGTTACAAATACCCTCATTTCTTGCTACTGGTATATAGTGCCATTGTCTGACTGGGAATTCAAAGAATATATTGGGGTTATAAATACCCTCATTTCTTGCTACTGGTATATAGTGCCATTGTCTGACTGGGAATTCAAAGAATATATTGGGGTTATAAATACCCTCATTTCTTGCTACTGGTATATAGTGCCATTGTCTGACTGGGAATTCAAAGAATATATTGGGGTTACGTGCACCCACAATTTTTGCTACTGGTATATAGTGCCAATTTCTAACTGGGAATTCAAAATGCGCAAGGCTCCCGGAAAGGGACGTGGACGAGGCCGTGGGCGAGGTCGGGGGAATGGTTCTGGGGAGCAAGGTAGCAGTGAAGCCACAGGGCGTCCCGTGCCTACTCCTGTGGGGCAGCAAGCATTGCGCCACTCCACAGTGCCAGGGTTGCTTGCCACATTAACTAAACTGCAGGGTACAAACCTTAGTAGGCCCGAGAACCAGGAACAGGTCTTGCAATGGCTGTCAGAGAACGCTTACAGCACATTGTCCAGCAGCCAGTCAGACTCTGCCTCCTCTCCTCCTATTACCCAACAGTCTTGTCCTCCTTCCTCCCAAAATTCCCAAGCTTCACAGAACAATAACCCCAACTGTCCCTGCTCCCCAGAGCTGTTCTCCGCTCCTTTCATTGTCCCTCAACCTGCCTCTACACGTCACGATTCCACAAACCTAACAGAGGAGCATCTGTGTCCAGATGCTCAAACACTAGAGTCTCCTCCATCTCCGTTCGATTTGGTGGTGGATGACCAGCAACCCACCCTCATCGACGATGATGTGACGCAGTTGCCGTCAGGGCATCCAGTTGACCGGCGCATTGTGCGGGAGGAGGAGATGAGACAGGAGTTGGAAGAGGAAGTGGTGGATGATGAGGACACTGACCCGACCTGGACAGGGGGGATGTCAAGCGGGGAAAGTAGTGTGGATGTTGAGGCAGGTGCAGCACCAAAAAGGGTAGCTAGAGGCAGAGGCAGAGGTCAGCAGCTTAGGCGAAGCCAGGCCACACCCGGAATCTCCCAATATGTTCCAGTTCGTACCCAGCCCCGAAAAACTCCCACCTCGAGGGCACGTTTCTCGAAGGTGTGGAGTTTTTTCAAGGAATGCGCCGAGGACAGATATAGTGTTGTCTGCACAATTTGCCTCTCGAAATTGATTAGGGGCTCTGAGAAGAGCAACCTGTCCACCACTTCAATGCGCCGTCATTTGGAATCCAAGCACTGGAATCAGTGGCAGGCAGCAACGGCAGGACAAAGGCCACCTGCCGTTCACGCCACTGCCACTGCCTCTGCCACTGCCTCTGCCTCTGCCACTGCTGACTGTGCTGGCGATGCACTCCAGAGGACGAGCCAGGACACCACTTCATCTGCCTCCGCCACTTTGTTGACTTCTCCCTCATCCTCCCCTGTTCCTGTCTTATCTCCTTCTCCTGCACCATCAAAGGCACCATCAGGCGCTTCTTTACAACAATCCACCATGTCTCAGACATTGGAGCGGCGGCAGAAATACACTGCTAACCACCCACACGCGCAAGCCTTGAACGCCAACATCGCTAAACTGCTGGCCCAGGAGATGTTGGCGTTCCGGCTTGTTGAAACTCCCGCCTTCCTGGACCTGATGGCAACTGCAGCACCTCGCTATGCCGTCCCTAGCCGTCACTACTTCTCCCGGTGTGCCGTCCCCGCCTTGCACCAGCACGTGTCACTCAACATCAGGCGAGCCCTTAGTTCCGCGCTTTGCACAAAGGTCCACTTGACCACCGACGCGTGGACAAGTGCATGCGGACAGGGACGCAACATTTCACTGACGGCACACTGGGTGAATGTAGTTGAGGCTGGGACTGCTTCCCAAACTGGCCCGGTGTACCTCGTCTCCCCGCCTAACATTCCTGGCAGGGACACGAGAAGAACACCCCCCTCCTCCTCCTCCTCCACCTCCTCCTCCTCCACCGCCTCCTCCTCCGCCACCGCCTCCTCCTCCGCCACCTCCTCCTCCTCCGCTGTTAGATTGACCCCAGCTACGAGTTGGAAACGTTGCAGCACTGGCGTTGGTAGACATCAGCAGGCTGTGCTGAAGCTGATCAGCTTCGGGGACAGACAGCACACTGCCTCCGAGGTGAGGGATGCCTTCCTCGATGAGACGGCAATATGGTTTGAGCCGCTGCACCTGGGCCCAGGCATGGTCGTTTGTGATAACGGCCGGAACCTGGTAGCAGCTCTGGAGCTTGCCGGACTCCAACATGTTCCATGCCTGGCCCACGTCTTCAACCTAGTGGTGCAACGTTTCCTAAAGAGCTACCCCAATGTTCCAGAGCTACTGGTGAAAGTGCGGCGCATGTGCACCCACTTTCGCAGTCGACAGTAGCCGCTGCTAGCTTAAAATCTCTCCAGCAACGCCTGCATGTGCCACAACACCGGCTTTTGTGCGACGTCCCCACACGCTGGAACTCAACGTTTCAGATGTTGAATAGAGTGGTTGAGCAGCAGAGACCTTTGATGGAATACCAGCTACAAAACCCTAGGGTGCCACAAAGTCAGCTGCCTCAGTTTCACATCCATGAGTGGCCATGGATGAGAGACCTTTGTGACATCCTACGGGTCTTTGAGGAGTCCACAAGGAGGGTGAGCTCTGAGGATGCGATGGTGAGCCTTACAATCCCGCTCTTGTGTGTTCTGAGAGAATCCCTGATTGACATCAGGGATAACTCAGATCACACAGAGGAGTTAGGGATAGCATCCGATCCGTCACAGCTGGAGAGTAGGTCCACACATCTGTCCGCTTCACTGCGTTTAATGGAGGAGGAGGAGGAGGAGGAGGAGGAAGAAGAGTTGTCCGATGATGTGATGGTGATACAGGAGGCTTCCGGGCAACTTCGAATCGTCCCATTGTTGCAGCGCGGATGGGTAGACATGGAGGATGAGGAGGAAATGGAGATTGAACTTTCCGGTGGGGCCAGAGGAGTCATGCCAACTAACACTGTGGCAGACATGGCTGAGTTCATGTTGGGGTGCTTTACAACCGACAAGCGTATTGTCAAAATCATGGAAGACAACCAGTACTGGATCTTTGCTATCCTTGACCCCCGGTATAAAAACAACATCTCGTCTTTTATTCCGGTAGAGGGGAGGGCCAATCGCATCAATGCTTGCCACAGGCAATTGGTGCAGAATATGATGGAGATGTTTCCAGCATGTGACGTTGGCGGCAGGGAGGGCAGTTCCTCCAGTAGGCAACCAAGTTCTCACCGGTCCACACAAACGAGGGGCACACTGTCTAAGGTCTGGGACACCTTGATGGCACCCCCTCGCCAAAGTGCCGCCACGGAGGGTCCTAGTGTCACCAGGCGTGAGAAGTATAGGCGCATGTTGCGGGAATACCTTTCCGACCACAGCCCTGTCCTCTCCGACCCCTCTGCGCCCTACACGTATTGGGTGTCGAAGTTGGACCTGTGGCTTGAACTTGCCCTATATGCCTTGGAGGTGCTGTCCTGTCCTGCCGCCAGCGTCCTATCTGAGAGGGTGTTCAGTGCAGCCGGTGGCATCATCAC
The DNA here is from genome assembly GCF_031893055.1 of Leptodactylus fuscus. NCBI lineage: Eukaryota > Metazoa > Chordata > Amphibia > Anura > Leptodactylidae > Leptodactylus > Leptodactylus fuscus. The sequence continues at coordinate 366,851,068 of NC_134265.1, read as the reverse complement.
TGACAAGCGCACCCGTCTGTCAGCTGAGAGTGCCGACCGGCTCACTTTGATAAAAATGAACCACCACTGGATAGAGCCTTCATTTTTGTGCCCACCTGTGTAAAGCACCCCAACATGAAACTCCATGTCTGTACTCAACCTCTCCAATTCCTCCGCATCCTCATACTCATCCACCATAAGCGTTGCACGATTCTGCTAATACTAGGCTCCCTCCACCCTGATTTCCCCCAACTCTGCTGGTTAGAGGCTCCCTCCACCCTGATTTCCACCAACTCTGCTGGTTAGAGGCTCCCTCCACCCTGATTTCCACCAACTCTGCTGGTTAGAGGCTTCCTCCACCCTGCTTTCCCACAACTCTGCTGGTTAGAGGCTCCCTCCACCCTGCTTTCCCACAACTCTGCTGGTTAGAGGCTCCCTCCACCCTGCTTTCCCACAACTCTGCTGGTTAGAGGCTCCCTCCACCCTGATTTCCACCAACTCTGCTGGTTAGAGGCTCCCTCCACCCTGCTTTCCCACAATTCTGCTGGTTAGAGGCTCCCTCCACCCTGATTTCCACCAACTCTGCTGGTTAGAGGCTCCCTCCACCATGAATTGGTCCAAACTGGGCTGTTTAGAGGCTCCCTCCACCATGAATTGGTCCAAACTGGGGTTTTTAGAGGCTCCCTCCACCATGAATTGGTCCAAACTGGGTTTTTTAGAGGCTCCCTCCACCATGAATTGGTCCAAACTGGGGTTTTTAGAGGCTCCCTCCACCATGAATTTGCCCAAACTGGGCTGTTTAGAGGCTCCCTCCACCATGAATTGGTCCAAATTGGGGTTTTTAGAGGCTCCCTCCACCATGAATTTGCCCAAACTGGGCTGGTTAGAGGCTCCCTCCACCATGAATTGGTCCAAACTGGGCTGGTTAGAGGCTCCCTCCACCATGAATTGGTCCAAATTGGGGTTTTTAGAGGCTCCCTCCACCATGAATTGTTCCAAACTGGGCTGTTTAGAGGCTCCCTCCACCATGAATTGGTCCAAACTGGGGTTTTTAGAGGCTCCCTCCACCATGAATTTGCCCAAACTGAGCTGTTTAGAGGCTCCCTCCACCATGAATTTGTCCAAACTGGGGTTTTTAGAGGCTCCCTCCACCATGAATTTGCCCAAACTGGGCTGGTTAGAGGCTCCCTCCACCATGAATTGGTCCAAACTGGGGTTTTTAGAGGCTCCCTCCACCATGAATTGGTCCAAACTGGGGTTTTTAGAGGCTCCCTCCACCATGAATTGGTCCAAACTGGGGGTTTTAGAGGCTTCCTCCACCATGAATTGGTCCAAACTGGGCTGGTTAGAGGCTCCCTCCACCATGAATTTGCCCAAACTGGGCTGTTTAGAGGCTCCCTCCACCATGAATTTGCCCAAACTGGGCTGTTTAGAGGCTCTCTCCACCATGAATTTGCCCAAACTGAGCTGTTTAGAGGCTCCCTCCACCATGAATTGGTCCAAACTGGGGTTTTTAGAGGCTCCCTCGACCATGAATTGGTCCAAACTGGGGTTTTTAGAGGCTCCCTCCACCATGAATTGGTCTAAACTGGGTTTTTTAGAGGCTCCCTCCACCATGAATTGGTCCAAACTGGGCTGTTTAGAGGCTCCCTCCACCATGAATTGGTCCAAACTGGGGTTTTTAGAGGCTCCCTCCACCATGAATTTGCCCAAACTGGGCTGGTTAGAGGCTCCCTCCATCATGAATTGGTCCAAACTGGGGTTTTTAGAGGCTCCCTCCACCATGAATTGGTCCAAACTGGGGTTTTTAGAGGCTCCCTCCACCATGAATTGGTCCAAACTGGGGTTTTTAGAGGCTCCCTCCACCATGAATTTGCCCAAACTGGGCTGGTTAGAGGCTCCCTCCACCATGAATTGGTCCAAACTGGGTTTTTTAGAGGCTCCCTCCACCATGAATTGGTCCAAACTGGGTTTTTTAGAGGCTCCCTCCACCATGAATTGGTCCAAACTGGGCTGTTTAGAGGCTCCCTCCACCATGAATTGGTCCAAACTGGGGTTGTTAGAGGCTCCCTCCACCAGAATTGGTCCAAACTGGGGTTTTTAGAGGCTCCCTACACCATGAATTGGTCCAAACTGGGGGTTTTAGAGGCTCCCTCCACCATGAATTTGCCCAAACTGAGCTGTTTAGAGGCTCCCTCCACCATGAATTGGTCCAAACTGGGGTTTTTAGAGGCTCCCTCCACCATGAATTGGTCCAAACTGGGGTTTTTAGAGGCTCCCTCCACCATGAATTGGTCCAAACTGGGGTTTTTAGAGGCTCCCTCCACCATGAATTTGCCCAAACTGGGCTGTTTAGAGGCTCCCTCCACCATGAATTTGCCCAAACTGAGCTGTTTAGAGGCTCCCTCCACCATGAATTGGTCCAAACTGGGGTTTTTAGAGGCTCCCTCCACCATGAATTTGCCCAAACTGGGCTGGTTAGAGGCTCCCTCCATCATGAATTGGTCCAAACTGGGGTTTTTAGAGGCTCCCTCCACCATGAATTGGTCCAAACTGGGGTTTTTAGAGGCTCCCTCCACCATGAATTGGTCCAAACTGGGCTGTTTAGAGGCTCCCTCCACCATGAATTTGCCCAAACTGGGCTGGTTAGAGGCTCCCTCCACCATGAATTGGTCCAAACTGGGCTGGTTAGAGGCTCCCTCCACCATGAATTGGTCCAAACTTGGCTGTTTAGAGGCTCCCTCCACCACTAATTGGTCCAAACTGGGCTGGTTAGAGGCTCCCTCCACCATGAATTGGTCCAAACTGGGTTTTTTAGAGGCTCCCTCCACCATGAATTGGTCCAAACTGGGGTTTTTAGAGGCTCCCTCCACCATGAATTTGCCCAAACTGGGCTGTTTAGAGGCTCTCTCCACCATGAATTGGTCCAAACTGGGCTGGTTAGAGGCTCCCTCCACCATGAATTTGCCCAAACTGGGGTTTTTAGAGGCTCCCTCCACCATGAATTGGTCCAAACTGGGGTTTTTAGAGGCTCCCTCCACCATGAATTGGTCCAAACTGGGGTTTTTAGAGGCTCCCTCCACCATGAATTGGTCCAAACTGGGTTTTTTTGAGGCTCCCTCCACCATGAATTTGCCCAAACTGGGCTGTTTAGAGGCTCCCTCCACCATGAATTTGCCCAAACTGAGCTGTTTAGAGGCTCCCTCCACCATGAATTGGTCCAAACTGGGGTTTTTAGAGGCTCCCTCCACCATGAATTTGCCCAAACTGGGCTGGATAGAGGCTCCCTCCATCATGAATTGGTCCAAACTGGGGTTTTTAGAGGCTCCCTCCACCATGAATTTGCCCAAACTGGGCTGGTTAGAGGCTCCCTCCACCATGAATTGGTCCAAACTGGGGTTTTTAGAGGCTCCCTCCACCATGAATTGGTCCAAACTGGGGTTTTTAGAGGCTCCCTCCACCATGAATTTGCCCAAACTGGGCTGGTTAGAGGCTCCCTCCACCATGAATTGGTCCAAACTGGGTTTTTTAGAGGCTCCCTCCACCATGAATTGGTCCAAACTGGGTTTTTTAGAGGCTCCCTCCACCATGAATTGGTCCAAACTGGGCTGGTTAGAGGCTCCCTCCACCATGAATTGGTCCAAACTGGGTTTTTTAGAGGCTCCCTCCACCATGAATTGGTCCAAACTGTGCTGTTTAGAGGCTCCCTTCACCATGAATTGGTCCAAACTGGGGTTTTTAGAGGCTCCCTCCACCATGAATTGGTCCAAACTGGGGTTTTTAGAGGCTCCCTACACCATGAATTGGTCCAAACTGGGGGTTTTAGAGGCTCTCTCCACCATGAATTTGCCCAAACTGAGCTGTTTAGAGGCTCCCTCCACCATGAATTGGTCCAAACTGGGGTTTTTAGAGGCTCCCTCGACCATGAATTGGTCCAACCTGGGGTTTTTAGAGGCTCCCTCCACCATGAATTGGTCTAAACTGGGTTTTTTAGAGGCTCCCTCCACCATGAATTGGTCCAAACTGGGCTGTTTAGAGGCTCCCTCCACCATGAATTGGTCCAAACTGGGGTTTTTAGAGGCTCCCTCCACCATGAATTGGTCCAAACTGGGGTTTTTAGAGGCTCCCTCCACCATGAATTGGTCCAAACTGGGGTTTTTAGAGGCTCCCTCCACCATGAATTGGTCCAAACTGGGCTGGTTAGAGGCTCCCTCCACCATGAATTGGTCCAAACTGGGTTTTTTAGAGGCTCCCTCCACCATGAATTGGTCCAAACTGTGCTGTTTAGAGGCTCCCTCCACCATGAATTGGTCCAAACTGGGCTGGTTAGAGGCTCCCTCCACCATGAATTGGTCCAAACTGGGGTTTTTAGAGGCTCCCTCCACCATGAATTGGTCCAAACTGGGGTTTTTAGAGGCTCCCTACACCATGAATTGGTCCAAACTGGGGGTTTTAGAGGCTCTCTCCACCATGAATTTGCCCAAACTGAGCTGTTTAGAGGCTCCCTCCACCATGAATTGGTCCAAACTGGGGTTTTTAGAGGCTCCCTCCACCATGAATTGGTCCAAACTGGGTTTTTTAGAGGCTCCCTCCACCATGAATTGGTCCAAACTGGGCTGTTTAGAGGCTCCCTCCACCATGAATTGGTCCAAACTGGGTTTTTTAGAGGCTCCCTCCACCATGAATTGGTCCAAACTGGGCTGTTTAGAGGCTCCCTCCACCATGAATTGGTCCAAACTGGGGTTTTTAGAGGCTCCCTCCACCATGAATTGGTCCAAACTGGGGTTTTTAGAGGCTCCCTCCACCATGAATTTGCCCAAACTCTGCTGGTTAGAGGCTCAATCCACCCTGATTTTCAAAACAAATGTTGGTGCCAACCTCAACTTACTACAAGGGCCAAATTCACTGCTGGTGACAAGCTCTCCTCACTGCAAGTGCCAAATACACACGTTTCAAGGTGTTTTCCTACTGTCAGAGAGGTGGTATTGAGTGTGTAAAGTGTGTAGTTGTTAGGCTGTGATGTTGGGGTAATAGAGGGTCTTTGGTGTGTTAGATGCCCCCAGACATGCTCCCCCTGCTGTCCCAGTTACATTGCAGAGGTGTTGGCATCATTTGCTGGGGTGTCATAGTGGACTTGGTGACCCTCCTGAGTGGAATGGTGGGATCCCCTGAAATGAAGCATTTTCTCCCATAGACTATAATGGGATTCGATATTCGTTCGAATAGTCAAATATTGAGATGCTATTCGGAACGAATAATGAACATCAAATATTTTACTGTTCGCTCATCTCTAATTAACATCATACAGTGAATAAATCTATAAACTGATAGGTCCAAACTCTACAGGTTATATTACAACGAGTAATATATTAAAGCATGAATGTAGACTCTAAAATCTATAATCCATGACATAATATGATCATTTCATTGGTCTGTAGTAGTTATCATAGTAAGCAATAGCAAATCAGTCGGGTAGAAAGTGAATGAGGCTAATGTAGCAGAATATGGCAGACAAGGTGCGTATCGGGGCCTCGGGAGCACGATTGGTGCAAGAAAGGGCTTTGTTCCAAGCATATACCTCAATATCTTCTCGCTAGGCCAGAAAATAGTCTTTTAGATATTGATGCAACTCAATATATGATAAATAACACACACACACACATATACATATATCATAAATAGAGATGAGCGAGTTTTTGAAAATTCGATTCATCAGCTTCGCCGAATTTTCTGATACTATTAGATTCGATTTGAATGAATGTATGACAAGTTGTATTAAAACTGCAATTTCCTGGCTACATCAAGCCTGTATAGTGGTGGAGAACACAGGACCTTGCCGTGGTTTTTAGGGATGTCCTACTAGGGGACCTGAACCAGTGATACACTGATTGCTGATTCAGCACTATAGACTGCAATACACGTATATAGCAGTCTATAGAGGAGGCCAGTCTATGCAGATACATAAGCTTACTTCCTCACTTCTGGGCAGGATCAACCAGGTAACTGGGTCTTCTAGCAGCCCATGGTCACTGGCTCGACCCCAGCTGTCAAAGATCTCGCCATGAGGTGGCCGGAGGGGGACCTGAATCATGGCAGAACCCCTTGGAGCACAAGTCCAATCGAGGGTTATAGAGCAGAATGTTCGCTGTCAGTTGCTGGCTGATGATTAGCTGCATATATGTCATTGCTGGCGATTCCTTGTTCCCAGAGTTCCTTGCACCATTTCCTAACATGTGCAGCGGCCATTTCATGAAAAAGTGCGATTCGTTACCATGAAGCGTGAGGAAATCTGGTTTTGATTCAAATGGAATGTTTCCTGATATATATATATATATATATATATATATATATATATATATATATATCTCCCTATATTATAAAAATGAATTTCTGTCTGTCTGTCTGTCTGTCTGTCTGTCCGTCTGTCTGTCTGTCTGTCCGTCCGTCTGTCTGTCTGTCTGTCTGTTCTCTAATGCGAACCAAACGACTGGACCGATCTTCACCAAATTTGGTACAGAGATACTTCAGGTATCCGGGAAGGTTTAAGACGAGACTCCAACTCGCTCGGACGCACCGTTGCTGAGATACAGCATTCCAAACACAGTGCCCCCCCTTAGCCAATACAAACCTGCAAGACTTTCACTCATATTCCAACTGCAATACACACGGTCACTCCACATGCACAATACAACACTGATATCCAAACTGAGATACACACATCAGAGGATTAGATACACAGATCAGCACACAGTATCACACGCCAGAGGATTAGATACACACGTCTGCACACAGTCCCACACACCAGAGGATTAAATACGCACTTCTGCACACAGTTCCACACACTGAAGGATTAGATAAGTGCATCTGCACACGGTTCCACATGCCGAAGGATTAGATACAGGCGTCTACACACAGTTCCACACACCAGAGGATTAGATACGCGCATCTGCACACATTTGTACACACCATAGGATTAGATACACACGTCTGCACAGAGTACCACATGCCGTAGGATTAGATACACGCGTCTACACACAGTACCACATTGTCGTAGCATTAGATATGCGCGTCTGCACACAGTACCACTTGCCGTAGGATTAGATACGCGCATCTACACACAGTTCCACACTCCAGAGGATTAGATACGCACATCTGCACACATTTGTACACGCCATAGGATTAGATACACACGTCTGCACAGAGTACCACATGCTGTAGGATTAGATACACGCGTCTACATACAGTTCCACACTCCAGAGGATTAGATACGCGCGTCTGCACACAGTTGTACACACCATAGGATTAGATACACGTGTCTGCACACAGTACCACATGCAGTAGGATTATATACGCGCGTCTACACATAGTTGCACACGCCAAAGGATTAGATACGCGCCTCTTCACACAATACCACACAAGGGAGGATTAGATACATGTGTGTGCACACAGTACCACACTTTGGAGGATTAGATACATGCCTCTGCACACAGTACCACAAGCCAGAGAATTAGATACGCGTCTCCGCACACAGTATCACATGGGGGAGGATTAGATACGCGCGTCTGCACACAGTACCACACGGGGGAGGATTAGATACGCGCGTCTACACACAGTACCACATGCCATAGGATTAGATACGCGCCTCTTCACACAATACCACACAGGGGAGGATTAGATACAGGTGTCTTCACACAGTTGTACATGCCATAGGATTAGATACACGCGTCTACACACAGTAACACATGCCGTAGGATTAGATACGCGCGTCTACACACAGTACCAGATGTTGTAGCATTAGATACTCGTGTCTGCACACAGTACCACTTGCCGTAGGATTAGATACGCGCATCTACACACAGTTCCACACTCCAGAGGATTAGATACGCGCATCTGCACACATTTGTATACGCCATAGGATTAGATACACACGTCTGCACAGAGTACCACATGCCGTAGGATTAGATACACGCGTCTACACACAGTACCACATTGTCGTAGCATAAGATGTGCGTGTCTGCACACAGTACCACTTGCCGTAGGATTAGATACGCGCATCTACACACAGTTCCACACTCCAGAGGATTAGATACGCGCATCTGCACACATTTGTACACGCCATAGGATTAGATACACACGTCTGCACAGAGTACCACATGCCGTAGGATTAGATACACGCGTCTACATACAGTTCCACACTCCAGAGGATTAGATACGCGCGTCTGCACACAGTTGTACACACCATAGGATTAGATACACGTGTCTGCACACAGTACCACATGCAGTAGGATTATATACGCGCGTCTACACATAGTTGCACACGCCAAAGGATTAGATACGTGCCTCTTCACACAATACCACACAAGGGAGGATTAGATACATGTGTGTGCACACAGTACCACACTTTGGAGGATTAGATACATGCCTCTGCACACAGTACCACAAGCCAGAGAATTAGATACGCGTCTCCGCACACAGTATCACATGGGGGAGGATTAGATACGCGCGTCTGCACACAGTACCACACGGGGGAGGATTAGATACGCGCGTCTGCACACAGTACCACATGGGGGAGGATTAGATACGCGCGTCTACACACAGTACCACATGCCATAGGATTAGATACGCGCGTCTGCACACAGTGCCACATGCCGGGGGATTGGATATGCGCGTCTACACACAGTTCCACACGCCAGAGGATTAGATACACGCCTCTTCACACAATACCACACAGGGGAGGATTAGATACAGGTGTCTTCACACAATTGTACATGCCATAGGATTAGATACACGCGTCTACACACAGTAACACATGCCGTAGGATTAGATACGCGCGTCTACACACAGTCCCACACTCCAGAGGATTAGATACGCGCATCTGCACACATTTGTACACGCCATAGGATTAGATACACACATCTGCACAGAGTACAACATGCCGTAGGATTAGATACACGCGTCTACATACAGTTCCACACTCCAGAGGATTAGATACGCACGTCTGCACACAGTTGTACACGCCATAGGATTAGATACACACGTCTGTACACAGTACCACATGCAGTAGGATTAGATACGCGGGTCTACATACAGTTCCACAAGCGGAAGGATTAGATACGCGCCTCTTCACACAATACCACACAGGGGAGGATTAGATACGTATGTGTGAACACAGTACCACAGTTTGGAGGATTAGATGCATGCCTCTGCACACAGTACCACAAGCCAGAGAATTAGATACGCGTCTCAGCACACAGTATCACACGGGGGAGGATTAGATAGGCGCGTCTACACACAGTACCACATGCCATAGGATTAGATACACGCGTCTACACATAGTTCCACACACCGAAGGATTAGATATGCGCCTCTTCACACAATACCACACAAGGGAGGATTAGATAAGTGTGTGCACACAGTACCACACTTTGGAAGATTAGATACATGCCTCTGGACACAGTACCACAAGCCATAGGATTAGATACGCGTTTCCGCACACAGTACCACACGGGGGAGGATTAGATACGCGCATCTACACACAGTACCACATGCCATAGGATTAGATACGCACGTCTGCACACAGTACCACATGCCGGGGGATTGGATACGCGCGTCTACACACTGTTCCACACGCCATAGGATTAGATATGCACCTCTTCACACAATACCACGCAGGGGAGGTTTAGATACACGTGTCTTCACACAGTTGTACACGCCATAGGATTAGATACACACGTCTGCACAGAGTACCACATGCCGTAGGATTAGATACATGCATCTACATACAGTTCCACACTCCAGAGGATTAGATATGCACGTCTGCACACAGTTATACACGCCATAAGATTAGATACACACATCTGCACACAGTACCACATGCTGTAGGATTAGATACGCGCGTCTACACACAGTTCCACACACCAAAGGATTAGATACGCGCCTCTTCACACAATACCACACAGGGGAGGATTAGATACATGCGTCTGAATACAGTACCACACTTTGGAGGATTAGATACATGCATCTGCACACAGTACCACATGCCAGATAATTAGATACGCGTCTCAGCACACAGTATCACACGGGGGAGGATTAGATACGCGCATCTACACACAGTACCACATGCCATAGGATTAGATACACGCGTCTACACATAGTTCCACACACCGAAGGATTAGATATGCGCCTCTTCACACAATATTACACAGGGGCGGATTAGATACATGCATCTGCACACAGTACCACATGCCAGATAATTAGATACGCATCTCAAAACACAGTACCACACGGGGGAGGATTAGATACGCGCATCTGCACACAGTACCTCACGCCAGGGATTAGATACACCTGTCTGCACACAGTACCACACGCCAGAGGATTAGATACACGCGTCTGCACATAGTACCACATGCTGTAAGATTAGATATGCACGTCTGCACACAGTTTCATTTACCGGAGGATTAGATACGTGCCTCTTCACACAATGCCACACGGGGGAGGATTAGATACACACATCTGTACACAGTACCACACCAACAAGGATTAGATACTTGCGTCTAAACACAGTACTGCATGGGGAAGGATTAGATACAGCTTTACTCCAGGTATCCATAACAACTGATCACAGGTTTTTCACTGATATCCAAAATGAGATACACATAATCACATGACGCTTATGGACATACACACAAACAACATACAAAATACATCAGTACAAAATTGGACAATTCTTATGAGGCCACTACACAAACATAACATGTAATTTACCCGTGCAAAGCCGGGTCCTCCCTCTAGTATATATATATATATATATATATATATATATATATATATATATATATGTAGAGGCATTTTCTATACACTGGAACACAGTAGATAAGGGTTCAGCACAGGGTCGACAAAAATATCCAGTTGGGCCCCCTACCTTGGTATACGGATATTATCAGCTTGCTGTGGTTGAACGGCATGGACTGCAAATGGATGACATAAAGTGAGGCCAGTAAGCATGGGCCGTGAAACAGACGTGATGTAATAAGGAAAGTGATTTATAACATTGTGTTTTTTTATTTTAATAATATTATAATTTTTTATTGTTATTGTTACATTTTTATTCCGCTTCTACAGATAGTTAAAGGTATATTTACATAGAGTTTTTTGCAGTCATATTTTTAGCTGGAATCCACGTCAAGAAAAGCCTCCCCACTCTCCCATGTATTTCAGTGGGAGTCAAGCAGATTATTTCCTCCAGCTATTTTTTAGCATCTTGACTTATCATCAAGCAGATTCTGCCTTGCAAAACCCATTGAAATACATTGAAATAATTATGAGACAGAAAAAAAGTTTTGGAGCAGTTTTTGCAAGTAGTCTAGTACTAAGTACTAAGTCCCGACTAAGTTTAGATATTGCAGTTTACTGTACAATCCACTGGCAGTCTATAATAGCATCGTAATAGTGACAGGCCTCGACACCTTGATTAGACTCCAGGCTGTCACGGTAATGGATAGAGACCCCTGAATATTGCTCTGGGGACAGCAATGAGTCAGCATTACAGCTCTTCAGATACCTTGGTCACATTTAGAGATGAGTGAGTTTTTCAAACAGATTTGATTTGGTCTGAATTAATTTGCAGCAAATCATGTTGCAAACAGCCTGTATACTGGTGTAGAACACTGTCCCTTGCAGTAACACACATGGGGAGTCTGCTGTGGTATTGAAACAATACAGTGAGTGAGTATAACACAGAACTGTGCAGAGGCCCAAGGTCCTACTGTAGCATAAAAGAGTGCACTCCTTTGACATCCTCATCTACTGCTTCCACACAAATGTCTACAGAACTTGTTCTAGTAAATGCTTATACAAGTAGAGCCTCCCTGAAAGAGTGGATAGGGCAGCAGAATAAGGAGAGCACAGACTGGCAAGGTGATATAATGTGGAGGTGGCAGTAGCCTTGGACTGGACTAATTGCCCGGTGACAGAGTGTGAGTGTAGCAGTTCCCATAGGAGGTCATATAGTGCCCGGTGACATAATTTGTAGGTGGCAGCAGCCTTAGGAGGTCACAAAATGCCCAGTGACAGAGTGTGGAGGTAGCAGCAGCCTTTGGAGGCCACATAATACCCAATGACTTAATTTGGAGGTGGCAGCAGCCTTAGGAGGCAATCGAGTGACCCGCTGACAGAGTGTGGAGGTGGCAGCAAGGTGTGGAGGCCATAGAGTGGCTAGGTGACATAATGTGGAGGTAGCAGCAGCTATAGGAGGCCATAAAGTTCCCGGTGACAGTAAGTGTAGGTGGCAGCAGCAAGAGCATCACCTGGCCAGTTGCTGGTGTTTGGAGGCAGGAACAACTTTCAACCAGTGGGCCGTAAAGGACATATATCTTCCTTGACCATAGTTACAGCTCCACACATCTATATAGAGTAGTAATGGACTTTACACTGAATAGTTATTATTATTATTATTATTATTATTTATTTATATAGCACCATTTATTCCATGGTGCTTTACATTTGGGGGTTACATACAATACACAGAATATACAGGTAGATTTAATACTAACAGTGACTGACTGGCACAGTGGGGTAGAGGGCCCTGCCCGCAAGGGCTTACAATCTATGAGTTAGTATACAGAGTTCCATTTATTCAATCCGTGCCAATAGAGGAAAACTACAATGGTTGCAGATAAACACCAATGGTCTACATGTAGAATTACAGCACAGCCTTAGCCACAGGGTCCCTTACCTCAGTCCATTGCTGAATGGCCTGTAGAATACCACAAGAAAGTTGTGCCCGAAGCAGAATAGCGCCAGTGGAATTGTGGGTAATCCCAGGAGAAATAGTGTGTGGTGACAGTATTACCTGAGCTTGTTTAAATACAGGATGCCAAAGCACTCTGGCCGCGCGATCGAAGAGGGAGGGCGCATGTGCGAACAAAGAGGGTAAGCGCAAACGCAATAGGGGAATTGGCCAGCATTTCCCCGTCGGCCAGCATCTCTTCGTTCGCGCGTGCATCCACCCTAGTTTGTGTCGTGGCCCCTTAAGAATTGCCCAGTTTTGCACTGCCTTATCTTGTATGTTGTTTGTACGTGTGTCCATAAGCATCACGTGGTCATGTGGATCTCAGTTTAGATATCAGTAAAAAACCTTCGATCAGTTGTTATGGATACCTGGTGTAAAGGTGTGTGAATGTGAATTTGTGTAACGGTGTCATCAAAAGCGCCCTGCTATCACGATTGTGTTTATGCCCAAGCAATCGAATACTGAATGCAGCGTGCACCACTATGGGAATGGGGAAGGAAACTCTCCCTGGAACTACAACAGCTGACTAGGCCATGCCTGAGGGTGTTGGTCGGCTGTTCCCAAGCTAAGTGTTAGGATGGGGTCCCGCAGGCTTCCTGTCCAGCGCATAGCGCCACCTATGGGCCAATCCAACCCTCGCCCTCGGCATCGTGCAGTGAGGTGTCTGGAGTCTAAGTCCAGCTTTCGGCCCCCTGAGCATGCTCAGACATTTTGGAGCCGCTTAGAGGCTAAGTGCCATTCTTTCCCTACTGAGCATACTCAGACATTTTGGAGCCGCTCAGAGGCTAAGTCCCATTTTGCCCATACTGAGCATGATTGGTGACGTCATGGCCACTGCCCCTGTTGGGCGGGGACTAGCCTTTATATAGTGTGAGCCGACGCCCGCCCGGTGCTCACACGTTGACTGAAAATACCTTGAGACAGGAGGTTAGGGCTAGGCACCAGTGTAAGGAAGGAGCTGACTAGGGACCTAGTTAGAATTCCTTGGCTCTGCTAGTTTGAATCAGTAAAGCCTATTGACTGTCTAATTTCATTGTAGCTCCTAGAAGGTTAAGGAGCCCTTTTCTGTTACTGAGCAGGAGTGAAGTTAACCCCTGGCAGTCTTGATTGTGTAGCAGAGTGAAGCATATGCTAGGGCCTGGTTCTTCTGCTGTAATTAGCAGGTGCTTCTTGCAAGGCTTCATTTGGCTTCACACAACAACTATACACATGAACGCTTTCCCAGTGAACTTAACTGGTGAGAGTCTGTTGCAGCCTGTTCACATTGGTGCCGCGCAACATCACTGCCAGTGCAGTTTAACTGGTGGTTCGTATTCAGGCAGACGGCTGCCCTTCTGGGCTTGTGGACCTCACTGCAGTGTCCTGCAGTTTAGCGATCCTGTCGTGTCTAAAATTTATTATTTTCATATATAAAGACAGAACTGTACCACTAAGCTTGGCCCCGACAACTTCTTGCTCTCTAAACATGAAGACCTAACGGATAGGTAGGGAGAGAGCTAAAAGAGGCTAGGAACTGAGGATACTAAAGGTGGTCACCCCTAGTGAAGAACAGGTGCAGCTGCAAACAGAAACAACTGGGGCGGGACATGCTGGAAAACAAACACGCAACACAACATAAACACACAATAGAAGTATGAGGAGAGGAACAGTGGAATAGTGAGGAATGGGTTACGCAAGACAGGGGCAAAATAAACCTGGAACCCAAAACAAAAACTCACTAATACCAAGTCAGTGTCAGGCAACCAGAAAATGAAGGACAGGGGTTGAGTAGAAGTGTAGGGGGATAATCCAGACTCTCACACAAGGAAACACTCACACCACCTCCAAATCAGCTCCTACAACTGTGTAACTTCCACAAATAACTCCCCCTAATTGGGCCACAAATTCAGGTTGGTAACAACGAAAAGCGGCAAAGACTGAAGTCAGCCCTCTGCCTTATACAGACCCCGAAACAATCTGATAGGTTGATGAGTATGACAAACACCTGAGGCTCAAATCAAAGAAACCTCAAATGTACACTAAAGGCAGATACCCTAAACCCAAATGAATAGCTTAGTGGTTAGAAAACCACCAGAGAGCCACAGAACACCGACTCAAATCCCCAACCAAACCCCACCAGAAAAACACACAAATTTTTATAAAGTACTCAGGTCCTGACATCTGCCTGATTAAAGCTGACCCACAACAGTGAAGAAAAATGGCTGGGTTCTTATAGAAAACTAAAGTAAAGCTCTGACGTTTTATGGTGTGTGCTGTGTATCTAATGCCTTGAAGTGTGATAATGTATGATGAGCTGTGTATCTAATCCTCTGTGTGATACTGTGTTCTGAGCTGTGTATCTAATCCTCTGATGTGTGTGAGTGTGTGCTGAGCTGTGTATCTAATCCTCTGATGTGTGTGAGTGTGTGCTGAGCTGTGTATCTAATCCTCTGATGTGTAATACGTTGTGCTGAGTGGTGTATCTAAGCCTATGATGTGTGATACTGTATGCTGAGATGTGTGTCTAATCCTCTGTGTGTTGGTGTGCTGAGCTATGTATCTAATCCTCTGATATGTGATACTGTGTGCTGACTTGTGTATCTAATCCTCCTGCATGTGGAACTTTGTGCAGATGCGCATATCTAATCCTCTAGCGTATGATCTAATCTCATGATTTATGATAATGTGTGCTGTGATGTGTATCTAATCCTCTGGTGTGTGATGCTGTGTGCTGAGTGGAGGATCTAATCATATGATGTGTGATACTTTATGCTAATCTGTGTATCCACAACAGTAAAGAAAAATGGCTGGGGTGTTATGGAAACCTGGAGTAAAGCTCTGATGTGTGATGGTGCATGCTGTACTGTGTATCTAATCATCTGGTGTATGAAACTGTGTGCTGAGCTGTGTGTCTAATCCCCTGATTCGTGATAGTGTATGCTGAGCTATGTATTTAATTTTCTGATGTGTGATACTGTGTGCTTAGCTGCATATCTGATCCTCTATTGTGCAATACTGTGTGCTGAGCTGTGTATCTAATACCCTGATATGTGTCAGTGTGTGATAAGCTTTGTACCTGATCCTCTAGTGTGTGGTACTGTGTGCTGAGCTGTGTATCTAATCCTCTGATGTGTGTTGTGTGCTGAGCTGTGTATCTAATCCTCTAATATGTTTTAGTGTGTGGTGAGCTGTATATCTAGTCCTATGATGTGTGATACTGTGTGCTGATCTGTGTATCTAATCCTCCAGCGTGTGTTACTTTGTGCAGATGCATTTATCTAATCCTTTGGCATGTGGAACTGTGTGCAGACGCGTGTATCTAATCTTTAGCCATGTGGTACTTTGTGCAGACGCACGCATCTAATCATCTGGCATGTGATACTGTATGCTGACCTATGTATCTAATCCTCTGGCATGTGGTACTCTGTGCTTACCTGTGTATCTAATCCTCCGGCATGTGGTACTCTGTGCAGACGCATGTATCTAATCCTCTAGCATGTGGAACTGTGTGCAGAAGTGCGTATCTAATCTTTCGGCATGTGGTACTTTGTGCAGATGCACATATCTAATCATTCAGCATGTGGAACTGTGTGCAGATGCGTGTATCTAATCCTCTGCTGTGTGATACTGTGTGCTGACCTGTGTATCTAATCCTCCAGCATGTGGTACTTTGTGCAGACACATGTATCTAATCCTCTGGCATGTGGAACTGTGTGCAGATGCGCGTATCTAATCTTTCAGCGTGAGGTACTTTGTGCAGACGAGCGTATCTAATTATCTGGCATGTGGAACTTTGTGCAGATGCGCATATCTAATCCTCTGCCATGTGGAACTGTGTGCAGATGCACGTATCTAATCCTTCAGCTTGTAGAACTGTGTGCAGATGTGCATATCTAATCCTCCTGCGTGTGGAACTTTGTGCAGATGTGCGTATCTAATCCTCTGGTGTGTGATACAGAGTGCTGACCTGTGTATCTAATCCTCTGATGCGTGTATCTCAGTTTGGATATCAGTGTTGTATTGTACATGTGGAGTGATTGTGTTTATGGCAGTTGGAATATGAATGAAAGACTTATTGGCTAATGGGGGGTCAGGATTTTGGGAAAGCTGTATCTCCGGAACGGTACGTCTGAGCGATTTGGGGTCTCATCTTAAACCTTTCCGGACAACTGAAGTACCTGTGTGCCAAATTCCATGAAGATCAGTCCAGTCATTTGTTTTTGGCATAAAAAACAGACAGACAGAAACTCATTGTTATATATATTACAGACTAGCAGGAGGACCCGGCTTCACTCAAGTATATGTATATGCCCCTTTAAGGCTGACCCATAACAGTGAAGAAAAATAGCTGGGTTCTTATAGAAATATAGAGTTAAGTTCTGATGTGTGATAGTGCGTGCTGTGCTGTGTATCTAATCCCATGATTTATGATAGTGTGTGCTGTGATGTGTATCTAATCCTCTGGTGTGTGATGCTGTGTGCTGAGTGGAGGATCTAATCATATGATGTGTGATACTTTATGCTAATCTGTGTATCCACAACAGTAAAGAAAAATGGCTGGGTTGTTATGGAAACCTGGAGTAAAGCTCTGATGTGTGATGGTGCATGCTGTACTGTGTATCTAATCATCTGGTGTATGATACTGTGTGCTGAGCTGTGTGTCTAATCCCCTGATTCATGATAGTGTATGTTGAGCTATGTATTTAATCCTCTGATGTGTCATACTGTGTGCTTAGCTGTATATCTGATCCTCTATTGTGCGATACTGTGTGCTGAGCTGTGTATGTAATACTCTGATATGTGTCAGTGTGTGATAAGCTTTTTACCTGATCCTCTAGTGTGTGGTACTGTGTGCTGAGCTGTGTATCTAATCATCTGACGTGTGATAGTGTATGCTGAGCTGTGTATCTAATCCTCTAATATGTGTTAGTGTGTGGTGAGCTGTATATATAATCCTATGATGTGTGATACTGTGTGCTGAGCTGTGTATCTAAACCTCTGGTGTGTTATACCCTGTGCTGAGCTGTGTATCTTATTCTCTTATGTGTGATAGTTTGTGATGAGTTGTGTATTTAATCCACTGATGCGATACTACTTTCTGAGCTGTGTATCTAGTTCTCTGATGTCTGATACTGTGTGCTGAGCTGTATATTTAATCTGAGATGTGTTATATTGCATGATGAGATGCTCAAAATATCATCTTCCATTGAGTTCAATGGGTTCCTTTACCTGCGGGTTTGTTCCCACTCGCGGAAAAAAGAAGCAACATGCTATTTCTTGAGGTGGATTCCGGGACTAAATGTCCACGGTTCAACATTCCCTCCTGACTAGGCCCATTCATTTGGGCCTTCTGGAGCATAATACAATGACTGGATTCCGGTGCACTGTATGCAGTCGTGGCTAGCCATTTTTTGGACTATATTTTGAGGTGGCCCCTGCCTCAAAATCCTTTCCAAAAAAAACCCATGTGAACCCAGCCTAAGATTATTCTACTCTATGTTGTATAGATAGATTCCTAAGAGCCCTAAGATTGTTCTACATTATGTTTTAAGACAATTTAAGGTGTGGTTCATATCAAACTAGTTTGACCTGAAACGAATCAGCTGTTATGGTTCTGGGTATTTATATAAAAATAATATTTTTAAACCGTAGAACCTCTTGGGCTGCAAGGCACTGCAGCGAGGTCCACAGGCCCTATGGGCGGCTGTATGTCAAAATGCAACAGTATAGCGATACAGCACAGTGTGAACTGGGAGCAACACAAGTTCACCAGTTAGTCTCACTGAGTGAATGGACAGTGCAGCTCCCAATGTGAACAGGCTGGAAACAAACATAAGATAGCTGCCCAGGGTTAACACTCACCCCAGGTCAGCGACAAACATAATCCCCTGCAGTAGCTAGGGGTGCTCCTGCACACAGCTAGGAGCTACCAACGGAGTTAGACAGGGCGGGCACGGCTAACTTGGAAACCACACCTGCTGCAGCTCCACAGGCTGGAACAATGTCTATTGCTCCAGGCCTTGGTGTAGAGCTGACAGTCCTTCAGGATTTACAGGTCTATCTACTAGCACCCTAGACTGCCACCTGCCTAAACGCTGGAGACTCTCCCTGGGACTACTGTCTTTAGGACTGGTAGTTTCAGATAAAGTGTGAGCGCCGGGCAGGCGTCGACTCACTCCTTTTAAAGGAAAGTCCCCGCCCATTAGGGGCGGTGGCCATGACCTCACCGCTCATGCTCAGTCAGAGAGAACTGTTTTTGGAGGCTGTGAGCGACTCCAAAAAGTTCGAGCATGCTCAGTCGGAGAAAACTGAGTCTTAGTCTCCAGAGACTTCACCGCACGCCGCCGGGAGCGAGGGTTGGATTGGCCCGCAGGTGGCGCTGTGCGCCGGAAGGCAAATCTGCGGGACCCCATCCTAACATTACCCCCCCCCTAGCGCCCCCCCCCCATCAAAAGCCGCAATAAGGTCTGGTGCATCAACATCCTCCGCGCGCGCCCAAGACCGGTCCTCCGGCCCGAAACCTGTCCAGTCAACCAGGTAGAATTTCTGTCCCCGGACCTCCCTGGAATCGAGAATGGAGTCGATCTCGAAGTCGCTCTCTGCTGATTCAGGTTCCGAGGGTATAGGAGGGGAGAAGGCGTTAGTGTGCACGGGCTTCAATAAGGAGACGTGGAAAGTGTCTGCAATGCGTCAACTAGGAGGGAGTTTAAGGCGATAAGTGACCGCATTCACCTGGGCGACAATCTCAAAAGGACCCACGTAGCGTGGGGAGAATTTAGCTGAGGCTACCTTCAACCTAATATGTCTGGCTGAGAGCCACACTCGATCCCCAGGCTGGAAAGAGGGACCGGGACGGCGGCGAGTGTCAGCCGTGGTTCGCATCCTCTCCTTAGCAGCCGACAGAGCCTCCTGCGTGGAGTCCCATACTAATCGCACCTCCGTGGCCCATTCCCTCACCGCGGGCAATGGGGACTCCGCAGGGAAAGGCACCGGTACCCGTGGATGTTGCCCAATGTTTAGGAGGAACGGGGTCTTCCCTGTGGCATCTGCAAGGGCATTGTTGAGAGCAAACTCTGCCCAGGGGAGCAAAGATGCCGAGTTGTCATGGTGAGCGGAGACGAAGTGGCGAAGATACGTCGCCAGTGACTGGTTGGTGCGCTCCACCAGACCATTAGTCTGTGGGTGATAGGCCGAAGAGAAACAAAGCTCGACCTCCATCAATCGGCACAGTTCTCGCCAGAACCGTGCTGAGAACTGGGTACCCCGGTCAGTCACCACTCTGTCGGGCATGCCATGCAGGTGGAAGACATGTGTGACAAAGAGCTGCGCCAACTCCCTAGCTGTGGGCAACTTGGGTAAAGCCACTAGATGGGACATCTTGGAGAAGTGGTCCGTAGTGACCAAAATGACCCTATGGCCCGTTGAGGGGGGCAGGTCCACAATGAAATCCATCCCCACTGTATCCCATGGTCTATCAGGGACTGGAAGGGGCTGAAGCAGACCTGCGGGCAACTCCCTAGAGGGCTTATTACGGGCGCAGGGCACACATGCCCGCACAAACTCCCTGACATCCCGAGCCATTCCAGGCCAGAAATAGGATCTGCCCAGGAGTTCCTGCGTTCTCCTGCTACCAAAGTGTCCCCCAATACGTGAGGAGTGCGCCCAGGCGAGCATCTCCCGACGCCTATCAGATGGCACAAAAGTTTTATCAGGCGTCCCCCATTCTTGGGAGAGAGGAGAGACCACTTGGACCTTCTCGGAGGGAATAATGAGACGCTCCGTTTCAGTGGCCTCATCGAGAGGATCAGACGAGCAGGAGAGAGCATCCGCTCGCACATTCTTTTCCCCAGGCAAAAAATGAAGGGTGAAATTAAACCTAGAAAAGAAAAGTGACCACCTAGCCTGGCGAGGATTTAACCGCTGGGCGGTCTGGAGGTACAACAAGTTTTTGTGATCGGTATAAACCTCGAAAGGGTGTCTGGATCCCTCTAAGAGGTGTCGCCATTCCTGAAAAGCCAACTTCATAGCAAGGAGCTCACGATCCCCTATCGAATAATTCCTTTCTGCGGGAGAGAATGACTTGGAGAAGAAGAAACAGGGGCGCCTTCTTCCCTGAGTGTCTTTCTGTGACAGAACCGCTCCCGCACCGACCGAGGAGGCATCCACCTCCACATAGAAGGGCTTATCCAAGTTTGGTTGGTGCAGAATAGGAGAGCGTGAAAAATGAGACTTAAGGGTGGAGAACGCGTCCGACACCTCTTGAGTCCAAACCTTAGGGTTCATGCCTTTATGGGTAAGAGCCACCAGCGGTGCCGCCAAGGTAGAAAAATGGGGAATAAACTGACGGTAATAATTAATAAACCCCATAAACCGCTGGATGGCCTTCAGTGAGCGGGGTTCCGGCCATTCTTGGACTGCGGACATCTTAGAAGGATCCATGGCTAGACCTGTGCCAGATATGATGTAACCCAGAAAAGGCAAAGAGGACTGTTCAAACAAACATTTTTCTAACTTGGCGTATAGCCGATTTGTACGGAGGCGTTTTAGCACCTCAGCGACAGTGGCTCTATGTGTGCGGAGATCCGCAGAAAAAATAAGTATGTCGTCCAAATATACAACGACTGAGATCTGGAGTAGATCCCGGAAAATGTCATTCATGAAATCTTGGAAGACGGCAGGGGCATTGCACAGGCCAAAAGGCATCACAAGATATTCGTAATGGCCGTCGCGGGTGTTAAATGCGGTCTTCCATTCGTCCCCCTCACGGATGCGGATCAGGTTATACGCCCCCCTCAGATCCAATTTAGTAAAGACGGTAGCCCCACGTAGTCAATGCAGGGGCGTAGTCAATGCAGGGGCGTAGAGAATCGTCCTTCTTGGCTACAAATAAAAAACCGGCGCCAGCTGGTGACACCGATTTCCTGATAAACCCCCTGGCTAGGTTATCCCTGATGTATTCTGACATGGCCTCAGTCTCAGGTACCGATAATGGATACACATGACCTCTAGGAGGTACAGCTCCAGAGATCAACTCTATGGGGCAGTCATAGGGGCGGTGAGGTGGCAAGACTCTCCGCTGCCCTCTTAGAGAAGACATCCGCAAAGGCAGAATATTGGGATGGCAGACCCGAGAGGTCGGGTGTCACGGGTTGGAGAGTGACCTGCTCTGATGGTAACAGGCAATGCTGGTGACAGTGCTCACCCCAGGACAATATTTCCCCGGTGACCCAATTAATCTGCGGAGAGTGTTGGCGAAGCCACGGGAGCCCCAGGAGAAGATCATCCATACCCTCATGCAGGGACAAGAATGAAATGGTCTCCTTATGTTTAGATGGAAGGGACATGCTTAGCGGTACCGTTCATTGTGTGATTTCAATGGGTAAGATGGAGCCATTCACGACTCGCACCTTAATTGGCTGAGGAAGAAACACCAACGGAATGCCTTTTTTGCGTGCGAACTCAGAGGACATAAACACCCCGTCTGCTCCTGAGTCTATACACGCCTTGGCAGATATCGTGCGGGTACCTTCCACTAGGAGAACAGTAAAAACTAGTTTGGTGGGCGGTATAGACATCGCTAGTGATCCCCCACCAATGGATACTAGCGGCTAGCGTTTCCCTGCCCCTTAGGACAGTGAGAGGAGAGATGCCCTGGCAGGCGGCAGGAGAAGCATACATAATTTCGCCTCGGACGCTGGGGAGTGGCTCCGGCGCGAGAAACGTCCATAGGCTCAGGGGAACTCTCTATTGGCCGTACGGGAAGACTGGAAGAGGGGAATATGTGAGCCAACCGAATACGGGCTCGGTTGGTCGCCACCTCCAGTTTCCGTGCGCTGTGTCGCAAGTCAATGCGGGTGGCCAGGGCGATTAGCGCTTCTAGGGTCAGGGGAACCTCCCGGGTTGCCAAAGCATCCTTAACGTGGGGAGCCAATCCTTTCCAGAACACTGGCACCAAGGCCTTATCCGGCCAATCGATCTCGGATGCCAGTGTCCTAAATTGGACTGCGTACGTACTAACGGAGCCCAAACCCTGGCTTAGGTCAAGTAGCTGCAGGGCCGATTCAAAGGTGACCCGTGGACCCAGGAAGACCTGTTTCAGGGACCCTAGGAATGTTACGGCTCGTGTAGTGACAGGATCGCCCCGCTCCCACAATGGCGTAGCCCACTCCAAGGCCCGTCCTGCCAGGAGGGAGATAACAAACCCCACCTTACTTTTTTCAGTGGGGAATGTGGCCGCCTGTATCTCAAAATGGATGGTACACTGGCTTATAAAACCCCTACACTCCCTCGACTCTACTGAGAATTTATTGGGGAGGGCCAGACGGAGGGTTGCGCCAGTAGCCGATGGTGTTTGGGCTAAGGCTTGTGCCAGCGACTGTGCAGTGAGGGGGGTGTCCCCTGTTGCTGGTACTCGCTGCTCCAGCGACTGCAGACGAGCTTCTAATTGCTGCACATAGCGCTGCAACTGCGCGTGCTCAGACATAGCAGCAAGACCTTGGCTCACACTTATGTTATGGTTCTGGGTATATATATAAAAATAATATTTTTAAACAGGCCCTATGGGCGGCTGTATGTCAAAATGCAACAGTATAGCGGTACAGCACAGTGTGAATTGGGAGCAACACAAGTTCACCAGTTAGTCTCACTGAGTGAATGGACAGTGCAGCTCCCAATGTGAACAGGCTGGAAACAAACATAAGACAGCTGCCCAGGGTTAACACTCACCCCAGGTCAGCGACAAACATAATCCCCTGCAGTAGCTAGGGGTGCTCCTGCACACAGCTAGGAGCTACCAACGGAGTTAGACAGGGCGGGCACGGCTAAGGCAGAGTTCACACGGAGTAAACGCGCCGCGCATTGTGGCGCGTTTACGGCGCGTGTACGCCGCGTGTTTTTACGGTGCGCGATTACGCCGCGTTAGCGCCGCGTAAACACGGCGTTAACGCGGCGTAATCGCGCACCGTAAAAAAAACGCGGCGTACACGCGCCGTAAACGCGCCACAATGCGCGGCGCGTTTACTCCGTGTGAACTCTGCCTAACTTGGAAACCACACCTGCTGCAGCTCCACAGGCTGGAACAATGTCTATTGCTCCAGGCCTTGGTGTAGAGCTGACAGTCCTTCAGGATTTACAGGTCTATCTACTAGCACCCTAGACTGCCACCTGCCTAAACGCTGGAGACTCTCCCTGGGACTACTGTCTTTAGGACTGGTAGTTTCAGATAAAGTGTGAGCGCCGGGCAGGCGTCGACTCACTCCTTTTAAAGGAAAGTCCCCGCCCATTAGGGGCGGTGGCCATGACCTCACCGCTCATGCTCAGTCAGAGAGAACTGTTTTTGGAGGCTGTGAGCGACTCCAAAAAGTTCGAGCATGCTCAGTCGGAGAAAACTGAGTCTTAGTCTCCAGAGACTTCACCGCACGCCGCCGGGAGCGAGGGTTGGATTGGCCCGCAGGTGGCGCTGTGCGCCGGAAGGCAAATCTGCGGAACCCCATCCTAACATCAGCAATTCCGAGTCACATAAACCCAAAAACAATCAAATATATATATAGTTTATTTGCCACAGATGAATCATCAGAATCTGTCTCCACAATTCAGCTCACAACACTGACCATTTTCTGACTGTAACATTTGGAGAGAAATGTCTACAATAAAGATGAGTGATGGATTTTCCACCTCCCCTGGAGATTTCACAGCATCTGTTTCTGACTTGGACTCTAGCCCTCATCTCTATTGTAGAGCAAGGAATCTCTGAACACATTTGTGGGTTACATTATAGATCCTCATTGATCTCCTTCAGCTTTACCTCCTCATCTTTTTATATTCTAGAGGTCGGCCTGAATTCCCTCTCTGAAATCTGTGAAGGACTCACTCTCCTCCGAGTTTATAAATGACTAGCTGGTACCCGCGACTTCGTCTGTGGTGATTGTAGCAGTGGGTAAATACAGGCGCGGGTAAGGTTTTCGTACTGTGTATAAGGGATGGGATCTGAAATGTAACTTTGTATGTTGTTTTTGCTTTAATTCAGAGAATATGTGAGACTTTTGTGATGAATGTAATTTGTATTTGAGCCGCTATACGGTGTTGGTATAAACTGTACATAGTGACTTTGGGACAGAGGTATTTGAAGTGAATATACCTCGATATACGACATTGTATGCTTTGTTATTTTCTGCCAGTAGTGTGTTGACATTTTTTTGTTTTTAAAAGTTGCCATATTCTGACATTTTTTTCGGGGTCGGGTGTAGTTTGTAGTTGTTACATTTTTGGGAAATGCTATTGGTTGGATCACTTTTGATTGATATTTGTATGATAATGAAAATAGTGAAAAAAACAGCGGTTTTGGACTTTTCAGTATGTTTGCCGCTACGGCGTTAAGCGTCCAGGCAAAATATTTGTATAGCTTTGTAGAGCGGGCAATTTCGGACGTGGGGATACCTAACATGTATGTGTTTCACAGTATTTAACTACTTTTATATGTGTTCTAGGGAAAAGGGGGTGATTTGAATTTGTAATACTTTTTATTTTATTTATTTTATTTTTTTTTTTGCATTTATTAGAGCGCCTAGGGGTATTGACATGGGTGGGTGGTGTCGCGGATTGTCAGAGCGGTGGGGGTCGGCAAACATGGCTGCTCCGGAGCGTTAAAGAGAGCCTACTGGAGTATTGTTAAGTAGAGATGAGCGAACAGTGTTCTATCGAACACATGTTCGATCGGATATCAGGGTGTTCGCCATGTTCGAATCGAATCGAACACCACGTGGTAAAGTGCGCCAAAATTCGATTCCCCTCCCACCTTCCCTGGCGCCTTTTTTGCACCAATAACAGCGCAGGGGAGGTGGGACAGGAACTACGACACTGGGGGCATTGAAAAAAATTGGAAAAAGTCATTGGCTGCCGAAATCAGGTGACCTCCATTTTAGACGAATAGTGGATTTCAAATCCGGGTCATATGAGAATGTGAACTTTGTGACTATGAGACAGGGATAGCTGTACAGGCAGGGATAGCTAGGGATAACCTTTATTTAGGGGGGAATGTTATTAAAAATAACTTTTTGGGGCTCTATCGGGTGTGTAATTGTGATTTTTGTGAGATAAACTTTTTCCCATAGGGATGCATTGGCCAGCGCTGATTGGCCGAATTCCGTACTCTGGCCAATCAGTGCTGGCCAATGCATTCTATTAGCTTGATGAAGCAGAGTGTGCACAAGGGTTCAAGCGCACCCTCGGCTCTGATGTAGCAGAGCCGAGGCTGCACAAGGGTTCAAGCGCACCCTCGGCTCTGATGTAGGAGAGCCGAGGGTGCACTTGAACCCTTGTGCACCCTCAGCTCTGCTACATCAGAGCCGAGGGTGCGCTTGAACCCTTGTGCACACTCTGCTTCATCAAGCTAATAGAATGCATTGGCCAGCGCTGATTGGCCAATGTATTCTATTAGCCTGATGAAGTAGAGCTGAATGTGTGTGCTAAGCACACACATTCAGCTCTACTTCATCGGGCTAATAGAATGCATTGGCCAGCGCTGATTGGCCAGAGTACGGAACTCGACCAATCAGCGCTGGCTCTGCTGGAGGAGGCGGAGTCTAAGATCGCTCCACACCAGTCTCCATTCAGGTCCGACCTTAGACTCCGCCTCCTCCGGCAGAGCCAGCGCTGATTGGCCGAAGGCTGGCCAATGCATTCCTATGCGAATGCAGAGACTTAGCAGTGCTGAGTCAGTTTTGCTCAACTACACATCTGATGCACACTCGGCACTGCTACATCAGATGTAGCAATCTGATGTAGCAGAGCCGAGGGTGCACTAGAACCCCTGTGCAAACTCAGTTCACGCTAATAGAATGCATTGGCCAGCGCTGATTGGCCAATGCATTCTATTAGCCCGATGAAGTAGAGCTGAATGTGTGTGCTAAGCACACACATTCAGCACTGCTTCATCACGCCAATACAATGCATTAGCCAGTGCTGATTGGCCAGAGTACGGAATTCGGCCAATCAGCGCTGGCTCTGCTGGAGGAGGCGGAGTCTAAGGTCGGACCTGAATGGAGACTGGTGTGGAGCGATCTTAGACTCCGCCTCCTCCAGCAGAGCCAGCGCTGATTGGTCGAGTTCCGTACTCTGGCCAATCAGCGCTGGCCAATGCATTCTATTAGCCCGATGAAGTAGAGCTGAATGTGTGTGCTTAGCACACACATTCAGCTCTACTTCATCGGGCTAATAGAATGCATTGGCCAATCAGCGCTGGCCAATGCATTCTATTAGCGTGAACTGAGTTTGCACAGGGGTTCTAGTGCACCCTCGGCTCTGCTACATCAGATTGCTACATCTGATGTAGCAGTGCCGAGTGTGCATCAGATGTGTAGTTGAGCAAAACTGACTCAGCACTGCTAAGTCTCTGCATTCGCATAGGAATGCATTGGCCAGCTTTCGGCCAATCAGCGCTGGCTCTGCCGGAGGAGGCGGAGTCTAAGGTCGGACCTGAATGGAGACTGGTGTGGAGCGATCTTAGACTCCGCCTCCTCCAGCAGAGCCAGCGCTGATTGGTCGAGTTCCGTACTCTGGCCAATCAGCACTGGCCAATGCATTTCTATGGGGAAAAGTTAGCTTGCGAAAATCGCAAACTGACAGGGATTTCCATGAAATAAAGTGACTTTTATGCCCCCAGACATGCTTCCCCTGCTGTCCCAGTGTCATTCCAGGGTGTTGGCATCATTTCCTGGGGTGTCATAGTGGACTTGGTGACCCTCCAGACACGAATTTGGGTTTCCCCCTTAACGAGTTTATGTTCCCCATAGACTATAATGGGGTTCGAAACCCATTCGAACACTCGAACAGTGAGCGGCTGTTCGAATCGAATTTCGAACCTCGAACATTTTAGTGTTCGCTCATCTCTATTGTTAAGGTGAGGGGCAAAGTGGTAAAGTATCTGTATATGTGATTGTGTGGGGTTAGGGGCGAGGCTGTAGAGGGCAATATGAATTTTGTGGCTTGCTATGGTCCAAAGTGTGTGAGATTGCAGAGATGGTGGTGTGAGTTTGGGTTTTGTGGGGGTCCTGGCACAAACGTATGTGCACTATTGTGACGAAAAGTAGCCTATTGCGCAATCGGGTGTATTAACTATGTTTGTGGAAACTTTCAGCCAAATCGGTCGAGCGGGTTTTGCGTGATTGAGGAACAAACATCCACACAAACATCCAAACTCACAAACTTTTTATAATATTAATAGGCTGGATTGTTTAGAAGTGTCTCTTAGGGCTCGTTCACACGGTGTAACGTTCCGCGAGATTTGGCACGTGTACGCCGCGTGACCCTTTGTGTGCCGTACACGCTCCCATTGAGTTCAATGGGAGCGGGGATCGTATGCGCCGCGCTAGTTTGCGGCCGTGCATTTATTCACGGCCGCAAACTAGCGCGGCGCATACGATCCCCGCTCCCATTGAAATGAATGGGAGCGTCTACGGCACGCAAAGGGTCACGCGGCGTACACGTGCCAAATCTCGCGGGATGTTACACCGTGTGAACGCGCCCTTATTCTGAAATGCAACCACCTGAAGGCATTGATGAGCTTATCTTTGTATAGGTTATCACTGGAAGGTTGATGGGGTTCCACCACCTAGAACCTTAATGGATAATCTGTTATAGTTTGGTCTTTGTATAGTCATTGGATGTCACTGTCAGCACCCTCGAGCGCAGCAAAAGCTTTGAAAATAGACTAGAAACCCTCATTACCCCCTTCTCATCTAATCTGTAACAGTCAATGAGCAAAATGGACATCAAGGGGGGAATTGGAGTGAGATAAAGTGGGCCAGGTGTTAAGGGATCCATCAAAATATCATCAAAAACATAAAACGAGCAGAAGAAAAAGGAATATGATATATAAAACATAAAGCAATATCTGCCTAGTATTCTAGATGATGGATGGAGGGGTTAGAAGTGTCTCTTCTCTTGGACTGCAACCACCTGAAGGCACTGATGATCTTATCTTTGCAAAAGAAAATAGTATAGTAACCCTCAATATCCCCCTTGTCATCTAATAGTGTACAGGAAAGCTAGTTATGCAGGCCTGTCTATACACTTAGACTTTGAGTCTATACTATACTGTCTGTACTAGTCTGTACTATAAATCTTTCATGACCTGTCTTAATGTGAATATCCTGTGAGAAGAGAATCTGTACTCTTTTTGTATATGTTGAATATAGGAAATTAAGCTTTTGTTCAGGAATATTGAAGCCTGTAGGAGTCAATGAGCAAAATAAACATTTGGAAAGGAGGATTGGAGAGAGAGAGAATGGGCCAGGTGTTATGGGATCCAGTGAGCTATCAACAAAGACATAAAAAGAAGAAAAAGGAATAAGACACATAAATCATAAAGCAATATCTGCCTAGCGTTATCAGGGTGATAAATACCAGGGTTCTGAATTTCCTCAGCCTAATAACACCAGCCTGCATCAACCCCAGTACCCGATGATCTCTAAATGATTGGGCACTGGACTGTACCCAGCTATTTCCAGTACCCCTGATGCTTCATTGCATTAATAGACCCCCATATGACCCTTGTTTATTTTTTTTTTAAGTGTCAAAAGAACCGACACTAGTCATCGGCAGAGTCCACCAGATAATATTTAGTGGCTCTGAAAAAATAACAGAAAGAAAAAAAACATTACGTTACATTGATTAAATAAACAATACAATTGCCATAAATATCTGTCCCAGTCCTTGTGCAGCTTCCTCATATGGAGGCAGCACATTTGGGGCTTCCATGTACCAGAGTATGGGGATCTTTCTCCTAATGTTGGGGTCCTTGCACTCATGGAAACACCACAATTAACCTCTTCTTGGGTAAATAGCAATTCCAGCACTTAGATTGGACTGCTGAATGCAGCGCAGGGGGCTCAGGGAGCCAGAGGTAAATACTGCTCACTATTGCTACTAGGTCGGTGGGAGAGGTGGGTAAGGAGGAATACAAAGGTTGCAAAATCTGTATATGAGGAGGGGGCAACCACAGGCAGCAGAGGAGAACACAGGGGTAGCCACCTGCAGCTGTCTTATCTGTAGATTCCACAAATTTATTCAGATTGAAATTAATTTTAGGACTGGAGTCAAAATAATATGAAACTTAAGAGGTTTTTTGAGCACATTATTACTTAAGATTCACAGGAATGATAGAAAACCCTGAATGCAAGTGTGAACATAGATTTAGGCGTATGGTCTAAAAATACTAGTTTACACAACATTTGTCCACCATTCCAAAGATGATATAGGTGAATGATCATTTTATTTAATAAATAAACATAACAATGAAGACATTACTAAACAACAACTTAGGTCCACGAGTGCAAGTAACAAACGTCCTACATAACTTAGGGTATACTAGAAGTAATGTTGTATCTTTCATCCATTACTCAGACATTGGGCAGGAACCACATGTGATACATCGATGCTACAAATGTTCCTTTTCGACTATTTGCTTTCTGCAGTTAAGCTCAAGTTTAAAGCTTAAAATATATAATTTAGGAAAAAATATACAGCCTAATATCCCAGCACTGGAGGTCAATATGGCGAATATCTCCACGGCCACCATGTATTTCCCTCTGGTGCTCAGATAAGCCGGGATCATGGCAATCCAGACACTACAGAACAGCAGCATGCTGAAGGTGATGTACTTGGCCTCATTAAAACTGTCCGGTAATGTCCTCACCATGAAAGCCAGAAGAAAGCTGACAGCGGCCAGGAGCCCCATATAACCCAACATGGAGTAGAACCAGAGATCTGAGCCCTCATTACACTGAATGATGATCTTCCCAGGATAAGAGTGATGGTCAAACTCTACATACGGAGGAGACACCAACAACCACACAATACATATTAGAAGCTGTATAGAAGAACATATACCCACAATATAATAGGATGATCTGACTCCCACTAGCTTCCTCAAGGAACTGCCTGGTTTAGTGGCTTTGAAAGCAATGTAGACCATGATCGTCTTGGCCAAAACACAAGAGACAACAGTAGAGAAGAAAAATCCAAAGAATGTTGGTCTCAGTTTACAAGTTATATTCACTGGACAACCAACGAAGAAGAAGACACAGAGGAGGCTGAGGAAGATGGAAACCAGGAGGATGAAGCTGACTGTCCGGTTATTGGCCTTCACAAGAGGAGTGTCCCAATATATAATAAACTGTCTTATGATAAAGCAGGTTATGGCACAACAGAGGATCACAGTTACGGAGAAGAAAGAAGCTATAGCATCTTCATAAGAGAGGAATTCATACACTCGAGGAAGACATCTTGTTTTCTCTGGGTCTGGCCATTGATCTTCAGGACATTTGCGGCAAATTTCACTGTCTGGAAAAAATTTAACAAATTAAGTATTAATAAAAAGTAATTTCCCACAACTGTACATATATATGAAACTGCAGACACTCTCAAGACCTGTAATGTTTTATAATTCGTATGTAACAACTAGCTTCTGCCCGCGACTTGTTCGGCATGGATTTCAGAATTGGGTCCAGAGAGAAATGAAAAATATGTGAGCAATAAAAAATTTTTTCCTACGCAAGCGTTTTGGCAGCTCTCAAGCTGGCTTGCTGCTGAACTTGTTCCTGGCATTTTGCCTGTGATTGTTCCAGCATCTCAGTAGCTCACAAATGCAAATAAATCAAAGAAAAAAGTCTCGATCTCACCATATAGATACAGTCCTATGAAAAAGTTTGGGCACCCCTATTAATCTTAATCATTTTTAGTTCTAAATATTTTGGTATTTGCAACAGCCATTTCAGTTTGATATATCTAATAACTGATGGACACAGTAATATTTCAGGATTGAAATGAGGTTTATTGTACTAACAGAAAATGTGCAATATGCATTAAACCAAAATTTGACCGGTGCAAAAATATGGGCACCTCAACAGAAAAGTGACATTAATATTTAGTAGATCCTCCTTTTGTAAAGATAACAGCCTCTCTTCGCTTCCTGTAGCTTTTAATCAGTTCCTGGATCCTGGATGAAGGGATTTTGGACCATTCCTCTTTACAAAACAATTCAAGTTCAGTTAAGTTAGATGGTCGCCGAGCATGGACAGCCCGCTTCAAATCATCCCACAGATGTTCAATGATATTCAGGTCTGGGGACTGGGATGGCCATTCCAGAACATTGTAATTGTTCCTCTGCATGAATGCCTGAGGATTTGGAGCGGTGTTTTGGATCATTGTCTTGCTGAAATATCCATCCCCGGGGTAACTTCACCTTCGTCACTGATTCTTGAACATTATTCTCAAGAATCTGCTGATACTGAGTGGAATCCATGCGACCCTCAACTTTAACAAGATTCCCGGTGGAGGCATTGGCCACACAGCCCCAAAGCATGATGGAACCTCCACCTAATTTTACAGTGGGTAGCAAGTGTTTTTCTTGGAATGCTGTTTCTTTTTGGACACCATGCAGAACGCCTTTTTTTTTTTTTATAACCAAACAACTCAATCTTTGTTTCCACAATGAAGTTGGCTTGTCCAAATGTGCTTTTGCATACCTCAGGCAACTCTGTTTGTGTCGTGCTTGCAGAAACAGCTTCTTTCTCATCACTCTCCCATACAGCTTCTCCTTGTGCAAAGTGTGCTGTATTGTTGACCGATGCACAGTGACACCATCTGCAGCAAGATGATGCTGCAGCTCTTTGGAGGTGTCTGTGGATTGTCCTTGACTGTTCTCACCATTCTTCTTCTCTGCCTTTCTGATATTTTTCTTGGCCTGCCACTTCTGGGCTTAACAAGAACTGTCCCTGTGGTCTTCCATTTCCTTACTATGTTCCTCACAGTGGAAACTGACAGGTTAAATCTCTGAGATAACGTTTTGTATCCTTCCCCTGAACAACTATGTTGAACAATCTTTGTTTTCAGATCATTTGAGAGCGGTCTGTCCATGCTCGGCGACCATCAAACTTAACTGAACTTGAATTGTTTTGTAGAAAGAAATGGTCCAAAATCCCTTCATCCAGGATCCAGGAACTGATTAAAAGCTACAGGAAGCGACTAGAGGCTGTTATCTTTGCAAAAGGAGGATGTACTAAATATTAATGGCACTTTTCTGTTGAGGTGCCCATACTTTTGCACCGGTCAAATTTTGGTTTAATGCATATTGCGCATTTTCTGTTAGTACAATAAACCTCATTTCAATCCTGAAATATTACTGTGTCCATCAGTTATTAGATATATCAAACTGAAATGGCTGCTGCAAACACCAAAATATTTAGAACTAAAAATGATTAAGATTAATAGGGGTGCCCAAACTTTTTCATAGGACTGTATGCTCCAAAGTCTCCCTCTGGGTGCACGGCCTTTTACCTCTGGACTGAACGAGACAAGCTTCACAACTGAATATTCAACCACAAAATAGCAGGTTCGTACTCCTTGGGCTCCATAAAATATAACTTTTAATAAGCCATTAAAAACTCGAAAAGCGTCGGCGGTTTTAAGCACTATGTGTCTTTTTTTCTAACTTTTCACATTTTTGTTCTATGTTTTGTGAGTTTTTAATGGCTTATTAAAAGTTATATTTTATGGAGCCCAAGGAGTGCGGACCTGCTATTTTGTGGTTGAATCTCAGTAGCTCGCTGGGACGCCATATGATGAGCTTGTTGTTGGCATCAATGATCCGCCTACTTAAAGAGGACCTTTCATCAGATCGGGCACATGCAGTTTTATATACTGCTGGAAAGCTGACAGTGCGCTGAATTCAGCGCGCTATCCGCTTTCCCGATCTGTGCCTGGTGTAAAGCGCTATAGGTCCCAGTACCGTAGCGATTTACAGTCAGAAGGGCGTTTCTGACAGTTAGCCAGGGACGCCCTTCTGCCCAGCAGTGCCTATCGCGCTGTGCTGTGTGAGCGGGGAAGAACTCCCCCCTCCCTCTCCTGATAATACTCGTCTATGAACGAGCTGTGTGAGCAGAGGGAGGGGGCTTTCCTCCCCGCTCACACTCTACAGCGCGATAGACGCTGCTGAGCAGAAGGGTGTCCCTGGCTAACTGTCAGAAACGCCCTTCTGACACTAAAGCGCTACGGTAGGATGAGGAAAAAGCACAAGTATTAAATGCCTTCTTCTCTGCAGTGTTTACACAAAAAAATCCATTGGCCAGAAACATGATTAGGGGTAACGTGAACTCTCAATTACACATCACCTGCTTAACCCAGGAAGAAGTGCGGCACCGCCTGCAAAACACTAAAATAGAGAAATTGCTCGCTCCAGATGGAATACACCCCCGAGTTCTGAGGGAATTAAGCATGGTCATAGACAGACCCTTATATCTAATATTTAAGGATTCAGTAATGACTGGGTCTGTTCCACAGGATTGGCGAATAGCAAATGCGGTGGCAATTTTCATAAAGGGGTGTAAAAGGGAACCTGGAAACTATAGGCCAGTAAGTTTAACTTCTGTGGTGGGAAAGATATTTGAGGGCTTTCTAAGAGATGCTATCCTGGAGTATCTCAATGTAAATAATCTTATAACACCCAATCAGCATGGGTTATGAGGAATCGGTCCTGTCAGACAAATCTGATCAGCTTCTATGAGGAGGTCAGTTCAAGACTGGACATGGGTAATGCAGTGGACCTGGTGTATCTGGACATGGGTAATGCAGTAGACGTGGTGTATCTGGACATGGGTAATGCAGTAGACGTGGTGTATCTGGACATGGGTAATGCAGTAGACGTGGTGTATCTGGACATGGGTAATGCAGTAGACGTGGTGTATCTGGACATGGGTAATGCAGTGGATGGGGTGTATCTGGACATGGGTGATGCAGTAGACGTGGTGTATCTGGACATGGGTAATGCAGTAGACGTGGTGTATCTGGACATGGGTAATGCAGTAGACGTGGTGTATCTGGACATGGGTAATGCAGTAGACGCGGTGTATCTGGACATGGGTAATGCAGTAGACGCGGTGTATCTGGACATGGGTAATGCAGTAGACGTGGTGTATCTGGACATGGGTAATGCAGTAGACGTGGTGTATCTGGACATGGGTAATGCAGTAGACGTGGTGTATCTGGACATGGGTAATGCAGTGGATGGGGTGTATCTGGACATGGGTGATGCAGTAGACGTGGTGTATCTGGACATGGGTAATGCAGTAGACGTGGTGTATCTGGACATGGGTAATGCAGTAGACGTGGTGTATCTGGACATGGGTAATGCAGTAGACGCGGTGTATCTGGACATGGGTGATGCAGTAGACGCGGTGTATCTGGACATGGGTGATGCAGTAGACGTGATGTATCTGGACATGGGTAATGCAGTAGACGTGGTGTATCTGGACATGGGTAATGCAGTAGACGTGGTGTATCTGGACATGGGTGATGCAGTAGACGTGGTGTATCTGGACATGGGTGATGCAGTAGACGTGGTGTATCTGGACATGGGGATGCAGTAGACGTGGTGTATCTGGACATGGGTGATGCAGTAGACGTGGTGTATCTGGACATAGGTAATGCAGTGGACGTGGTGTATCTGGACCTGGGTAATGCAGTAGACGTGGTGTATCTGGACATGGGTGATGCAGTAGACGTGGTGTATCTGGACATGGGTAATGCAGTAGACGTGGTGTATCTGGACATGGGTGATGCAGTAGACGTGGTGTATCTGGACATGGGGATGCAGTAGACGTGGTGTATCTGGACATGGGTAATGCAGTAGACGTGATGTATCTGGACCTGGGTAATGCAGTAGACGTGGTGTATCTGGACATGGGTGATGCAGTAGACGTGGTGTATCTGGACATGGGTAATGCAGTAGACGTGGTGTATCTGGACATGGGTAATGCAGTAGACGTGGTGTATCTGGACATGGGTAATGCAGTAGACGTGGTGTATCTGGACATGGGTAATGCAGTGGATGGGGTGTATCTGGACATGGGTGATGCAGTAGACGTGGTGTATCTGGACATGGGTAATGCAGTAGACGTGGTGTATCTGGACATGGGTAATGCAGTAGACGTGGTGTATCTGGACATGGGTAATGCAGTAGACGCGGTGTATCTGGACATGGGTGATGCAGTAGACGCGGTGTATCTGGACATGGGTGATGCAGTAGACGTGATGTATCTGGACATGGGTAATGCAGTAGACGTGGTGTATCTGGACATGGGTAATGCAGTAGACGTGGTGTATCTGGACATGGGTGATGCAGTAGACGTGGTGTATCTGGACATGGGTGATGCAGTAGACGTGGTGTATCTGGACATGGGGATGCAGTAGACGTGGTGTATCTGGACATGGGTGATGCAGTAGACGTGGTGTATCTGGACATAGGTAATGCAGTGGACGTGGTGTATCTGGACCTGGGTAATGCAGTAGACGTGGTGTATCTGGACATGGGTGATGCAGTAGACGTGGTGTATCTGGACATGGGTAATGCAGTAGACGTGGTGTATCTGGACATGGGTGATGCAGTAGACGTGGTGTATCTGGACATGGGGATGCAGTAGACGTGGTGTATCTGGACATGGGTAATGCAGTAGACGTGATGTATCTGGACCTGGGTAATGCAGTAGACGTGGTGTATCTGGACATGGGTGATGCAGTAGACGTGGTGTATCTGGACATGGGTAATGCAGTAGACGTGGTGTATCTGGACATGGGTGATGCAGTAGACGTGGTGTATCTGGACATGGGTAATGCAGTAGACGTGGTGTATCTGGACCTGGCTGATGCAGTAGACGTGATGTATCTGGACATGGGTAATGCAGTAGACGTGATGTATCTGGACATGGGTGATGCAGTAGACGTGGTGTATCTGGACATGGGTGATGCAGTAGACGTGGTGTATCTGGACATGGGTAATGCAGTAGACGTGGTGTATCTGGACATGGGTGATGCAGTAGACGTGGTGTATCTGGACATGGGTGATGCAGTAGACGTGGTGTATCTGGACATGGGTAATGCAGTAGACGTGGTGTATCTGGACATGGGTGATGCAGTAGATATGGTGTATCTGGACCTGGCTGATGCAGTAGACGTGATGTATCTGGACATGGGTAATGCAGTGGACGTGGTGTATCTGGACATGGGTAATACAGTGGATGTGGTGTTTATCTGGACTTTTCAAAGGATTTTGATACTGTACCACATAAATGGTTGGTATTCAAAATAAGAATTTTGGATCTCGGTGAAAATATTTGCATTTGGGTTAGCAAATGGCTCACTGATAGGAAACAGAGGGTACTTGTTAATGGTAAAGATTCAGACTGGGTCACAGTCACCAGTAAGGTGCCACAGGGGTTATCATTGGAGTGGTTACAGTCACCAGTGGGAGGCCACAGGGGTCAGTATTAGGTCCTCTCCTGTTTAACATGTTTATTAATGACCTGGTAGAGGGTTTACAGAGAAGGGTGTCCATATTACAGAGCAAGGTGTCCATATTACAGAGCAAGGTGTCCATATTACACAGCAGGGTGTCCATATTATAGAGCACGGTGTCCATATTATAGAGCAGGGTGTCCATATTACATAGCAGGGGGTCCATATTACAGAGCAGGGGGTCCATATTACACAGCAGGGTGTCCATATTACAGAGCAGGGGTCCATATTACATAGCAGGGGGTCCATATTACAGAGCAGGGGGTCCATATTACACAGCAGGGTGTCCATATTACAGAGCAGGGGGTCCATATTACATAGCAGGGGGTCCATATTACAGAGCAGGGGGTCCATATTACACAGCAGGGTGTCCATATTACAGAGCAGGGGGTCCATATTACATAGCAGGGGGTCCATATTACAGAGCAGGGGATCCATATTACACAGCAGGGTGTCCATATTATAGAGCAGGGTGTCCATATTTGCAGATGATACTAAACTTTGTAAGGTAATAAATAATGAGGAGGATAGTAGAATATTACAAGGGGATCTAAGGGAACTGGAAGCATGGGGGGCGGAGACATGGCAAATGAAGTTTAATGTTGACAAATGTAAGGTAATGCACTTTGGTCGACGTAATAAAATGTCTGACTATGGCCTAAATAGTAAATTACTGGGTAAGACTGCCAATGAAAAAGGGACAACACAAAGAACTTTCTAAGGATCTTTTTACTCCTAGGCCAGTGACAGTGACAAGAGGACATCCTCTACATCTGGATGAGAGAAAGTTCTACCAGAAACATAGAAGGGGATTCTTCACAGTAAGAACAACGAAGCTCTGCAACTCTTTGCCCCAGGAAGTGGTGATGGCGGATTCATTAAATAAGCTCAAAGTGGGCCTGGCTGCCTTTCTTGAAGAGAACAATATAACAGGTTATGGACACTAGATTTTAAGGACACATTGATCCAGGGGATTTATACCGACTGCCAGATTAATAGAAGGGTTAATATTCAATGAGCAAAATACAAAGTGTATAAAGACAAAAGAAATGTAAATCGCATCAGTTTTAGGTGTGACCTTCGCCCTTTGTAGGAGTCTTGGAGGTGATGATATGGCTCCACAGATAGCCCTGATCCCACCATCACCCGGTCTGCCTGGGATGATATGAGAAAACAGAAAGATTGGAGCAGGCCTACATCCACAGAAGATCTGGGCTTAGTTCTCCAAGATGGTGGCAGGGACAACCTCCTTGGCCACTTCGTCAAAAATTGTCTGCAAGTACCAAGAAGAACCGATGGAAGGCAAAGGGTAAAGGTCACACCGAATATTAATGATATGCACAGAACTATACATGTGGATTTTGATACGGATTTTCTCCATGTAAATCCCGATTATATTCATGTACCCGAAATCTCCTCCATCGTCTGAAGATAATTTTATATTTCACTGTTGATTTTCAGCAAACATCATCTACCAGAAGTTTGGAGATAAAATGTTGGAAAATCGACAGAAAAACTCTTTTCCATCTACTGATTCTGTGATTTGTGATGATTGAAGTGAAAGCACTTTCTTACCTGTTGTATTGGACATCTCTCCCTCAGAACACGGGACACAGTCATAGCAGCAGACGTGATATCCTCCATTAGGAGCTTTTCTGGAACCAGGAGGACATTTGTCATTGCAACGAGATTGTGGCTTCTAAGATCAAAATATATATCCTTTATAATTACTGTTACAGCATGTATAGTGTATGTGATAAATGTCTAACCAATAAATCAGGTGGTTATTTTTTATTTAGCTTTTTTTTAAACTATTTTTTCTAGTTTTGGACCATAAAACACAGTTTTTAGTACAAGAAATTTAGAAATTTTGATGAATGGCCCTTATGGCTTATAGTTATTAAGAACAGTCTGGCTCAGTGGTGTAACTAGGAATGGTGGGACCCCGAGGCAAAC
Source organism: Leptodactylus fuscus (assembly GCF_031893055.1). Lineage (NCBI taxonomy): Eukaryota > Metazoa > Chordata > Amphibia > Anura > Leptodactylidae > Leptodactylus > Leptodactylus fuscus. Next base: position 366,812,019 of record NC_134265.1, on the reverse strand, counting down.
TTTTGACATGGGGCCTTCCCCCCGACCAACACCCGCCGAAGATCCGGACTGACCGACCTCCCCAAAAACCCTGACAAATCCCCCACCCCCTCATTTCTACCTGCACTATTATGTTACATAGTGGCCCCATGTACACACAATTATGTCCCATAGTGGCCCCTGCACACAGTATTATCCCCCATAGTGACCCCTGCACACAGTATTATGTCCCATAGTGGCCCCTGCACACAGTATTATGCCCCATAGTGGCCCCTGCACACAGTATTATGTCCCATAGTGGCCCCTGCACACAGTATTATGTCCCATAGTGGCCCCTGCACACACTATTATGTCCCATAGTGGCCCCTGCACACAGCATTATGCCCCATAGTGGCCCCTACACACAGTATAATGTCCCATAGTGGCCCCTGTACACAGTATTATGTCCCATAGCGGCCCCTGTACACAGTATTATGTCCCATAGCGGCCCCTGTACACAGTATTATGTCCCATAGCGGCCCCTGAACACAGTATTGTGTCCAATAGTGGCCCCTGCACACAGTATTATGTCCCATAGTGGCCCCTGCACACAATATTATGCCCCATAGTGGCCCCTACACACAGTATTATGTCCCATAGCGGCCTCTGCACACAGTATTATGTCCAATAGTGGCCCCTGCACACAGTATTGTGGCTCCTGCACACAGTATTATGCCCCATAGTGGCCCCTGCACACAGTATTATGTCCCATAGTGGCCCCTGCACACAGTATTATGTCCCATAGTGGCCCCTGCACATAGTATTATGTCCCATAGTGGCCCCTGCACACAGTATTATGTCCCATACTGGCCCCTGCACACAGTATTATGTCCCATAGTGGCCCCTGCACACAGTATTATACCCCATAGTGGCCCCTGCACAAAGTATAATGCCCTATTGTGGACACCCATGAACAATTATTATACACTGGGTCTTTTCAAACCCCAGAGTATAATAATCGGAGACCCAGGGGAGCTAAGAGCAGGAGATAACAGCTGTGAGAGGAACTGTGATGCTGAAAACTCAGCCCCCCTCCCCTCCAGAGAGCCGATAGTCACGTCACCCATCTGGAGATGCTGGGTAAGGACAAAGTCCCGGCCAGGGACCAAGGAAATGTTGTGTTAACAATGAGAATAATAATCACACATAGCAGGTAAACAAAGCTGCATGTCTAAAGCAATGTATTTTGGAAAACGCTTGAATTTTCATATGGTATTTGAGATGAGAATACGCCTTTAACTTGTAACAACATTTGCATTAATTTGGTATAAATTTCTGTCTTAAACTTAGCCAAATAATAGGTTGTATAACTGATAATGCACCAGATATCTTTCACTGGCTATTCCAGCCAGTCCCTTTGGTAATCTGGACCCCTTAGGGCTCGTTCACATGGTGTAACGTCCCGCGAGATTTGGCACGTGTATGCCGCGTGACCCTTTGCGTGCTGTACACGCTCCCATTCATTTCAATGGGAGCGGGGATCGTATGCGCCGTGCTAGTTTGAGGCCGTGCATTTATTCACGGCCGCAAACTAGCGCGGCGCATACGATCCCCGCTCCCATTGAAATGAATGGGAGCGTGTACGGCACGCAAAGGGTCACGCGGCGTACACGTGCCAAATCTCGCGGCATGTTACACCGTGTGAACGAGCCCTTAGTGGACCCAGCGTGTTCTGCGTGTCCATTTAATGTTAATCACTAATGTGAACTTCTACTTCTACTACTGCTGGAGTCACATTAAGACCCCATAAATGCTGTATACGCAAAATAATAAGACTGTGCACAATGTTTTTTAACCTAGAGGTCTGGGTGGAAGCATCCTCCTGGTGACAATGTTACTCAAGTCACTTACAACAACACAGCAAAACAGCAACATTGTCACCAAAGATGATGTGTGCCCCTAGCGTTAGTCATGACTCCAATCCAAGTTTGTAGCAGTATACATATAGCATCACGTAATATACTGTATAGTTTCCAGAAACAATGCTTCAACATGAAACAATGATTTGTGGAACAATAACATAAAGCACTGTCCACCAGTCCGGCAGTCGTTCTGCACCGTGAAGAGTATTACTGTATATTCTACACATAACAAAGACTGAAAACCAGAAATCACAAAACTTACCACATTGTTTTTCCATATTAATTCATTATCAAGAATTTGCAGCCACCGATCCTGTGGTATGGATTCCATCGGCAGGAAGTAACTATGTAACTTTGTTAGAAATTTCGCTTTTTCATTGTAATAAAAGATCCAGTTACATAACACCAGGAATGGTGAGGAAATGTATTTTCCCTCCTTAAGTGATATGGTTTTTCCAACAATATCCGTATATTTAAGTTGTCTCACAAAAAACTTTAGCTTTATAAAATATATATAAAATATTACTTATATATACAATACTAGTTAGCAAAAAGTACAAGACCCCTGACCATAATAATATAGATTATGGGGATAACGTCTATCCTTAGGGAGAGACCACCTTTTCAGGTGTGTGGAGACTTATACAGCCATAGTTGATCCACTGCAAGGGAACATGGGAAGAATAGGCAAATCTGTTTCCCAAGATGTAAACAGGGAGACAGTGCCTCTGTTATGCTGCCCTCTATGGGAAGCACCCTGAACATCATGCCCAACTTTCCCAGAAGTCTTTACTGCATAATGCGGGGTTATAACCAAATCAATTTCTCAGCTACGGACGGCACCGTTTCTATCTGGTTGGACTTCTTCAGCGCAGCCTAGAGAGAACTGATTTGGTAAAAGTGAGATTATCCCCATAATCTGGTCTCTCAGCCTCTCACTTCTACCAAATCAGTTCTCTCTAGGCTTCGCTGATGAAGTCTGACCAGATAGAGCCCCAAAGAGCTGGGTGAATAACATTCCCCCCTAAATAAAGGTAATCCCTAGCTAACCCTGCCTGTACATCTGTTCCTGTCTCACAGTCACATAGTTCACAGTCTCAAATTAATTGAATGTTAAATCCACCATTCGTCTAAATGGGAGGTCACCTGATTTCGGCCGCCAATTCCATTTTCCGATTTTTTTTCAATGCCTCCGTTGTCATAGTTCCTATCCCACCTCTCCTGCACAGTTATTGGTGCAAAAAATGTGCCAGGAAAGGTGGGAGGGGATACAAATTTTTACTGCGTTTGCCTCGTGATATTCGATTGAACATCTATTCAATCGAGCGGTGTTCGCTCATCTCTACTGCTCATAACTCATACCTGTGTGTTCAAGTTCGAACACAACAAGCCTTTTACAGCAAAAACAGTGAATTATCCACTAGTACCTGCACTCAGCTCATCACCCCCATTTTAAAGGCGTTCAATAGTGGGAAAAGAAATGAGTGGCTCATTAGCAATTGTATTTAGAGTATACTGCTGCTCATTACTCATACCTGTGTGTTCAAAGTGGAATACAGCAAGCCTTTTACAGTGCATTACATTTAAAAAACAAAACAAAACTGTGAATTATCAACCATACATACCTGAACTCACCTGTTCTATTGTGTTTTTAAAGACCTTTAATAGTGGAGAAAGAAATTAGGGTCTCAATAGCCATTATGTGCAGAGTATACAATTACAGGCCATTTCTCATTACAGTTGTGGAAAAAAATCAAGAATTCTTAGCCACTAATCTCTTTAGTTAACGGCTATTCTAATGTTTGATTAAAAGTGTTTATTAGTGGGGAAACGAGGGGCATATTCGCCGTCCTGTTCTGTAAAGTTACAGGCTATTTTGGCACCCTGCCCATGCTTTACCTTCTGTCCACAGAATGAGTATATGGCCATTTTCACCTTCCCTGGCAACTTATCAAAAATTACCATACAGCTTAGAAGGTGATTTTACCCCCAACACTCCGCAATAACTTACTGCTACAGCCACTCCCTCTGTAAACCCCTGCACCACTGCTTTCTGGGCAGGTACGGTATTGCAAAGAGGGAGATCAACCCTAGGCACATTTGGCTCTCAACCTCCCACTGCTGCCACCGCCACTGCCTTATGTTTATGCTGCCACCCTCTTCTCCCGATGACAATGAAAACACTTCGCCATCTGGCTCCCAATTGCGATCTGCTACATCATCATCCACTAATGTCTGCAGGTCACTTATGTCCTACTGAACAATCTCTCAGCCAGAAGACTGACCGCTCACAACACCAGGTACCTCGCTACTCTCCTCATCACTACTTGCCCGCCTACTGGAGGAAGCGGCAGACATTGGCTGAGCAATAGCTGCTGACTGTGTCTATTAGCTCTATTGCCCATCCTCACTGTTTAATGGACCTGAGCCCACAACATAGAGCTCTTCTCTGGATAAGGATGGATGACCGCTCACAACACCAGCTACCACACCACTCTCATAATTGCTACTAGAGGAAGCGGTGAATGTCTCTTCTAGATCTTGGCTGCACACTAGCTGCTGACTGTCCTGTAGTAGCTCTTCCTCACTGAATAGTGAATCTGAGCCCACAGCATAGAGTATTTCCCTAGCTGAGGGAGCTGAAAAGGACAGAGGCAGGTTGCGGACAGGTGAGGGCACAGGGCTTGCTCCCGGGCCATGCCAACTTAGGGTTGTGTCTGCTGAACCCACCAACTCCTGGCTGGGTGTGTCTTATGTGACTTGGGATGAAGTGGATGACCAGTCCAATGTTGGTTGGATTGCTTGTCAAGACACGACCGCTACTTGTCACCGTGAGCTCAGGCCTCTGTGAGTGACCCCTGCAGCCAAGGCCCTGTACTTTGCTGTGATCTGGGCCTGTGCCAGAAATATTTAGGCCTACAGTCCTCCATCGTGCATGGCCTGCTGCTTCCCTGTCTAACATACTGTTAATTAATTAATACAGGCATATACAGAGGCACCATAAAGTGGACTGGGAGAGCCATGGCTCCGACGTGGGGGTCCAGCCTGTCACAGGAACTGTTGCATTACTCAGTGGCACACAGCCTATTTCAGGCAATCAAGGTTCCATCAACTTAGCCACAGGAAGCTGTGTGTCCTTCCCATCAACTGTATGGCCCTAGGGATGTTGCTACCTACCCATTATATCATTTTGCCACTCTTTGGCCTACTCACACTACTGTCACCTTCATAATCTACCACTGGGTGACTGTAATGGCACCTCACACTGCTTCCACCTCTGCACTCTACCACTGGGTGACTGTATGGACGTTATAAGGCTGCTGCAACCTCCACACTGGACATGTGACACAGCTTCTACCTTCATGTTCTCAAGCTATTGGTCCTGCAATGTCTGTCTCACTCTCCACTGTGTCCTCAGCCTCCACTGCAGATACAACTCCAAGTGCTCCTCCAAGATACTGTTCTACACCTCATTTGTCTGGGCGAAAGAAGTAACACAGGAAACTGGAGATCTGGTACCTACATCTCGAGGTTACATAAACCCTGTGGGGGCTGAACTCTGAGGAGGAGGCCCTGAGCACTCAATTGCTTTAGCATGACAGCTGTGGGAGGGGGTGGGGTGGCAGGAGCATTATGGGCTCCATCAATAGCAGCCTGAGCCTAGAGTCGCTGATAAGCATTTTTCTTCACCTGCACAGTGAAAAAGCTGCTCATTGGTTTCTAGACACAGAGCAGAACTTGAACCAGTAGGTGGTGGCATACTTAGAATACACCCTGCCACCTGTCATGAAAAATACATTGGACTTCTGGGCAGCCAAACTAGATTTGTGGCAGCAACTGGCCAAGTTAGCCCTGAAAAAGATGTACTGCTCAGCCACTAGTGTGAGATCAGAGTGTGTGTTTAATGTGGCAAAGGCCATAGTTAACCCAAAGAGAACCCACCTGTCCTTCTAAAATTTGTACATACTCACCTTTGATAAGATGAATCAGGCGTGGATCAGCCAGGATTTCCACTGGGTCACTGTATGGCCTCATAAGACTACTGCCACCTCCACACTCTGTCACTGGGTCACTGTATGGCCTCATAAGCCTGCTGAAACCTCCAAACTCTGCCACTGGGTCACTGTATGGCATCCTAAGGCTAATACCCCCTCCACCTCTGCCACTGGGTCAATGTTTGGCTTCATAAGGCTCCTGCACTCCACATTCTGCCACTGGGTCACAATAAGACCTCAAAAAGCTACTGCCACCTCCACATTCTTCCACTGGGTCACTGTATGGCCTCATAAGGCTGTTGCAACATCTACACTGGACCAGTGATGCAGCATCTGCCTCCATGTTCCCACGCCATTGGCCCAGCAACAACATCCGTATCATCCTCCACTGTGTCATCAGTCTTGACTGCAGGGTCTCCTTCAGCATATCACCAGCATACCAGTGTTCCTCCAGCATGCCACATGTGCAAAGCACAGCATTGTCATGCTGTTCTGCACCTCATTAACCTGGACGAACAAAGTCACACGGGGGAAGGGGGGGGGAGTCCTCCATTGTCTCAATCAAGAAATCGAGTCCTGGCTTTCTTCAAGGGATTTTAAGCACTATAAGGCTAGTGAAACCTCCACACTCTGCCACTGGGTTATTGTAGGGCCTCATCATGCTACTGCCACCTCCCCACTGTTCCATTGGGTCACTGTATGACCTCATAAGGGTATAGCAACCTCCACACTCAGCCAATGGGTCACTGTATGGCATCATAAGGGTATAGCAACCTCCACACTCTGCCCCTGGGTCACTTTATGGGTCAGTGTATGGCCTTATAATGTTACAGCCATCTCGATATTCTGCTACTTGGTCACTGTATGCCCTCATAAGTTTGCTGCAACCTCCACTCTCTGCCACTGTGTCCAAATAAGCAAAGTGTGCAGCGATTCTAAGAGCGAAGTCTGTCATATGTGTGTCATACTCACTGTATGACACACACATGACTGTATTTTTTGACTACCACAGCAGACTCCTCATGTGTTACTGCAAGGCACAATGTTCTACACCACTGTACAAGCTATACAGCAAAGTATTTTCATGTTATTCACCATGAATCAATTCAGAAAGAATCAAATCTTTTTGTGAAATCCAGAGAAGCGGCCAAATCGAATTTTCCAAAACTTTGCTCATCTTTAATAGTAATGTCTATCTATGTCTGGAAGGAAAGTGAGCAAGATCATTCTACTCCGGCTTCCCATGATCTTCCTTGCAGGATGGCGATTTCTACTAGCCCATGATAATCTTTATCATCGTCATCACCATCGGCTTCTCCTCCTCCATACCAACTTTCGTCATCCATCATGGAATATGTCTCCAGAAAACAGCAATACAGGTCCATTCATCTGGTATACGAACAACTTAACTGGCACCTGGCCAAGTTCCTAGAGGTGCCATCCCAGCCACATCACAATGCGTTTCATCAACCGATTGGAGACAACTAGAGATGAGCGAACACTGTTCAGATCAGCCGTTCCGAACAGCACGCTCCCATAGAAATGAATGGAAGCACCTGGCACGTACACTTTGCCAGCGGCCGGTCGCCGTGCCAGGTGCTTCCATTCATTTCTATGGGAGCGTGCTGTTCGGAACGGCTGATCTGAACAGTGTTCGCTCATCTCTAGAGACAACCTCAGGTGAAGATACTTAGCTACCATTATTTCTCTAGAAGAGCTGTCCTTGTATTAAATCACCATGCACAATGTGACTCGCTCCTTGGATATGCAGAAACTTGCACACCTTAGGGTTTATGGGTAGGGAGAATACATGACTTCAATGATTTGAGCAGCAGTGGCCACAATCCAAAAACAAAAATGCCAGTCCTGACACCAACCCATTTGTCAAGTCCCAGTTCTAACACCATATGGGACTCTCCACCTCCTCTGGTTCCTCCTCACTGGACTACTTCTTGCCTGTGACTTTATACTCCCCCTCCCTCATTAAATATATTTAAGGTGAATTGCTGCCATGCAGAATTTGTGGTCCATTATGGCTGTAACATTTTTCTCATACGGCCTATATTATAAAAATGAATTTCTGTCTGTCTGTCTGTCCTCTAATGCGAACCAAACGACTGGACCGATCTTCACCAAATTTGGTACAGAGATACTTCAGGTATCCGGGAAGGTTTAAGACTAGAGATGAGCGAACAGTGTTCTATCGAACTCATGTTCGATCGGATATTAGGCTGTTCGGCATGTTCGAATCGAATCGAACACCGCGTGGTAAAGTGCGCCATTACTCGATTCCCCTCCCACCTTCCCTGGCGCCTTTTTTGCTCCAATAACAGCGCAGGGGAGGTGGGACAGGAACTACGACACCGGTGACGTTGAGAAAAGTAGGCAAAACCCATTGGCTGCCGAAAACATGTGACCTCTAATTTAAAAGAACAGCGCCGCCCAGGTTCGCGTCATTCTGAGCTTGCAATTCACCGAGGACGGAGGTTTCCGTCCAGTTAGCTAGGGCTTAGATTCTGGGTAGGCAGGGACAGGCTAGGATAGGAAGGAGAAGACAACCACAACAGCTCTTGTAAGAGCTAAATTCCAGGGAGAAGCTTGTCAGTGTAACGTGGCACTGACGGGCTCAATCGCCGCAACCCAGCTTTCCCAGGATCCTGAATGGAATACACTGTCAGTGTATTCCCGTATACCCAATATATACCCCCGATACCCGTTCCAACGGTGTGCCCCCCCACCTTCACCCCAGAAATACCCTGCAAGTCCCCTAGCAATAGAATTGGGGCTATATACACCCACTATTTTTGCTACTGCCATATAGTGCCATTGTCTGACTGGGAATTCAAAGAATATATTGGGGTTACGTGCACCCACAATTTTTACTACTGGTATACAGTGCCAGTTTCTGACTGGGAATTCAAAGAATATATTGGGGTTACAAATACCCTCATTTCTTGCTACTGCCATATAGTGCCAGTTTCTGACTGGTAATTCAAAGAATATATTGGGGTTACGTGCACCCACAATTTTTACTACTGGTATACAGTGCCATTGTCTGACTGGGAATTCAAAGAATATATTGGGGTTATAAATACCCTCATTTCTTGCTACTGCCATATAGTGCCAGTTTCTGACTGGGAATTCAAAGAATATATTGGGGTTACGTGCACCCACAATTTTTACTACTGGTATACAGTGCCATTGTCTGACTGGGAATTCAAAGAATATATTGGGGTTACAAATACCCTCATTTCTTGCTACTGCCATATAGTGCCAGTTTCTGACTGGGAATTCAAAGAATATATTGGGGTTATAAATACCCTCATTTCTTGCTACTGGTATATAGTGCCAGTTTCTGACTGGGAATTCAAAGAATATATTGGGGTTACGTGCACCCACAATTTTTACTACTGGTATACAGTGCCATTGTCTGACTGGGAATTCAAAGAATATATTGGGGTTATAAATACCCTCATTTCTTGCTACTGGTATATAGTGCCATTGTCTGACTGGGAATTCAAAGAATATATTGGGGTTACGTGCACCCACAATTTTTGCTACTGGTATATAATGCCAATTTCTAACTGGGAATTCAAAATGCGCAAGGCTCCCGGAAAGGGACGTGGACGAGGCTGTGGGCGAGGTCGGGGGAATGGTTCTGGGGAGCAAGGTAGCAGTGAAGCCACAGGGCGTCCCGTGCCTACTCCTGTGGGGCAGCAAGCATTGCGCCACTCCACAGTGCCAGGGTTGCTTGCCACATTAACTAAACTGCAGGGTACAAACCTTAGTAGGCCCGAGAACCAGGAACAGGTCTTGCAATGGCTGTCAGAGAACGCTTACAGCACATTGTCCAGCAGCCAGTCAGACTCAGCCTCCTCTCCTCCTATTACCCAACAGTCTTGTCCTCCTTCCTCCCAAAATTCCCAAGCTTCACAGAACAATAACCCTAACTGTTCCTGCTCCCCAGAGCTGTTCTCCGCTCCTTTCATTGTCCCTCAACCTGCCTCTCCACGTCACGATTCCACGAACCTAACAGAGGAGCATCTGTGTCCAGATGCTCAAACACTAGAGTCTCCTCCATCTCCGTTCGATTTGGTGGTGGATGACCAGCAACCCACCCTCATCGACGATGATGTGACGCAGTTGCCGTCAGGGCATCCAGTTGACCGGCGCATTGTGCGGGACGAGGAGATGAGACAGGAGTTGGAAGAGGAAGTGGTGGATGATGAGGACACTGACCCGACCTGGACAGGGGGGATGTCAAGCGGGGAAAGTAGTGTGGATGTTGAGGCAAGTGCAGCACCAAAAAGGGTAGCTAGAGGCAGAGGCAGAGGTCAGCAGCTTAGGCGAAGCCAGGCCACACCCGGAATCTCCCAAGATGTTCCAGTTCGTACCCAGCCCCGAAAAACTCCCACCTCGAGGGCACGTTTCTCGAAGGTGTGGAGTTTTTTCAAGGAATGCGCCGAGGACAGATATAGTGTTGTCTGCACAATTTGCCTCTCAAAATTGATTAGGGGCTCTGAGAAGAGCAACCTGTCCACCACTTCAATGCGCCGTCATTTGGAATCCAAGCACTGGAATCAGTGGCAGGCAGCAACGGCAGGACAAAGGCCGCCTGCCGTTCACGCCACTGCCTCTGCCACTGCTGACTGTGCTGGCGATGCACTCCAGAGGACGAGCCAGGACACCACTTCATCTGCCTCCGCCACTTTGTTGACTTCTCCCTCATCCTCCCCTGGTCCTGTCTTATCTCCTTCTCCTGCACTATCAAAGGCACCATCAGGCGCTTCTTTACAACAACCCACCATCTCTCAGACATTGGAGCGGCGGCAGAAATACACTGCTAACCACCCACACGCGCAAGCCTTGAACGCCAACATCGCTAAACTGCTGGCCCAGGAGATGTTGGCGTTCCGGCTTGTTGAAACTCCCGCCTTCCTGGACCTGATGGCAACTGCGGCACCTCGCTATGCCGTCCCTAGCCGTCACTACTTCTCCCGGTGTGCCGTCCCCGCCTTGCACCAGCACGTGTCACTCAACATCAGGCGGGCCCTTAGTTCCGCGCTTTGCACAAAGGTCCACTTGACCACCGACGCGTGGACAAGTGCATGCGGACAGGGACGCTACATTTCACTGACGGCACACTGGGTGAATGTAGTTGAGGCTGGGACTGCTTCCCAAACTGGCCCGGTGTACCTCGTCTCCCCGCCTAACATTCCTGGCAGGGACACGAGAAGAACACCCCCCTCCTCCTCCTCCTCTACCGCCTCCTCCTCCGCCACCGCCTCCTCCTCCGCTGTTAGATTGACCCCAGCTACGAGTTGGAAACGTTGCAGCACTGGCGTTGGTAGACGTCAGCAGGCTGTGCTGAAGCTGATCAGCTTGGGGGACAGACAGCACACTGCCTCCGAGGTGAGGGATGCCCTCCTCGATGAGACGGCAATATGGTTTGAGCCGCTGCACCTGGGCCCAGGCATGGTCGTTTGTGATAACGGCCGGAACCTGGTAGCAGCTCTGGAGCTTGCCGGACTCCAACATGTTCCATGCCTGGCCCACGTCTTCAACCTAGTGGTGCAACGTTTCCTAAAGAGCTACCCCAATGTTCCAGAGCTACTGGTGAAAGTGCGGCACATGTGCGCCCACTTTCGCAAGTCGACAGTAGCCGCTGCTAGCTTAAAATCTCTCCAGCAACGCCTGCATGTGCCACAACACCGGCTTTTGTGCGACGTCCCCACACGCTGGAACTCAACGTTTCAGATGTTGAATAGAGTGGTTGAGCAGCAGAGACCTTTGATGGAATACCAGCTACAAAACCCTAGGGTGCCACAAAGTCAGCTGCCTCAGTTTCTCATCCATGAGTGGCCATGGATGAGAGACCTTTGTGACATCCTACGGGTCTTTGAGGAGTCCACAAGGAGGGTGAGCTCTGAGGATGCGATGGTGAGCCTTACAATCCCGCTCTTGTGTGTTCTGAGAGAATCCCTGATTGACATCAGGGATAACTCAGATCACACAGAGGAGTCAGGGATAGCATCCGATCCGTCACAGCTGGAGAGTAGGTCCACACATCTGTCCGCTTCATCGCGTTTAATGGAGGAGGAGGAGGAGGAGGAGGAGGAGGAAGAAGAGTTGTCCGATGATGTGATGGTGATACAGGAGGCTTCCGGGCAACTTCGAATCGTCCCATTGTTGCAGCGCGGATGGGTAGACATGGAGGATGAGGAGGAAATGGAGATTGAACTTTCCGGTGGGGCCAGAGGAGTCATGCCAACTAACACTGTGGCAGACATGGCTGAGTTGATGTTGGGGGTGCTTTACAACCGACAAGCGTATTGTCAAAATCATGGAGGACAACCAGTACTGGATCTTTGCTATCCTTGACCCCCGGTATAAAAACAACATCTCGTCTTTTATTCCGGTAGAGGGGAGGGCCAATCGCATCAATGCTTGCCACAGGCAATTGGTGCAGAATATGATGGAGATGTTTCCAGCATGTGACGTTGGCGGCAGGGAGGGCAGTTCCTCCAGTAGGCAACCAAGTTCTCACCGGTCCACACAAACGAGGGGCACACTGTCTAAGGTCTGGGACACCTTGATGGCACCCCCTCGCCAAAGTGCCGCCACGGAGGGTCCTAGTGTCACCAGGCGTGAGAAGTATAGGCGCATGTTGCGGGAATACCTTTCCGACCACAGCCCTGTCCTCTCCGACCCCTCTGCGCCCTACACGTATTGGGTGTCGAAGTTGGACCTGTGGCTTGAACTTGCCCTATATGCCTTGGAGGTGCTGTCCTGTCCTGCCGCCAGCGTCCTATCTGAGAGGGTGTTCAGTGCAGCCGGTGGCATCATCACTGACAAGCGCACCCGTCTGTCAGCTGAGAGTGCCGACCGGCTCACTTTGATAAAAATGAACCACCACTGGATAGAGCCTTCATTTTTGTGCCCACCTGTGTAAAGCACCCCAACATGAAACTCCATGTCTGTACTCAACCTCTCCAATTCCTCCGCATCCTCATACTCATCCACCATAAGCGTTGCACAATTCTGCTAATACTAGGCTCCCTCCAACATGATTTCCCCCAACTCTGCTGGTTAGAGGCTCCCTCCACCCTGATTTCCACCAACTCTGCTGGTTAGAGGCTCCCTCCACCCTGATTTCCACCAACTCTGCTGGTTAGAGGCTCCCTCCACCCTGCTTTCCCACAACTCTGCTGGTTAGAGGCTCCCTCCACCCTGCTTTCCCACAACTCTGCTGGTTAGAGGCTCCCTCCACCCTGCTTTCCCACAACTCTGCTGGTTAGAGGCTCCCTCCACCCTGATTTCCACCAACTCTGCTGGTTAGAGGCTCCCTCCACCCTGCTTTCCCACAATTCTGCTGGTTAGAGGCTCCCTCCACCCTGATTTCCACCAACTCTGCTGGTTAGAGGCTCCCTCCACCATGAATTGGTCCAAACTGGGGTTTTTAGAGGCTCCCTCCACCATGAATTTTGCCCAAACTGGGCTGTTTAGAGGCTCCCTCCACCATGAATTGGTCCAAACTGGGTTTTTTAGAGGCTCCCTCCACCATGAATTGGTCCAAACTGGGGTTTTTAGAGGCTCCCTCCACCATGAATTGGTCCAAACTGGGGTTTTTAGAGGCTCCCTCCACCATGAATTTGCCCAAACTGGGCTGTTTAGAGGCTCCCTCCACCATGAATTGGTCCAAATTGGGGTTTTTGGAGGCTCCCTCCACCATGAATTGGTCCAAACTGGGGTTTTTAAAGGCTCCCTCCACCATGAATTGGTCCAAACTGGGGTTTTTAGAGGCTCCCTCCACCATGAATTTGCCCAAACTGGGCTGTTTAGAGGCTCCCTCCACCATGAATTGGTCCAAACTGGGTTTTTTAGAGGCTCCCTCCACCATGAATTGGTCCAAACTGGGGTTTTTAGAGGCTCCCTCCACCATGAATTGGTCCAAACTGGGGTTTTTAGAGGCTCCCTCCACCATGAATTTGCCCAAACTGGGCTGTTTAGAGGCTCCCTCCACCATGAATTGGTCCAAACTGGGGTTTTTAGAGGCTCCCTTCACCATGAATTTGCCCAAACTGGGCTGTTTAGAGGCTCCCTCCAGCATGAATTGGTCCAAACTGGGGTTTTTAGAGGCTCCCTCCACCATGAATTGGTCCAAACTGGGATTTTTAGAGGCTCCCTCCACCATGAATTTGCCCAAACTGGGCTGTTTAGAGGCTCCCTCCACCATGAATTGGTCCAAATTGGGGTTTTTAGAGGCTCCCTCCACCATGAATTGGTCCAAACTGGGGTTTTTAGAGGCTCCCTCCACCATGAATTTGCCCAAACTGGGCTGTTTAGAGGCTCCCTCCAGCATGAATTGGTCCAAACTGGGGTTTTTAGAGGCTCCCTCCACCATGAATTGGTCCAAACTGGGGTTTTTAGAGGCTCCCTCCACCGTGAATTGGTCCAAACTGGGGTTTTTAGAGGCTCCCTCCACCATGAATTGGTCCAAACTGGGGTTTTTAGAGGCTCCCTCCACCATGAATTGGTCCAAACTGGGGTTTTTAGAGGCTCCCTCCACCATGAATTTGCCCAAACTGGGCTGTTTAGAGGCTCCCTCCACCATGAATTGGTCCAAATTGGGTTTTTTAGAGGCTCCCTCCACCATGAATTGGTCCAAACTGGGTTTTTTAGAGTCTCCCTCCACCATGAATTGGTCCAAACTGGGTTTTTTAGAGGCTCCCTCCACCATGAATTGGTCCAAACTGGGGTTTTTAGAGGCTCCCTCCACCATGAATTTGCCCAAACTCTGCTGGTTAGAGGCTCAATCCACCCTGATTTTCAAAACAAATGTTGGTGCCAACCTCAACTTACTACAAGGGCCAAATTCACTGCTGGTGACAAGCTCTCCTCACTGCAAGTGCCAAATACACATGTTTCAAGGTGTTTTCCTACTGTCAGAGAGGTGGTATTGAGTGTGTAAAGTGTGTAGTTGTTAGGCTGTGATGTTGGGGTAATAGAGGGTCTTTGGTGTGTTAGATGCCCCCAGACATGCTTCCCCTGCTGTCCCAGTGTCATTCCAGAGGTGTTGGCATCATTTCCTGGGGTGTCATAGTGGACTTGGTGACCCTCCAGACACGGATTTGGGTTTCCCCCTTAACGAGTATATGTTCCCCATAGACTATAATGGGGTTCGAAACCCGTTCGAACACACGAACAGTGAGCGGCTGTTCGATTCGAATTTCGAACCTCGAACATTTTAGTGTTCGCTCATCTCTATTTAAGACGAGACTCCAACTCGCTCGGACGTACCGTTGCTGAGATACAGCATTCCAAATACAGTGCCCCCCCCTTAGCCAATACAAACCTGCAAGTCTTTCACTCATATTCCAACTGCAATACACACGGTCACTCCACATGCACAATACAACACTGACATCCAAACTGAGATACATGCATCAGAGGATTAGATACACAGATCAGCACACAGTATCACATGCCAGAGGATTAGATACACGGGTCTGCACACAGTCCCACACACCAGAGGATTAAATACGCACCTCTGCACACAGTTCCACACACTGAAGGATTTGATATGTGCATTTGCACACGGTTTCACATGCCAAAGGATTAGATACAGGCGTCTACACACAGTTCCACACTCCAGAGGATTAGATACGTGCGTCTGCACACATTTGTACACGCCATAGGATTAGATACACGCGTCTGCACACAGTTCCACATTCCAGAGGATTAGATATGCGCGTCTGCACACAGTTGTACATGCCATAGGATTAGATACACGCGTCTGCACACAGTACCACATGCAGTAGGATTAGATACGCGCGTCTACACATAGCTCCACACGCCAAAGGATTAGATATGCACGTCTGCACACAGTACCACACGGGGGAGGATTAGATACGCGCATCTACACACAGTACCACATGCCATAGGATTAGATATGCGCATCTGCACACAGTACCACATGCCGGGGGATTGGATACGCGCGTCTACACACGCCGTAGGATTACATACGCGCCTCTTCACACAATACCATACACGGGAGGATTAGATACACGTGTCTTCACATAGTTGTACACGCCATAGGATTAGATACACGGGTCTGCACACAGTCCCACACACCAGAGGATTAAATACGCACTTCTGCACACAGTACCACATGCCATAGGATTAGATACGAGCGCCTGCACACGGTTCCACATGCCGAAGCATTAGATACAGGCGTCTACACACAGTTCCACACTCCAGAGGATTAGATACACAGATCAGCACACAGTATCACACGCCAGAGGATTAGATACACGGGTCTCCACACAGTCCCACACACCAGAGGATTAAATACGCATTTCTTCACACAGTTCCACACACTGAAGGATTTGATACACGCGTCTGCACACGGTTTCACATGCCGAAGGATTAGATACAGGCGTCTACACTCAGTTCCACACTCCAGAGCATTAGATACGTGCGTCTGCACACATTTGTACACGCCATAGGATTAGATACACGCGTCTGCACAGAGTACCACATGCTGTAGGATTAGATACACGCGTCTACACACAGTTCCACATTCCAGAGGATTAGATATGCGCGTCTGCACACAGTTGTACACGCCATAGGATTAGATACACGCGTCTGCAGACAGTACCATATGCAGTAGGATTAGATACGCGCGTCTACACATAGTTCCACACGCCAAAGGATTAGATACGCGCCTCTTCACACAATACCACACTTTGGAGGATTAGATACGTGTCTCTGCACACAGTACCACAAGCCAGAGAATTAGATACACGTCTCAGCACACAGTATCACACAGGGGAGGATTAGATACGCGTGTTTACACACAGTACCACACGGGGGAGGATTAGATACGCGCGTCTACACACAGTTCACATGCCATAGGATTAGCTATGCGCATCTGCACACAGTACCACATGCCGGGGGATTGGATACACGCCTCTACACACAGTTCCACATGCCGTAGGATTAGATACGCGCCTCTTCACACAATACCACACAGGGGAGGATTAGATACACGTGTCTTCACACAGTTGTACACGCCATAGGATTAGATACACGCGTCTGCACACAGTACCACATGCCGTAGGATTAGATACGTGCATCTACACACAGTACCACATGCCTTAGGATTAGATACACGCGTCTACACACAGTACCACATGCCTTAGGATTAGATACACGTGTCTACACACAGTTCCACACGCCGTAGGATTAGATACGCGCCTCTTCACACAATTCCACATGCCGTAGGATTAGATACGCGCCTCTTCACACAGTACCACACGGGGGAGGATTAAATACGTGCGTCTGCACACAGTACCACACGCCAGAGGATAAGATAAGCGCGTCTGCACACAGTACCAAGTTCCGTAGGATTAGATACGCACGTCTGCACACAGTACCACATGCCTTAGGATTAGATACCCACGTCTACACACAGTTCCACATGCCGTAGGATTATATACGCGCCTTTTCACACAATACCACACAGGGGAGGATTAGATACGTGCATCTGCACACAGTACCACATGCCAGAGTATTAGATACGCGCATCTGCACATGGTACCGCACGCCAGAGTCATTAGATATGCGCGTCTGCACACAGTTTCACTTACTGGAGGATTAGATATGCGCCTCTTCACACAATACCACACGGGGAGGATTAGATATGTGCATCTGCACACAGTACCACACCAACAAGGATTGGATACTTGCATCTAAACACAGTACTACACGGGGAAGGATTAGATACAGCTTTACTCCAGGTATCCATAACAACTGATCACAGGTTTTTCACTGACATCCAAAATGAGATACACATAATCACATGACGCTTATGGACATACACACAAACAACATACAAAATACATCAGTGCAAAATTAGACAATTCTTATGGGGCCACTACACAAACATAAAATGTAATATACCCGTGCGAAGCCGGGTCATCCCTCTAGTATATATATATATATATATATATATATATATATATATATATATATATATATATATATATATATATATGAAAATACAAACAAAATAGGAGGGAAATTGTGTCCGGTTTTCAATTTTATTTTTTTTAATTTAATGACGCATAGTGCTATACAGAAATTTTATAAAATAATTTTTTCTCTCCATTATGGTAATTTTTATTTTGTATGGAGATGTCGGGGGTGGGGACCTTTAATAACAGCATTTTATTGGCGGATTATTTTATTTTTTTAATTATTCTATTTAGATTTTAAAAAAAAAAAAAACTTTATTAAGTTTTTTTTTTTTTTTTTTCAGATTTTGTGCCCATAAGGTCAGAAAAGACCTTTGGGGACATCTGATCACTTTTTTCTTTGTACCAGCCCAAGTTACAGGCTGATTTCCCCTTTAACGTTGGGCTGGTACGTTTAGCCCCAGTTGCAGGAGGAATACAGCCAAGGGTTAGCACTGCACTATGTGGTGGGACACTGTGATCTTTGGTCTTTATGCTGTATAAGGTATGTGGTTGGTGTTAGGATCACATCCTCCATCTTGTATTTTGTCAGCCATCTTGTCCCTATCAAAGATAAGTAGTTTTGTCTCAAAAAGGAATTGGTTAGACTAATTAACATGGAGATGTGATGGGCTGTGTACTATTTAGACTTTAAACAAAAGATCAAAGAAGAGAAACCCTTCTTTAGGTGATAAGGAAATAGAATGATAACACTAATTGTCTGCAAGGAGGATGTGTACACAGGATGTCTATTGAAATGTTAGCCCCCAGACTGGCACCGAACCTTGAGATACACATCTAGAATGACTGTGAGGTATACTGCATTAGGCCTTAACCAATCATGTCAGGCCAACTATGTCCCAATCTGCCTTTGTCTGTATAAAACTACCTCTTTTGTAACAATAAATCAGAACTCACTTAATACAGTGTGTGTGTGTGTGTGTGTGTGTGTGTGTGTGTGTGTGTGTGTGTGTGTGTGTGTGTGTGTGTGTGTGTGTGTGTGTGTGTGTGTGTGTGTGTGTGTGTGTGTGTGTGTGTGTGTGTGTGTGTGTGTGTGTGTGTCTTCTTCAGGCCTGCATATTTAAATTATACCTACTTCAACATACGTCAGGGGTCTTGTGCCCCTAACAGAAATTGTCGCTCAGCGTGAGGGCATCGATGATCGTTTGATGTGCAACCGATAGAATACCAACCCACCCATCAACCAACTTAGGAGACGGGCCCGGAGGACCTCAGATGAATAAAACAGCGCTGTAGGTAAGCCTTTGTTTACCATATAAGTAATCTGAGTTCCCACGTGTCCCGGATCCTGTGTGTTGATGAATGAGGTTAGTGCTGCATGTCTTTTTATAACAATCGATGCCATTTTTATATAGCTCGAAAGAACCAAAAGCATATGTTGTTGTAGCGGGGTGGGAAATGTTATACCTCATTCTTTGTATACTGTCCATGCTGTCATTTGATTGATACATCTGTTATAAAGTGTATAAGGCGGTACAGGAGGGAGAGTCAATCTCTATCCTTATGCCATAGAATTGCGAAAGTACTGAGTGATTGAAAAGTCCTTGTTTGGGAACACTAGCCTCCAGCCGTGCCTGGACGGTCAGGGTCGAATGAGACCTGAGTAGTAGTACTAAGGACTGAGTAGAATCCGCGCAAGTACGTGCAAACATTCAGGTGTGTTTTTGTAAGGGGACACAGACAGAAAGTTGAGTCTGTGGAAACCAAATGAGGTTTTGTCCTGAGCACTACGCCAGAATTTTGCACATTAGAAATTAGTTCGACTGTTTAAGAGTTCCCCTAGAGAAAAGGTCTGTGTGGCCTTAGAACGGTCTGTGTGGCCGTGGAGCAGTCTGTGTGGCCGTGGAGCAGTCTGTGTGGCCCTAGAAAAATCTTTGAGAGGTCTGGGTGGCCTAGAGAAATAGAGGTCTGAGTGGCCCTAGAATTGTGGAAAGGTCTGTGTGGCCCTAGAGAAATTTGTGCAACCCTCTATTGTCTTAATTGCCCTAGAGGAGTGGGAAGCTCACAGCTGAGTGGCCATCAGCTAACATGGGGAAGGGACCCTCTAAGATTTGGTACACCCCATGTGAACTAATAGAAATGAGAGAAGGGAAAGAAGTTACTGCCGAAGTAAAAATGAAAATTTTTAAAAAGAACAAGACTGTTTGATAGTAAATTTTGGGAACCAATGGAGATTAGATCATGCAGGACAGATACAAGAGCATAAGTTACAAAGGGGAATATATGCTCTGATTGAAGAACAGAATGGGAGGAGTGGAGAGTCAGCTAGTATGAAAATCAGCCCAAGGGATAGTTTAAAGAAAGAGCAGTTGGAAAAGGACGTGATAAACTGCTGATAAGATGTTGGATAGTTGGATAAAAATTAAGTAAGGAATGGTTACAGAAATAAGGTATTAAGTGTTTGTATATTTTTCTTAGTGTAAGGAAATGCATAGTGAGCACCCACTCACAGTCCAGCTAAAGGGTTAATGGGGTCTGCATTGTGTTGTTAGCGCCATGTGAGTGATGACTAGATAAAGATATAGGGAGAGTCTGCTGAAGTATATTGTGGCAGACCACTCACCAAGGTAGACTCTGGGTGAAATCAGGTCTAAAATGCTTTGAAAAACACCATGATTGTTGAAGCATTTATGCAAGGAATCACTATGCAAGCACTATGTGGTGGGACACTGTGATCTTTAGTCTTTATGCTGTATAAGGTATGTGGTTGGTGTTAGGATCACATCCTCCATCTTGTATTTTGTCAGCCATCTTGTCCCTATCAAGATAAGTAGTTTTGTCTCACAAAGGAATTGGTTAGACTAATTAACATGGAGACGTTATGGGCTGCGTGCTATTGAGACTTTAAACAAAAGATCAAAGAAGAGAAACCCTTCTTTAGGTGATAAGGAAATAGAATGGTAACACTAATTGTCTCCAAGGAGGATTTGTACACAGAAAGTCTATTGAAATGTTAGCCCCCAGACTGGCACCGAGCCTTGAGATACACATCTAGAATGACTGTGAGGTATATTGCATTAGGCCTTAACCAATCATGTCAGGCCAACTATGTCCCAATCTGCCTTTGTCTGTATAAAACTACCTCTTTTGTAACAATAAATCAGAACTCACTTAATACACTACGCTGTGTGTGTGTGTGTGTGTGTGTGTGTGACTTCTCCAGGCCTGCATATTTAAATTAGATCTACTTCAACATACGTCAGGGGTCTTGTGCCCCTAACATTCGCTTTACAATTGGTGATGTGTTCTTTATTAATGAATATGTGCCATCTCACTTTCCATGTTCATCCTTTTTGTTTAGGTCATCTTTATTGATCCTGGATATGTCTGCTACAATCTTAGGGGCGTGGTGGGGCGGTTTGATGAAAAGGTGCGATGCTTCACTACTGCTGCTGAATTGGGATGAGCACTGTTGTAATGGCCTGAACATATTAATGGACTTTATACCTTCTAATATGACAATATAATCTCTGAGTTACTGCTGAATCCGGATTAATATTGATGAAATGGCCTGAACATAATAACGACCTCCACACAGATGTTGTGATACATTCATTAACGCTACATTCATTAACTTCTATCTAGTTTTATAAGGCTCTTTCTTATGTTTTTAATTGATATTTCTGAACTTCTAGATGTCACGCAGGTGAAGGACATTGCAGACCGAAACGTCCGATTATTGACATCAAATACCACGTGAAAAATTTTTATATTATGGCTATGGGAACATTTTTTGGATGGAATAAAGTTTGTTGAAACAAAACATTTGGAAGTACTATGTCATCATTGACCCATGGTATTTACCGATATCTTCAGGCACCGATTGGGGATTAGATATCCATATAATAAAGGAGTCTGGATCTTTTTTTGTATACTTGGGGTTAACTTGCACGAAGGGTCAAATATAAGAAGAATTCTATGGAAGGTTAAGGGCGGACACTTCCTGACACTTCTTTCATCCCTTAATTAACTTATACTGCATACGTTCTATTCACTAAGATAATCCCGAGTGTTCACTCGGCAGTTTTCCTATCACTATAATAGAATTCCTCTCAGCATAATGAAATGTACACATCCATTAGGACGATTACCATCAATTTAAACTGTGAATGCGGATACCTTCTCCATGTATTTACCTTTCCCCTTTCTCCATTTCAATAGCTGTACCGAGTAATGAATCAACATAAGGTCTGTTCTTAGATTCATTCCGTTCGGCTTACGGTTATTGAACTTAAATATATAGTATGCTTCCTTTTGCAACAAACGTTCTTTTCTATTACCCTCTCTTAAGTTCTCTTTAACCATTTCAATACCAAAGAAACGTAAGGTATCAGTTTTTCCCTTGTGAACTAATGCAAAATGTTATGTGGCACCTGAAACATTTTCTGCTGTAACTTTAGTGCCGTCTCTTAGGTGCTCCAAAATACAAATTTTTAATGCCCTAGACGTACAACCTATATACTCCCTTGCACATTCTATACATTTGATGCAATAAATAACATAGTTACTATGAACACTCGGGATTATCTCAGTGAATAGAACGTATGCAGTATAAGTTAATTAAAGGATCAAAGACTCCATTAGAATAAGGAAAAGGAAAGTATGAGGCAAGTTCAGGATTAGAGATGAGCGAACACTAAAATGTCCGAGGTTCGAAATCCAATTAGAACAGCCGCACACTGTTCGACTGTTTGAACGGATTTCGAATCCCATTATAGTCTATGGGGGGAAATGCTCGTTTCAGGGGTACGCAAAATTCAATAAAATTATACTTACCAAGTCCACGAGTGACGGTCGGGCTGGATTCTCCTTGAAGTCTTCTCCCGGCGCAGCGCTCCCACAGCGTCTTCCGGCTGGAATTCACTCTGCCTAGGCATTGGAGCCTAGGCAGAGCCAACTGCGCATGCGCGGTTGGCTCTGCCCGGCCCGATGCCTGAGCAGAGCTGACTGCGCATGCGAGAGCATGCCCGCGCATGCACAGTCGGCTTTGCCTAGGCCAAATGCCTAGGCAGAGTGAATTCCAGCCGGAAGACGCCGCGGGGACGCAGCGCGGAGAAGACTTCTAAAGGTAAGAGAAGAACCAGCATTGATTGGCAGAATGTATAAAACTTCGAACAGCTAGTAGTTTTCGATCGAGTACGAGTATTTCGAATACCGTAGTATTCGATCAAACACCTACTCGATCGAACACTACTCGCTCATCTCTATTTAGGATAAAACAAGTGATGTTCAATCAGTTCATTATGTTCAGACAGAAAGAAGCAGGAAATAGTATATAAGTCTGACTGCACATATACTTCATTAGGCTATGACTAAGGGGCCAGAGCGCCCAGAAACGCGTCAGCCAGTCAGGATTTTTTAATCACTTTGCTGTGGTTTTGTTCACTTGCACGTTTGTTTTTTGCCTGTATGAAAATGGAATTTAAAGCAATACATTAAAGATGAAGTTTTAAGAAAAAGAGGAGTACGGACCTAATCTCTTCGTATACTATTGGATTGATTGAGCTCTATGAGTCCGGAGCCATTTGGTTGTGCACCCGGGGAACTTATAATATTTACCAACAGAAGCGGTGAGCTAAAAGTTTTCCTTACTCCATTTGTACTTCTTGACATTATTATTATTTCTTTACCTTGTCTATAAATCTTGACATCGGGCGTCCGCTATAAAAACTTTTCTGAAACAGAATCATGTTATGAAGAGCAATAGCCAGGAAAGTCACAGCTGTGTACACATTAGATACGACTCCATCCTGTGGATATATAGATTGGGTCACAAAGTATTCATCAGAACAATATTTCAGTATCATTTTCATCTCGTGGATTCGTATGAGATTATACGTTTCATTTGAGCTGACACAATAAAAGTAGAAAATGTCTTCCAACAATTCATCCTCGGGGTGATCCTTCGGCCTCCAAGAATGTATAAATTTCCAGAGATCGGGTAATGGGGTTGTTACTGGTGAAAAACTCAAACTACAATTTACTAACTTCATGTAGTAAGAGCCTAAGAATGGATGTGCAAACCAGGAGTCGTCCAGGATCAGGGTTTTGTCTTCTATAAACTCATAAGATACTAAAAACTTGAATAACACAGAGAAAGAGCCGTATATTACAATGACCTGGGCTCTGTATTTCTCAATGACCTGACGTTGTTTATCACTTTCCTCCAAAGTGTTTATTCTAACAATAAACTCAATGCAGATTCCATGTCTGGACATCTCTCTGCTGAGCTCCAGCACTTCGGCCTCCGTATTGTCATCCCGGGTTGTTATTATCCCAATCCAGTTCCATTCAAAGTGTTTCAAGCAGAAGACAATAGCCAGATGGTGGTTATGAACATCCTGGGCCATAGTGAAGAATGGCTGCTCCAAATCCTTCTTATTGAACAGTTTATCTTTAATCCCATAGCTTATCTGAAGAAGTCAGAAAACATCCAAAAATGTGACCTTTACCCCTCAAGCCTATAACATACTGTAGTAATATGGTGTGCATGGAAATAACCAATATGCCATCTAGATCAATGTATTCTCCTACAATGTTCAATGGAAGGTAAAGAATTTCTTGAGACAGAATCTATTTATCCTTATCTTTAAAAAATTCTTAGATCTCCATAGTGTTACTGCTGGTTTTAGCCCCCCACCCCCACAACCGATTGATGGCAAATATTTGACTAGGTTTCTCTATTACCATTACTACACCTTTAAAAGAATATATGGGTGGAAGAAGTAGGTGCTCATACCCCAGCTGTATAACCTATGCAGTGTCAAACTACCCCTACACATGTTTCCAGTGCAGTCCCTCAGTGGGGGATGTCTTACCGTTATGGTGCTCTTGCCCTCAGATAACCAGGTTCTGGGGCAGGTGTTTGGCCTTCTATTTGGCTTGATCATTCATAAAGATCCATAAGTGGCCATACAGCTTTTTAAGTTTCCTTCTCTGATTTATATTCAATTTACCCTCCTCACTTTTGTATTAATGGCAGCCGAGTAGTCAATAGCGCATTCTTATCAACAAAGACACTAATTTCCCTTTCAAGACCTTAAATTCTGACTAGGTAACTTCCGTATCATTGAATAAGTCCCCGGTATCCATCTAGAATCCAATGCTAAATCCGGAAAGCTATGGCTCCCCTAGATCTGCTACATCCCAATATACTGTAGACTGTCTTGATGTCACTTTCATAGACTACATTGGTCTTGAATACATAAATGTACAGTCGAGAATTCCTACTCCACTGAATCTTCACTTATTATTGCAGTTCCTCTTGTATTCTATTCTACATGGATGAAAATCTGCTTATGTCTAATCCTAATGGATGCCTCATGGTCACAACCTTATCAGGGGTATACACAGGGATTATTTGTAAAACGAATATGGTTGTATTGACCTTTATGTTCACTCCAGTTTGGTTAAGGACATTCATCTATATAATGGAGCAGCTACAGGGGGTCACAGGAATCACAACTACGACTGGGCCCCTAGTCCAGGGGGCGCTACAGGCTTCCCTTGCCACACTACTGTATTGGGAATTGTATACATAACCTCTCTTCCTACACAGTGCTGATGTGGTGCCCGGCTCTGCAGCTCTTCTGTTATCCTCCCTGCTCCCCTGGCTCCTGCTGTACAGAGAAGAGGATATAGTGAGGACAATAGATGAGATGTACAGCCATGTGCTGCATTAATACTGTGTAGGAAGAGAAGGTAAGTAACTTACTGGTGTGGCCTGGGGAGTATGTAGGATAAAGGGAAGGAGGGAAACATTAGTAGTGGGGGCACTTATATCTATATAGGGGGAATTATTATAGCACCATTACCATTTGGCAGAGATAAGATACGATAAGATAATCCTTTAATAGTCCCACAGTGGGGAAATTTCAGCATGTTACAGCAGCCTAGTAATACAGATACAGGATAATACACAGTAATATAATACAGACATAGTCCATAGCAGCTAAGGAACGGAAGAGAAAGAGGAAGACTTCATGGTCATCGTCATAATCATTAGTTCTCTGTGCGGAGTGATCTTCGCTTGGTCTGATGTAGATTATACAGCCTGGTCGCGGTTGGAAGGAAGGACCTGCGATAGCTCCTTCTCACACTTGGGGTGAAGCAGACGGTCACTTACAGTGCTGCCAAGTCCCATCAAGGTCCCATACATGGGGTGGGATTTGTTCTCCCGCATGGAGGTCACCACAGAAAGTATCCTTCTGTCACCCACCACCTGTACTGGGTGCAAGGAGCTCCCCAGGACAGAGCTGGCCCTCCTGATCAGCCTGTCAAGTCTATTTCTGTCCCTGGTTGATATACTGCTCCCCCAGCAGGCCACACCGAAAAAGATGGCTGAAGCAACCACAGAGTTGAAGAAGGCCCTAAGAAGTGTCCCCTGGACTCCAATGGCCCTAAGAAGTGTTCCCTGGACTCCGAAGGCCTTCAGCCTCCTGAGCAGGTAGAGTCTGCTGTGGCCCTTTCTGTGCATTGCCTCCAGGTGATCAGCCCAGTCTAGTTTATTATTGAGGAGCACGCCCAGATACTTATAGGTCCTTACTAGAGATGAGCGAACAGTGTTCTATCGAACTCATGTTCGATCGGATATTAGGCTGTTCGGCATGTTCGAATCGAATCGAACACCGCGTGGTAAAGTGCGCCATTACTCGATTCCCCTCCCACCTTCCCTGGCGCCTTTTTTGCTCCAATAACAGCGCAGGGTAGGTGGGACAGGAACTACGACACCGGTGACGTTGAAAAAAGTAGGCAAAACCCATTGGCTGCCGAAAACATGTGACCTCTAATTTAAAAGAACAGCGCCGCCCAGCTTCGCGTCATTCTGAGCTTGCAATTCACCGGGGACGGAGGTTTCCGTCCAGTTAGCTAGGGCTTAGATTCTGGGTAGGCAGGGACAGGCTAGGATAGGAAGGAGAAGACAACCAACAGCTCTTGTAAGAGCTAAATTCCAGGGAGAAGCTTGTCAGTGTAACGTGGCACTGACGGGCTCAATCGCCGCAACCCAGCTTTCCCAGGATCCTGAATGGAATACACTGTCAGTGTATTCCCGTATACCCGATATATACCCCGATACCCGTTCCAACGGTGTGCCCCCCCACCTTCACCCCAGAAATACCCTGCAAGTCCCCTAGCAATAGAATTGGGGCTATATACACCCACAATTTTTACTACTGGTATACAGTGCCATTGTCTGACTGGGAATTCAAAGAATATATTGGGAATACAAATACCCTCATTTCTTGCTACTGCCATATAGTGCCAGTTTCTGACTGGTAATTCAAAGAATATATTGGGGTTACGTGCACCCACAATTTTTACTACTGGTATACAGTGCCATTGTCTGACTGGGAATTCAAAGAATATATTGGGAATACAAATACCCTCATTTCTTGCTACTGCCATATAGTGCCAGTGTCTGACTGGGAATTCAAAGAATATATTGGGGTTACGTGCACCCACAATTTTTACTACTGGTATACAGTGCCATTGTCTGACTGGGAATTCAAAGAGTATATTGGGAATACAAATACCCTCATTTCTTGCTACTGCCATATAGTGCCAGTTTCTGACTGGGAATTCAAAGAATATATTGGGGTTACGTGCACCCCCAATTTTTACTACTGGTATACAGTGCCATTGTCTGACTGGGAATTCAAAGAATATATTGGGGTTATAAATACCCTCATTTCTTGCTACTGCCATATAGTGCCAGTTTCTGACTGGTAATTCAAAGAATATATTGGGGTTACGTGCACCCACAATTTTTACTACTGGTATACAGTGCCATTGTCTGACTGGGAATTCAAAGAGTATATTGGGAATACAAATACCCTCATTTCTTGCTACTGCCATATAGTGCCAGTTTCTGACTGGTAATTCAAAGAATATATTGGGGTTACGTGCACCCACAATTTTTACTACTGGTATACAGTGCCATTGTCTGACTGGGAATTCAAAGAGTATATTGGGAATACAAATACCCTCATTTCTTGCTACTGCCATATAGTGCCAGTTTCTGACTGGGAATTCAAAGAATATATTGGGGTTACGTGCACCCACAATTTTTACTACTGGTATACAGTGCCATTGTCTGACTGGGAATTCAAAGAATATATTGGGGTTATAAATACCCTCATTTCTTGCTACTGCCATATAGTGCCAGTTTCTGACTGGGAATTCAAAGAATATATTGGGGTTACGTGCACCCACAATTTTTACTACTGGTATACAGTGCCATTGTCTGACTGGGAATTCAAAGAATATATTGGGAATACAAATACCCTCATTTCTTGCTACTGCCATATAGTGCCAGTGTCTGACTGGTAATTCAAAGAATATATTGGGGTTACGTGCACCCACAATTTTTACTACTGGTATACAGTGCCATTGTCTGACTGGGAATTCAAAGAGTATATTGGGAATACAAATACCCTCATTTCTTGCTACTGCCATATAGTGCCAGTTTCTGACTGGGAATTCAAAGAATATATTGGGGTTACGTGCACCCACAATTTTTACTACTGGTATACAGTGCCAATTTCTAACTAGGAATTCAAAATGCGCAAGGCTCCCGGAAAGGGACGTGGACGAGGCCGTGGGCGAGGTCGGGGGAATGGTTCTGGGGAGCAAGGTAGCAGTGAAGCCACAGGGCGTCCCGTGCCTACTCCTGTGGGGCAGCAAGCATTGCGCCACTCCACAGTGCCAGGGTTGCTTGCCACATTAACTAAACTGCAGGGTACAAACCTTAGTAGGCCCGAGAACCAGGAACAGGTCTTGCAATGGCTGTCAGAGAACGCTTACAGCACATTGTCCAGCAGCCAGTCAGACTCTGCCTCCTCTCCTCCTATTACCCAACAGTCTTGTCTTCCTTCCTCCCAAAATTCCGAAGCTTTACAGAACAATAACCCAAACTGTCCCTGCTCCCCAGAGCTGTTCTCCGCTCCTTTCATTGTCCCTCAACCTGCCTCTCCACGTCACGATTCCACAAACCTAACAGAGGAGCATCTGTGTCCAGATGCTCAAACACTAGAGTCTCCTCCATCTCCGTTCGATTTGGTGGTGGATGACCAGCAACCCACCCTCATCGACGATGATGTGACGCAGTTGCCGTCAGGGCATCCAGTTGACCGGCGCATTGTGCGGGAGGAGGAGATGAGACAGGAGTTGGAAGAGGAAGTGGTGGATGATGAGGACACTGACCCGACCTGGACAGGGGGGATGTCAAGCGGGGAAAGTAGTGTGGATGTTGAGGCAGGTGCAGCACCAAAAAGGGTAGCTAGAGGCAGAGGCAGAGGTCAGCAGCTTAGGCGAAGCCAGGCCACACCCGGAATCTCCCAAGATGTTCCAGTTCGTACCCAGCCCCGAAAAACTCCCACCTCGAGGGCACGTTTCTCGAAGGTGTGGAGTTTTTTCAAGGAATGCGCCGAGGACAGATATAGTGTTGTCTGCACAATTTGCCTCTCGAAATTGATTAGGGGCTCTGAGAAGAGCAACCTGTCCACCACTTCAATGCGCCGTCATTTGGAATCCAAGCACTGGAATCAGTGGCAGGCAGCAACGGCAGGACAAAGGCCGCCTGCCGTTCACGCCACTGCCACTGCCTCTGCCTCTGCCTCTGCCACTGCCACTGCTGACTGTGCTGGCGATGCACTCCAGAGGACGAGCCAGGACACCACTTCATCTGCCTCCGCCACTTTGTTGACTTCTACCTCATCCTCCCCTGGTCCTGTCTTATCTCCTTCTCCTGCACCATCAAAGGCACCATCAGGCGTTTCTTTACAACAACCCACCATCTCTCAGACATTGGAGCGGCGGCAGAAATACACTGCTAACCACCCACACGCGCAAGCCTTGAACGCCAACATCGCTAAACTGCTGGCCCAGGAGATGTTGGCGTTCCGGCTTGTTGAAACTCCCGCCTTCCTGGACCTGATGGCAACTGCGGCACCTCGCTATGCCGTCCATAGCCGTCACTACTTCTCCCGGTGTGCCGTCCCCGCCTTGCACCAGCACGTGTCACTCAACATCAGGCGGGCCCTTAGTTCCGCGCTTTGCACAAAGGTCCACTTGACCACCGACGCGTGGACAAGTGCATGCGGACAGGGACGCTACATTTCACTGACGGCACACTGGGTGAATGTAGTTGAGGCTGGGACTGCTTCCCAAACTGGCCCGGTGTACCTCGTCTCCCCGCCTAACATTCCTGGCAGGGACACGAGAAGAACACCCCCCTCCTCCTCCTCCTCTACCGCCTCCTCCTCCGCCACCGCCTCCTCCTCCGCCACCGCCTCCTCCTCCGCTGTTAGATTGACCCCAGCTACGAGTTGGAAACGTTGCAGCACTGGCGTTGGTAGACGTCAGCAGGCTGTGCTGAAGCTGATCAGCTTGGGGGACAGACAGCACACTGCCTCCGAGGTGAGGGATGCCCTCCTCGATGAGACGGCAATATGGTTTGAGCCGCTGCACCTGGGCCCAGGCATGGTCGTTTGTGATAACGGCCGGAACCTGGTAGCAGCTCTGGAGCTTGCCGGACTCCAACATGTTCCATGCCTGGCCCACGTCTTCAACCTAGTGGTGCAACGTTTCCTAAAGAGCTACCCCAATGTTCCAGAGCTACTGGTGAAAGTGCGGCGCATGTGCGCCCACTTTCGCAAGTCGACAGTAGCCGCTGCTAGCTTAAAATCTCTCCAGCAACGCCTGCATGTGCCACAACACCGGCTTTTGTGCGACGTCCCCACACGCTGGAACTCAACGTTTCAGATGTTGAATAGAGTGGTTGAGCAGCAGAGACCTTTGATGGAATACCAGCTACAAAACCCTAGGGTGCCACAAAGTCAGCTGCCTCAGTTTCACATCCATGAGTGGCCATGGATGAGAGACCTTTGTGACATCCTACGGGTCTTTGAGGAGTCCACAAGGAGGGTGAGCTCTGAGGATGCGATGGTGAGCCTTACAATCCCGCTCTTGTGTGTTCTGAGAGAATCCCTGATTGACATCAGGGATAACTCAGATCACACAGAGGAGTTAGGGATAGCATCCGATCCGTCACAGCTGGAGAGTAGGTCCACACATCTGTCCGCTTCACTGCGTTTAATGGAGGAGGAGGAGGAGGAGGAGGAGGAAGAAGAGTTGTCCGATGATGTGATGGTGATACAGGAGGCTTCCGGGCAACTTCGAATCGTCCCATTGTTGCAGCGCGGATGGGTAGACATGGAGGATGAGGAGGAAATGGAGATTGAACTTTCCGGTGGGGCCAGAGGAGTCATGCCAACTAACACTGTGGCAGACATGGCTGAGTTCATGTTGGGGTGCTTTACAACCGACAAGCGTATTGTCAAAATCATGGAGGACAACCAGTACTGGATCTTTGCTATCCTTGACCCCCGGTATAAAAACAACATCTCGTCTTTTATTCCGGTAGAGGGGAGGGCCAATCGCATCAATGCTTGCCACAGGCAATTGGTGCAGAATATGATGGAGATGTTTCCAGCATGTGACGTTGGCGGCAGGGAGGGCAGTTCCTCCAGTAGGCAACCAAGTTCTCACCGGTCCACACAAACGAGGGGCACACTGTCTAAGGTCTGGGACACCTTGATGGCACCCCCTCGCCAAAGTGCCGCCACGGAGGGTCCTAGTGTCACCAGGCGTGAGAAGTATAGGCGCATGTTGCGGGAATACCTTTCCGACCACAGCCCTGTCCTCTCCGACCCCTCTGCGCCCTACACGTATTGGGTGTCGAAGTTGGACCTGTGGCTTGAACTTGCCCTATATGCCTTGGAGGTGCTGTCCTGTCCTGCCGCCAGCGTCCTATCTGAGAGGGTGTTCAGTGCAGCCGGTGGCATCATCACTGACAAGCGCACCCGTCTGTCAGCTGAGAGTGCCGACCGGCTCACTTTGATAAAAATGAACCACCACTGGATAGAGCCTTCATTTTTGTGCCCACCTGTGTAAAGCACCCCAACATGAAACTCCATGTCTGTACTCAACCTCTCCAATTCCTCCGCATCCTCATACTCATCCACCATAAGCGTTGCACAATTCTGCTAATACTAGGCTCCCTCCAACATGATTTCCCCCAACTCTGCTGGTTAGAGGCTCCCTCCACCCTGATTTCCACCAAATCTGCTGGTTAGAGGCTCCCTCCACCCTGCTTTCCCACAACTCTGCTGGTTAGAGGCTCCTTCCACCATGAATTTGCCCAAACTGGGCTGTTTAGAGGCTCCCTCCACCATGAATTGGTCCAAACTGGGTTTTTTAGAGGCTCCCTCCACCATGAATTGGTCCAAACTGGGCTGGTTAGAGGCTCCCTCCACCATGAATTGGTCCAAACTGGGCTGGTTAGAGGCTCCCTCCACCATGAATTGGTCCAAACTGGGGTGGTTAGAGGCTCCCTCCACCATTAATTGGTCCAAACTGGGCAGGTTAGAGGCTCCCTCCACCATTAATTGGTCCAAACTGGGCTGGTTAGAGGCTCCCTCCACAATTAATTGGTCCAAACTGGGCTAATTAGAGGCTCCCTCCACCATGAATTGGTCCAAACTGGGTTTTTTAGAGGCTCCCTCCACCATGAATTTGCCCAAACTGGGCTGTTTAGAGACTCCCTCCACCATGAATTGGTCCAAACTGGGCTGGTTAGAGGCTCCCTCCACCATGAATTGGTCCAAACTGGGCTGGTTAGAGGCTCCCTCCACCATGAATTTCCCAAAACTTGGCTGTTTAGAGGCTCCCTCCACCATTAATTGGTCCAAACTGGGCTGGTTAGAGGCTCCCTCCACCATGAATTTGCCCAAACTGGGCTGTTTAGAGGCTCCCTCCACCATGAATTTGCCCAAACTGGGCTGGTTAGAGGCTCCCTCCACCATGAATTTCCCAAAACTTGGCTGTTTAGAGGCTCCCTCCACCATTAATTGGTCCAAACTGGGCTGGTTAGAGGCTCCCTCCACCATGAATTTGCCCAAACTGGGCTGTTTAGAGGCTCCCTCCACCATGAATTTGCCCAAACTGGGCTGGTTAGAGGCTCCCTCCACCATGAATTGGTCCAAACTGGGCTGGTTAGAGGCTCCCTCCACCATGAATTTGCCCAAACTGGGCTGTTTAGAGGCTCCCTCCACCATGAATTTGCCCAAACTGGGCTGGTTAGAGGCTCCCTCCACCATGAATTGGTCCAAACGGGTTTTTAGAGGCTCCCTTCACCATGAATTGGTCCAAACTTGGCTGTTTAGAGGCTCCCTCCACCATGAATTGGTCCAAACTGGGGTGGTTAGAGGCTCCCTCCACCATGAATTTGCCCAAACTGGGCTGTTTAGAGGCTCCCTCCACCATGAATTGGTCCAAACTGGGTTTTTTAGAGGCTCCCTCCACCGTGAATTGGTCCAAACTGGGCTGGTTAGAGGCTCCCTCCACCATGAATTGGTCCAAACTGGGGTGGTTAGAGGCTCCCTCCACCATTAATTGGTCCAAACTGGGCTGGTTAGAGGCTCCCTCCACCATTAATTGGTCCAAACTGGGCTGGTTAGAGGCTCCCTCCACCATGAATTTGCCCAAACTGGGCTGGTTAGAGGCTCCCTCCACCATGAATTGGTCCAAACTGGGGTGGTTAGAGGCTCCCTCCACCATTAATTGGTCCAAACTGGGGTTTTTAGAGGCTCCCTCCACCATGAATTGGTCCAAACGGGTTTTTAGAGGCTCCCTTCACCATGAATTGGTCCAAACTTGGCTGTTTAGAGGCTCCCTCCACCATGAATTGGTCCAAACTGGGGTGGTTAGAGGCTCCCTCCACCATTAATTGGTCCAAACTGGGCTGGTTAGAGGCTCCCTCCACAATTAATTGGTCCAAACTGGGCTAATTAGAGGCTCCCTCCACCATGAATTGGTCCAAACTGGGTTTTTTAGAGGCTCCCTCCACCATGAATTTGCCCAAACTGGGCTGTTTAGAGGCTCCCTCCACCATGAATTGGTCCAAACTGGGCTGGTTAGAGGCTCCCTCCACCATGAATTGGTCCAAACTGGGGTTTTTAGAGGCTCCCTCCACCATGAATTGGTCCAAACGGGTTTTTAGAGGCTCCCTTCACCATGAATTGGTCCAAACTTGGCTGTTTAGAGGCTCCCTCCACCATGAATTGGTCCAAACTGGGGTGGTTAGAGTCTCCCTCCACCATGAATTTGCCCAAACTGGGCTGTTTAGAGGCTCCCTCCACCATGAATTGGTCCAAACTGGGTTTTTTAGAGGCTCCCTCCACCATGAATTGGTCCAAACTGGGCTGGTTAGAGGCTCCCTCCACCATGAATTGGTCCAAACTGGGGTGGTTAGAGGCTCCCTCCACCATTAATTGGTCCAAACTGGGCTGGTTAGAGGCTCCCTCCACCATTAATTGGTCCAAACTGGGCTGGTTAGAGGCTCCCTCCACCATGAATTTGCCCAAACTGGGCTGGTTAGAGGCTCCCTCCACCATGAATTGGTCCAAACTGGGGTTTTTAGAGGCTCCCTCCACCATGAATTGGTCCAAACTGGGGTTTTTAGAGTCTCCCTCCACCATGAATTGGTCCAAACTGGGGTTTTTAGAGGCTCCCTCCACCATGAATTTGCCCAAACTCTGCTGGTTAGAGGCTCAATCCACCCTGATTTTCAAAACAAATGTTGGTGCCAACCTCAACTTACTACAAGGGCCAAATTCACTGCTGGTGACAAGCTCTCCTCACTGCAAGTGCCAAATACACATGTTTCAAGGTGTTTTCCTACTGTCAGAGATGTGGTATTGAGTGTGTAAAGTGTGTAGTTGTTAGGCTGTGATGTTGGGGTAATAGAGGGTCTTTGGTGTGTTAGATGCCCCCAGACATGCTTCCCCTGCTGTCCCAGTGTCATTCCAGAGGTGTTGGCATCATTTCCTGGGGTGTCATAGTGGACTTGGTGACCCTCCAGACACGGATTTGGGTTTCCCCCTTAACGAGTATCTGTTCCCCATAGACTATAATGGGGTTCGAAACCCGTTCGAACACACGAACATTGAGCGGCTGTTCGAATCGAATTTCGAACCTCGAACATTTTAGTGTTCGCTCATCTCTAGTCCTTACTATCTCAATACATGTTCCTTGGATCTCCACTGGGGTCGTAGCACCTCTCCATTTACTATAGTCCAACACCATCTCCTTGGTCTTCCCAACATTAATCCTGAGCTGGTTCCGCTGGCACCATTCAACAAAATCCCAGTTTAAGTCTCTGTATTCCCTTTCGTCACCATCAGTGTAAGACCGACTATTGTAGAGACATCGGAGTACTTCTGTAAGTAACAGCTGGAGGAGTTGTGCCTAAAGTCAGCAGTGTACAGTGTGAAGAGAAATGGGGCAAGAACTAGACCTTGTGGTGCCCCCGTACTACTGATCACAGTGTCAGACACACCGTCTTGGGCTCTCACATACTGAGGGCGGTTTGTCAGGTAGTCTAGGATCCAGTTGGACAGGTGGTGGTCCACACTATCAAGGTTCAGCTTTTCTCCCAGTAGCCCTGGCTGAATGGTGTTGAACGCACTGGAGAAGTCAAAGAACATTATGGTTTCTCTAGGTGAGAGAGAGCCCCGTGAAGAAGGTGGATGATGGCGTCATCTACCCCAATGCCCGGCCGATAGGCAAACTGGAGGGGGTCCAGAGCGGGGCTTACTAGGGCGCGTAGGTGTGTCAGGACCAGTCTCTCTAGGACCTTCATCAGGTGAGATGTCAGTGCTACGAGTCAGTAGTCATTGTAGCCCATCGGGTTGGGTTTCTTTGGGACTGGTACCACGCAAGATGTTTTCCACAGTACCACTCCCAGCTTTAGACTCATATTGTACATGTGCATAATGCCACCTAGCTGGTCCCTGCACATTTTAAGAAGTCTTGCGCTTATACCATCAGGTCCTCCGGCCTTGTCTGCTTTAATCTTCTTGATTTCCCTACACACCTGAGATTCCTGCAGGATCAGATAGTCAGATTGCAGTTGACTGCAGGTCAGTGGGGGTTGGGTCTTGGTGTGTGAGGAGAGGGGGGTTGACTGACATGCTGTTGAAGAGAGTGTTGGCTTGGAGTCAAACCTATTGAAGAATAGATTAATCTCGTTAAGTCACTTCCTGTCCCCTACTGTTCGATGACCTGCCTTTTGTTTGTGTCCAGATATAGCATTAAGACTATCCCACACCTCCGAGATTCTACCCTCCCCCATCTGTATAATTGGGGCACTACTAGCTGTAGGGGGCACTAGTACTTATGTGGGGAATGGGCACTATCAGGGACTATTACCTGTGTGGGCAGGCACTGTTACTTGTGTGTTGGGGCTTTTACTTTTTGAGGCGGGCACTGTTAGGGTCTATTAGTTATGAGAAGAGACTATTGTCAATGTGGGGTCGGCAGGAGAGGGACATTATTGCTTTGCTGTATAAATAGGTAGTTTCTAAGAGACCCAGCAATGCAGATAAAATTTGGGCAGGGGCCACATAGTGACTTTTGCCACAACTCCTGTAACACCTTGTGACATTAATGTAAGTGAATTTGTGACAATGATGGTACTGCGTGGGTGACATCCAGTCACAAGGGAATACTTTTTATGTGACT
The DNA here is from genome assembly GCF_031893055.1 of Leptodactylus fuscus. NCBI lineage: Eukaryota > Metazoa > Chordata > Amphibia > Anura > Leptodactylidae > Leptodactylus > Leptodactylus fuscus. The sequence goes on along the minus strand of NC_134265.1, from coordinate 366,775,524 downwards.
AGAAGTCAAAGTTTTAACATCTCCCAGGTTGCAATGTGGCTGCATTAACTTACAATAGTGGAGTTGCAGATAAAGTCACCATGTAGTCCTGGCTTTAGACAGAGGGCCAGGGGCCAGGGTTGAAGTTGTAAGTGGGGGTGGGGGGCCTAAACTGAGCTTTCGCACCAGGGGTCATGAGTCTTTAGCTACCCCCTTCATTCAGTACAATATCGCTACATTCTAGCAAGACTCTTCAAAGGTTACAATTCACCTGTCAAATACACACACTTATACAAAGACTGGGATAAAGGCACTCATCATACAAATGGAGTAATGTAAAATTACAAAGATTATTAAATATCAAAATACAAGAAATGGAAGGAAAAGCTACCGATAGACAAAAAGGTCAAAGCAGGGGGGAGGCAAGGAAACTGGGTAATATGACAAAAATACCAGTGTTTTCAACACCACTGCACAAATATCAAGATAATGCTAGTAACAATAAGAGAATACAATATAGGATTGTTCCTAGTATGTATGGGTATGTGTTATGGTCAGCAGGGTTTATTAAAAAAAAAACAACTTAAATGAAAACCCCACGGAGCCCTCTGGGCCACTAACTGCAAACCAACCTGGTGTGAACACCGACTAACAGTTCCTGTCACTGCTAGCCAAATTAAAAGGACCAGGTGCGCTCTGTTGAAATTCACAGAGCCCTGTGCAGTCAGAGCAGCCGCACAAATAAACAAGCTGGCTAGCCCGAACTCCAGGACTAGCCAGAGACCAAGTAAACCCTGTGTGCAGTTCCACCCAGCCACCCAGGCAACTACTGCCAAGCCCACTCCCAGTCACCCTGTCTGGGAAGTATTGCTAGCTGCCCCTACAGAGTTGCACCACAAACATACAAGGCAGCATGCTGCCTGACTACCAGTGGCATTGCTAGCTCAGGGGTCTTTTGCTAACTAGGGCAATTCTAATAATATTTCAGGCAGGAACCCAAGCACACACACAACACACATCAATTCAGGTTTTGAATGAGATCATAGAGCGCCGGGCGTCCAGACCAGCCCCCTTATATAGGCAAGGGGCGGTCACCAGCTGCCCAATCCGAGCGTCTATTGGTCGACTCCTATGTCAATCAACCAGTCGACCACGCCCGGCTGTTGCAAGGCAGGTTAACCCTTGCAACCCTGGATTGTGCAGAGGAACAGACAGCGACGCCCATATCATGGCCGCAGTCTCTGCACAATCCTAACACTACCCCCCCCCCCTCCACGGCGCAACGACGCCATGCGTCTCTGGGTCGGAGACGAAAATGGCGAGGAGTGAGCCAGACACGATCCCTTGGGGATAACTCCGTCCCTGACCTATGTCTGATGTCAGCTGTTGCTCTGCTCCTGGCCTGACTCACGGTAGAGTGCACAGGCCATGGAGCCTTGCCATTTAATAAAATATTTGGCAAGTCAGAGGTGTGTACAAGTCTAGTCCCTTTATTCCGCCCAGAAACTGTGCCAACACTCTTAGTGTTCGGTTTTTCCCTAGCTTTCCCTTGCGGGCAAAAACCCTGGCTGGCACCAGATGGCAGGGGACAATGAGACTTTCCTGCAGATTTACGCCTCCTGTTTCTGTGTTGAGGCGGCGTTGCCCTTGGCAACTGCTCAGTGGAGTAGTTTTGAGACCTAGGTACTGGCAGAGTCTTAGTAATATTTAAAGCAAAGATCTCTGCAGGCTGAGGGGCTAAGTCCTAATGTTTTGAAGGCCTTACTGGAGGGACGGCAAGTGGTATAGCCTCCATACACCTTCCCTTGCACTCAGGACTCCACGTATTAATCTCCCCTTGCCTCCAGTCTATGACTGGTGAGTGCCGGCGCAACCATGGGAGACCTAGCATTACTGCATCAGTTAAGCCCTCCAAGATGTGAAAAGAGAGCTTCTCTGTATGCAGTGTTCCACTCCACAGAAGCAACGGTGGCGTCTCAAATCGGATCTGCGGCCGAATCTGAGACCCATCAACCACCGTAATGTTTATGGGGGTCTTAAGAGCTTTTATGGGAATACCATTTTGCTGGGCGAATTTGGCTGACATGAAATTCCCCATGCTTTAGTATTAACCCAACCGTTACCCAGTTTAAAGGCTACTAGAAAACGGACACGATTATGGGACTTTTGTGTACCAAGTAACCCACCCCCGATGGACACTTGGCTAGCTTTCTTTTCCAGTGGGGTCGAGCATTGAGGAGCAATATGCCCTGGCCTGTTGCAACGGTAACAAATTACCCCCTTAATTTTCCTACTCCTGTTGCCACCAGGAGTGGAAACACGGGAGGTGTCCATAGGTTCCGTGGACTCCATAACGGGCGAGACAGAGGTAGATTTTATGACCCCCCCTCTGTGACATAAGATTATGCTCGAGCCCCCGCTCCACTCTCCTATCAGACAACTGTGTATCCACATGAGTAGCTGAATTTATTAGGGCAGAGAGGGAGGTAGAAGGCTTTCGGCCTGCTAGTTCATCCTTAATATTTGAGGACAAACCTTCCCAAAAAATTGCCACCAGTACCTTGTCTGGCCAATCCAGCTCAGATGCCAAGGTTCGAAACTCAATAGCAAAGTCCGCTACTGAGCTCTGGCCTTGCTTTAAACGTAAGAGCTGCGAGGCAAAGGTGGACTGGGGCACTGGGCCATGACACACCAGGCGTAGTGCTTCACACAGCGCGGCTAGTGTAGCCAAGTCCGCTGCGTCCCGTTCTTTTAACGGGGTGACCCAGGCCAATGCTCTCCCAGTGAGCAAGGAAACCACAAAGGCTACTTTAGATTTCTCATCTGGGAAGAGACTGGGACAGGCTTCAATGTATGTTTTACACTGGTGTATGAATCCCCGACATCCCTGCGGCTCACCCGCATACCGCTCCGGAGGCAGGAGAGGACACGGTGACGCTGCAGGGGTCGGCAGACTACCAACCAACTGAGCCATAGCCTGAACTAACCCTTGAGATAGGTCAGAAAAATTAATTGGGGCAGCTGGTGGAGATTGCTGCAAGTGTTGCTCCACCGCGCCCAGGCGTGTGTTCAGACTATTGACAAGACTCGCCAATTGTGAAGACGAAGTCATTATGGCGGCGGGGCTCTGGCTCTATGATACTGTTATGGTCAGCAGGGTTTATTAAAAAAAAACAACTTAAATGAAAACCCCACGGAGCCCTCTGGGCCACTAACTGCAAACCAACCTGGTGTGAACACCGACTAACAGTTCCTGTCACTGCTAGCCAAATTAAAAGGACCAGGTGCGCTCTGTTGAAATTCACAGAGCCCTGTGCAGTCAGAGCAGCCGCACAAATAAACAAGCTGGCTAGCCCGAACTCCAGGACTAGCCAGAGACCAAGTAAACCCTGTGTGCAGTTCCACCCAACCACCCAGGCAACTACTGCCAAGCCCACTCCCAGTCACCCTGTCTGGGAAGTATTGCTAGCTGCCCCTACAGAGTTGCACCACAAACATACAAGGCAGCATGCTGCCTGACTACCAGTGGCATTGCTAGCTCAGGGGTCTTTTGCTAACTAGGGCAATTCTAATAATATTTCAGGCAGGAACCCAAGCGCACACACACAACACACATCAATTCAGGTTTTGAATGAGATCATAGAGCGCCGGGCGTCCAGACCAGCCCCCTTATATAGGCAAGGGGCGGTCACCAGCAAATAGCCCAGCTGCCCAATCCGAGCGTCTATTGGTCGACTCCTATGTCAATCAACCAGTCGACCACGCCCGGCTGTTGCAAGGCAGGTTAACCCTTGCAACCCTGGATTGTGCAGAGGAACAGACAGCGACGCCCATATCATGGCCGCAGTCTCTGCACAATCCTAACAGTATGTTACTTTATGCTATTTAAACACTATATGAGTCGTCAGACTCACCTTGGTGTAGCCGTACAGTTGCAGGATTTGTTCCATCTCAAAGTGATAACCCACAAAACCAGCCACTTCTCCATGTTCCAGGCAGGAATAGTTCGGGACATTCTTATCTGCACCAGACAGAATATGTAGGACGCTTTGTACAGATTTTATTTCATCTTCATGCGCATCATACACATGATAACCCAGAGTGATATTGGGGAGAAGATCTGGATTGTTATTAATCTCGGCGACAGCATAGAGGAAGGCGAGTAATGCAGCGTAGCTCCTTAGGAGAGGTCTGTGAGATTGGGTTGGAAAGCAAAATTATATGATAGTGACTATATGATAAAAGATATAGATTATTCAGTGTTCAACTTTGTCGTGAGACACTGGCCCTTTAAATATGAAGTGTATATAGGGTTAAAAAAAACACCTTTTGCTTTTACTCCACATAAAATAATACATTTCTTCATTATCTAACTCCTACAATAATACTTTTTATCATTTTCTATTGACCTACCTGTATAGGGGCTTGTTTTTTTGTGTACTTGTTTTTTACCAGTTTGGCGTCAAGTAATATATTGATAATTTATATTATCTTACCTTTATGTAATGGAGGGGTTAAAAGAAGGGAAACTCTGAGGTTCTTTAAGCCTAAATACCTTCATACTGTGGCCCCTACCTCCTCACTGTACAATACTCACCTCCTGATACACCAGTGTAAACATCCAGACACTTGTGGCCAAATCCTGAGGAGCAACAAGACTTACATGACAGTGTTACCTGCACCACAAAGAGGGCGCCAGATGGTGACGCAAGACAGGAACACCAAACCCTCAATTATATTCTGCATCTAAGGACACTGACACAATTGGATTACAAGATGGGGAAAGATCTTGGAGTCGCTTCCCTTACAGTATAACACACCTATATGGTGGTCTCTCCCTAAGGAGTGACAATATCCCAGTAACCCTGTCTAAGCCTCTCACCTCTACCAGGTTATAGTCCTCTCTACATCGGGCTGAAGAGATGCAAATACATCGAAACAGCTGTCCTCGATTGAGAGACTATACCTGGTAAAAATCCCAGCGTCATTGCAAAACAAAGGCCTCTTGGAAGGTCGGGCATGACGCAAAAGGGAGCAAACCTTTATTGGGCTATTTCACTGGAATTCTGTCTTCCCAACTACATCAGGGAAGATAGGCTTGCACATTCCAGTGAGCACCCTCTATTGGTTTGTAATATAGAGGCAGCATCTGACTTCCTAATTACATCATCGAAGACAGATTTGCATATTCTTCCCATAGTCTAACATCCTATGAGCCTACATGGTTTGCATGTAGCTGAGGTTGGCCATGGCTCCAGGTTCCAGGTTTATGGCAGGATGTCAGTGTCAGTGACATTTAACACACGAGGAACATATTTTCTTTATTAATATCAGTAAATTACATACTGAATAGTCAATCTGGAGCTTGTGACACATGGTACAGACACGTAACACTCCCTTCTACATAAACCAGTAGAGCATCATGTTTGGAAGGTGACCTGAGCTCCGTGCAGTCACTTTATATGGTTATACATATGGCATTATCTCCCACCTAACAAGGTTACTAATAGAGATGAGCGAACAGTGTTCTATCGAACTCATGTTCGATCGGATATTAGGCTGTTCGGCATGTTCGAATCGAATCGAACACCGCGTGGTAAAGTGCGCCATTACTCGATTCCCCTCCCACCTTCCCTGGCGCCTTTTTTGCTCCAATAACAGCGCAGGGTAGGTGGGACAGGAACTACGACACCGGTGACGTTGAGAAAAGTAGGCAAAACCCATTGGCTGCTGAAAACATGTGACCTCTAATTTAAAAGAACAGCGCCGCCCAGGTTCGCGTCATTCTGAGCTTGCAATTCACCGAGGATGGAGGTTTCCGTCCAGCTAGCTAGGGCTTAGATTCTGGGTAGGCAGGGACAGGCTAGGATAGGAAGGAGAAGACAACCAACAGCTCTTATAAGAGCTAAATTCCAGGGAGAAGCTTGTCAGTGTAACGTGGCACTGACGGGCTCAATCGCCGCAACCCAGCTTTCCCAGGATCCTGAATGGAATACACTGTCAGTGTATTCCCGTATACCCGATATATACCCCGATACCCGTTCCAACGGTGTGCCCCCCCACCTTCACCCCAGAAATACCCTGCAAGTCCCCTAGCAATAGAATTGGGGCTATATACACCAACAATTTTTACTACTGGTATACAGTGCCATTGTCTGACTGGGAATTCAAAGAATATATTGGGGTTATAAATACCCTCATTTCTTGCTACTGCCATATAGTGCCAGTTTCTGACTGGGAATTCAAAGAATATATTGGGGTTACGTGCACCCACAATTTTTACTACTGGTATACAGTGCCATTGTCTGACTGGGAATTCAAAGAATATATTGGGGTTATAAATACCCTCATTTCTTGCTACTGCCATATAGTGCCAGTTTCTGACTGGGAATTCAAAGAATATATTGGGGTTACGTGCACCCACAATTTTTACTACTGGTATACAGTGCCATTGTCTGACTGGGAATTCAAAGAATATATTGGGAATACAAATACCCTCATTTCTTGCTACTGCCATATAGTGCCAGTGTCTGACTGGGAATTCAAAGAATATATTGGGGTTACGTGCACCCACAATTTTTACTACTGGTATACAGTGCCAATTTCTAACTAGGAATTCAAAATGCGCAAGGCTCCCGGAAAGGGACGTGGACGAGGCTGTGGGCGAGGTCGGGGGAATGGTTCTGGGGAGCAAGGTAGCAGTGAAGCCACAGGGCGTCACGTGCCTACTCCTGTGGGGCAGCAAGCATTGCGCCACTCCACAGTGCCAGGGTTGCTTGCCACATTAACTAAACTGCAGGGTACAAACCTTAGTAGGCCCGAGAACCAGGAACAGGTCTTGCAATGGCTGTCAGAGAACGCTTACAGCACATTGTCCAGCAGCCAGTCAGACTCTGCCTCCTCTCCTCCTATTACCCAACAGTCTTGTCTTCCTTCCTCCCAAAATTCCGAAGCTTTACAGAACAATAACCCAAACTGTCCCTGCTCCCCAGAGCTGTTCTCCGCTCCTTTCATTGTCCCTCAACCTGCCTCTCCACGTCACGATTCCACGAACCTAACAGAGGAGCATCTGTGTCCAGATGCTCAAACACTAGAGTCTCCTCCATCTCCGTTCGATTTGGTGGTGGATGACCAGCAACCCACCCTCATCGACGATGATGTGACGCAGTTGCCATCAGGGCATCCAGTTGACCGGCGCATTGTGCGGGAGGAGGAGATGAGACAGGAGTTGGAAGAGGAAGTGGTGGATGATGAGGACACTGACCCGACCTGGACAGGGGGGATGTCAAGCGGGGAAAGTAGTGTGGATGTTGAGGCAGGTGCAGCACCAAAAAGGGTAGCTAGAGGCAGAGGCAGAGGTCAGCAGCTTAGGCGAAGCCAGGCCACACCCGGAATCTCCCAAGATGTTCCAGTTCGTACCCAGCCCCGAAAAACTCCCACCTCGAGGGCACGTTTCTCGAAGGTGTGGAGTTTTTTCAAGGAATGCGCCGAGGACAGATATAGTGTTGTCTGCACAATTTGCCTCTCGAAATTGATTAGGGGCTCTGAGAAGAGCAACCTGTCCACCACTTCAATGCGCCGTCATTTGGAATCCAAGCACTGGAATCAGTGGCAGGCAGCAACGGCAGGACAAAGGCCGCCTGCCGTTCACGCCACTGCCACTGCCTCTGCCACTGCCTCTGCCTCTGCCACTGCCACTGCTGACTGTGCTGGCGATGCACTCCAGAGGACGAGCCAGGACACCACTTCATCTGCCTCCGCCACTTTGTTGACTTCTACCTCATCCTCCCCTGGTCCTGTCTTATCTCCTTCTCCTGCACCATCAAAGGCACCATCAGGCGTTTCTTTACAACAACCCACCATCTCTCAGACATTGGAGCGGCGGCAGAAATACACTGCTAACCACCCACACGCGCAAGCCTTGAACGCCAACATCGCTAAACTGCTGGCCCAGGAGATGTTGGCGTTCCGGCTTGTTGAAACTCCCGCCTTCCTGGACCTGATGGCAACTGCGGCACCTCGCTATGCCGTCCCTAGCCGTCACTACTTCTCCCGGTGTGCCGTCCCCGCCTTGCACCAGCACGTGTCACTCAACATCAGGCGGGCCCTTAGTTCCGCGCTTTGCACAAAGGTCCACTTGACCACCGACGCGTGGACAAGTGCATGCGGACAGGGACGCTACATTTCACTGACGGCACACTGGGTGAATGTAGTTGAGGCTGGGACTGCTTCCCAAACTGGCCCGGTGTACCTCGTCTCCCCGCCTAACATTCCTGGCAGGGACACGAGAAGAACACCCCCCTCCTCCTCCTCCTCTACCGCCTCCTCCTCCGCCACCGCCTCCTCCTCCGCTGTTAGATTGACCCCAGCTACGAGTTGGAAACGTTGCAGCACTGGCGTTGGTAGACGTCAGCAGGCTGTGCTGAAGCTGATCAGCTTGGGGGACAGACAGCACACTGCCTCCGAGGTGAGGGATGCCCTCCTCGATGAGACGGCAATATGGTTTGAGCCGCTGCACCTGGGCCCAGGCATGGTCGTTTGTGATAACGGCCGGAACCTGGTAGCAGCTCTGGAGCTTGCCGGACTCCAACATGTTCCATGCCTGGCCCACGTCTTCAACCTAGTGGTGCAACGTTTCCTAAAGAGCTACCCCAATGTTCCAGAGCTACTGGTGAAAGTGCGGCGCATGTGCGCCCACTTTCGCAAGTCGACAGTAGCCGCTGCTAGCTTAAAATCTCTCCAGCAACGCCTGCATGTGCCACAACACCGGCTTTTGTGCGACGTCCCCACACGCTGGAACTCAACGTTTCAGATGTTGAATAGAGTGGTTGAGCAGCAGAGACCTTTGATGGAATACCAGCTACAAAACCCTAGGGTGCCACAAAGTCAGCTGCCTCAGTTTCACATCCATGAGTGGCCATGGATGAGAGACCTTTGTGACATCCTACGGGTGTTTGAGGAGTCCACAAGGAGGGTGAGCTCTGAGGATGCGATGGTGAGCCTTACAATCCCGCTCTTGTGTGTTCTGAGAGAATCCCTGATTGACATCAGGGATAACTCAGATCACACAGAGGAGTTAGGGATAGCATCCGATCCATCACAGCTGGAGAGTAGGTCCACACATCTGTCCGCTTCACTGCGTTTAATGGAGGAGGAGGAGGAGGAGGAGGAGGAAGAAGAGTTGTCCGATGATGTGATGGTGATACAGGAGGCTTCCGGGCAACTTCGAATCGTCCCATTGTTGCAGCGCGGATGGGTAGACATGGAGGATGAGGAGGAAATGGAGATTGAACTTTCCGGTGGGGCCAGAGGAGTCATGCCAACTAACACTGTGGCAGACATGGCTGAGTTCATGTTGGGGTGCTTTACAACCGACAAGCGTATTGTCAAAATCATGGAGGACAACCAGTACTGGATCTTTGCTATCCTTGACCCCCGGTATAAAAACAACATCTCGTCTTTTATTCCGGTAGAGGGGAGGGCCAATCGCATCAATGCTTGCCACAGGCAATTGGTGCAGAATATGATGGAGATGTTTCCAGCATGTGACGTTGGCGGCAGGGAGGGCAGTTCCTCCAGTAGGCAACCAAGTTCTCACCGGTCCACACAAACGAGGGGCACACTGTCTAAGGTCTGGGACACCTTGATGGCACCCCCTCGCCAAAGTGCCGCCACGGAGGGTCCTAGTGTCACCAGGCGTGAGAAGTATAGGCGCATGTTGCGGGAATACCTTTCCGACCACAGCCCTGTCCTCTCCGACCCCTCTGCGCCCTACACGTATTGGGTGTCGAAGTTGGACCTGTGGCTTGAACTTGCCCTATATGCCTTGGAGGTGCTGTCCTGTCCTGCCGCCAGCGTCCTATCTGAGAGGGTGTTCAGTGCAGCTGGTGGCATCATCACTGACAAGCGCACCCGTCTGTCAGCTGAGAGTGCCGACCGGCTCACTTTGATAAAAATGAACCACCACTGGGTAGAGCCGTCATTTTTGTGCCCACCTGTGTAAAGCACCCCAACATGAAACTCCATGTCTGTACTCAATCTCTCCAATTCCTCCGCATCCTCATACTCATCCACCATAAGCGTTGCACAATTCTGCTAATACTAGGCTCCCTCCACCCTGATTTCCCCCAACTCTGCTGGTTAGAGGCTCCCTCCACCCTGCTTTCCCACAACTCTGCAGGTTAGAGGCTCCCTCCACCATGAATTTGCCCAAACTGGGCTGTTTAGAGGCTCCCTCCACCATGAATTGGTCCAAACTGGGGTTTTTAGAGGCTCCCTCCACCATGAATTGGTCCAAACTGGGCTGTTTAGCGGCTCCCTCCACCATTAATTGGTCCAAACTGGGCTGGTTAGAGTCTCCCTCCACCATGAATTTGCCCAAACTGGGCTGTTTAGAGGCTCCCTCCACCATGAATTTGCCCAAACTGGGCTGGTTAGAGGCTCCCTCCACCATGAATTGGTCCAAACTGGGGTTTTTAGAGGCTCCCTCCACCATGAACTGGTCCAAACTTGGCTGTTTAGAGGCTCCCTCCACCATTAATTGGTCCAAACTGGGCTGGTTAGAGGCTCCCTCCACCATGAATTGGTCCAAACTGGGTTTTTTAGAGGCTCCCTCCACCATGAATTGGTCCAAACTGGGGTTTTTAGAGGCTCCCTCCACCATGAATTGGTCCAAACTGGGCTGTTTAGCGGCTCCCTCCACCATTAATTGGTCCAAACTGGGCTGGTTAGAGGCTCCCTCCACCATGAATTTGCCCAAACTGGGCTGTTTAGAGGCTCCCTCCACCATGAATTTGCCCAAACTGGGCTGGTTAGAGGCTCCCTTCAACCTTGAATTGGTCCAAACTGGGGTTTTTAGAGGCTCCCTCCACCATGAATTGGTCCAAACTTGGCTGTTTAGAGGCTCCCTCCACCATTAATTGGTCCAAACTGGGCTGGTTAGAGGCTCCCTCCACCATGAATTGGTCCAAACTGGGTTTTTTAGAGGCTCCCTCCACCATGAATTGGTCCAAACTGGGTTTTTTAGAGGCTCCCTCCACCATGAATTGGTCCAAACTGGTCTGTTTAGAGGCTCCCTCCACCATGAATTTGCCCAAACTGGGCTGGTTAGAGGCTCCCTCCACCATGAATTGGTCCAAACTGGGCTGGTTAGAGGCTCCCTCCACCATGAATTTGCCCAAACTGGGCTGTTTAGAGGCTCCCTCCACCATGAATTGGTCCAAACTGGGTTTTTAGAGGCTCCCTCCACCATGAATTGGTCCAAACTGGGCTGTTTAGAGGCTCCCTCCACCATGAATTTGCCCAAACTGGGCTGGTTAGAGGCTCCCTCCACCATTAATTGGTCCAAACTGGGCTGGTTAGAGGCTCCCTCCACCATGAATTTGCCCAAACTGGGCTGTTTAGAGGCTCCCTCCACCATGAATTTGCCCAAACTGGGCTGTTTAGAGGCTCCCTCCACCATGAATTTGCCCAAACTGGGCTGGTTAGAGGCTCCCTCCACCATGAATTGGTCCAAACTGGGTTTTTTAGAGGCTCCCTCCACCATGAATTTGCCCAACCTGGGCTGGTTAGAGGCTCCCTCCACCATGAATTGGTCCAAACTGGGATTTTTAGAGGCTCCCTCCACCATGAATTTGCCCAAACTGGGCTGGTTAGAGGCTCCCTCCACCATGAATTGGTCCAAACTGGGTTTTTTAGAGGCTCCCTCCACCATGAATTTGCCCACACTGGGCTGGTTAGAGGCTCCCTCCACCATGAATTGGTCCAAACTGGGGTTTTTAGAGGCTCCCTCCACCATGAATTTGCCCAAACTCTGCTGGTTAGAGGCTCAATCCACCCTGATTTTCAAAACAAATGTTGGTGCCAACCTCAACTTACTACAAGGGCCAAATTCACTGCTGGTGACAAGCTCTCCTCACTGCAAGTGCCAAATACACATGTTTCAAGGTGTTTTCCTACTGTCAGAGAGGTGGTATTGAGTGTGTAAAGTGTGTAGTTGTTAGGCTGTGATGTTGGGGTAATAGAGGGTCTTTGGTGTCTTAGATGCCCCCAGACATGCTTCCCCTGCTGTCCCAGTGTCATTCCAGAGGTGTTGGCATCATTTCCTGGGGTGTCATAGTGGACTTGGTGACCCTCCAGACACGGATTTGGGTTTCCCCCTTAACGAGTATCTGTTCCCCATAGACTATAATGGGGTTCGAAACCCATTCGAACACACGAACATTGAGCGGCTGTTCGAATCGAATTTCGAACCTCGAACATTTTAGTGTTCGCTCATCTCTAGTTACTAACAAGTCTCCTTATAGACTCCATATAAACCCTGAAGATATAAACCCCAGTGTCTGGGACAACAGTTCTCACTAATGTGAAATCCCTTCTGCAGCTCCACTACATAGTTGTTACGGACATTGCAGTGAGGTCCACAATCCTCAGGGGGAAGTGGCGTCCGTGTGTCTGAAAGGCTAACCAGCAGTTAACTGCACTGGCAGTGGTGTTTGTGCGGTTCTGGTGTGAATTAACTGCAAACACACTCTCACCAGTTAACCTCACTGGGACAGTGCACCTGTGCAAAGCCGCTGGGTGAAGCTGAATGAGGCCTTGCACAAAACCTCTGCTAAATCACAGCAGAGGGATAGGCACTAGTATAAGCTTCAGCCTGCTACACAGGAAAGGCTGCCAGGGGTTAAACGTCACCCCTGGTCAGTAACACAAAGAGCTCCAACAATATGATTGGACAGTTCCAATAGGTTTAGGGGATTCCTACTGGCAGAGCCAAGGAGTCCTAGTTTAGATCCCTGATCTGACAACCTGGCATTAACAGGAACCTAACCCTAACCTCCTGTCTCAATTTTAGTCAAAGTGTGAGCACCGGGTGGGCGTCGGCTCACACTATATAAAGGCTAGTCCCCGCCCAACAGGGGCAGTGGCATTACATCACCGATCATGCTCAGTTGGCCAAAATGGGATTTAGCCTCTGAGCGGACCCAAAATGTCTGAGCATGCTCAGTGGGCCGAAAGCTGGACTTAGACTCCAGACACTTCACTGCACAACGCCGAGGGCGAGGTTTGGATTAGCCCGCAGGTGGTGCTATGGACGGGACCCAATCCTAAAAATAGTATAAGGCAGCCAATGTACATATCAGTGACAAGAGACAAGTAAAGCTCTAGGAGGACGTCATGGAAAGACTTACAGATTGATTCCCAGTCTTTCTTCATATGTTTTAAAGGTCGGTTTTCTCTGATTTATCCACATGACAGAGAAGAGCCCCCCGATAATGACGTCTCCTGTCTTATAATATTCATAGCTCATTCTAGGAGCTGTAAGGCGACATTGTGAGGATGAGGAGGAAAAATCTTCAGTCGCATTTCTACAAGATGATAAAAACAGGATAATGGTCCAGAATATGAATGTAAAGACATAAGTTGTGATGTCCACCAGGGAGCGATCCATGGGCAGCGGATTCTTCACTCCATGTTGTCAGTGACAGCTCTGCAGACCTTCAGCACTCCAACATCCCTGTGTGATAATACAGCGAGTGCCTGCACTTTATATAATCCATCTATCATCAGCTTACAGCACCAGGTGCAGAGTAACGTCACCCAGATAAATCCAGACTGGCAGCTAATGTTCTATAAAATGTTGTTTTCCTCAATATTTTAAGTATTTTTTTTATTACTTTACAAATGGCAAAAATCTCTAAAGAAATTCAGGAATAATCCCATTCAGTTACCCTGTACACTAAGTCCTATCAGCCTCACTAGTACACTGCAGTATACGTATTCTTATACAATACAGATTTTTAAATAAAATTTTGGAATAAAGTTTTAGTTTTTTCACAATCTTCGATTGAGTCCGTGAGCAATAGACAATAAGTAGCTACAACACTACTGAACCTCATAAATTGTAGAGAGGCATAAATACAGCTGTAGAATAAAAGGCAATGTGTAAGAGAGTGACGTGAAATTGTGGGACGATCCGTCACAGTGATAATTCTATCCATTGTAAGCCCTGGTCGCATCAAAACAAAGGTGCTGTGCAGACCTGAGCATGATAATGAAAATAAAAATGAATTACTTCTGAGACTGCGGTGGTGATGCCAACTGAACAAAGATTATGCTTGGCTGACATTTGCTTTATGGTTATCGGAATGCCAGAGCATTGCTGATTCCTTAACATGACAAGAACCTATGGAGCTTGGAGAAAAACAATGGCCAATAAGGGATCCTTCAATGTTTTGTTGTGTTGCCGTAAGTGCATTTCTAGAAGAGCAATTCCCCATTAGCTGCCGGTGAACCCTGGGGAGAGGGGAACAATAGACAGTGAACCCTAATCTGAACATCCCCCCACCCCCACCCCACCCCGTCTCTTCCTTGTAATGCCAGGAGGTTTGGCTGCAATGTTAGAACATGGAGACTTGCTGCTATCATCCCAATCCAGCAGAGGGAGCCGATTTCCAGCTAGAGACAAGAGAGTTACCTGTGGAAGAAGAAGCCAGGGACACAGATAGTCTAGGTCAGACAGGGCTTCCAAAGGAAAGGAAGCAGTGTTTGAGAAGCAGTGTCTGCCAAACGAACTCAAGGGTGTTGTCATATACTGACCAAAGCCAAGCAGAACAGCCCAGCCAGGTACAGAAGTGCTGCAGCAAGCAGAGAACATGTCTGCACTGAAACAGGAGAGCAACATAGACCAGCGCAAGTAAGTCAGTATGACACATCAGAGGATTAGATACACGTAGATAAACCGCTCAGCACACAGTGTCACAAGTTGGAGGATTAGATACACAGTTCAGCACACAGTATAACACATTGTAGGATTAGATACGGGGCTCAGCACACATTATCACATGTCAGAGGATTAGATATGTGGCTCAGTGACTGCCCTGAGACAGATAGAGCACGCCTCACCACTGAATTTCTGAACTCACTTAACCTCCCTACCCTGCCCCCCACTGACACAACAGCCCTGCTAGCCCCTATTACGGCCAGTGAACTAAACTCAGTCATACATAGCTTTCCCCTAGGTAAAAGCCCTGGCCCGGACGGCTTCCCCCTTCAGTATTATAAAAAATTTCTTAATATTCTCTCACCGCACCTTGTCAGATTGTGTAACGCACTCCTTCTAGGAGGGTCCCTCCCAACCCAATCCCAGGATGCTTATATAACTCTCATCCCAAAAGAAGGCAAAGATCCAACCCAATGTGGAAGCTACCGCCCGATATCTTTACTTAACGTAGACCTTAAAATCTGGGCCAAGCTACTCGCCCTTCGCCTTAGGCCCCTTCTCCCACACTTGATCCATGACGAGCAGGCCGGATTTGTTCGTGGCAGGGAAGGCAGGGATAATACAGCGATTCTTCTTCCATTGATACAACGGGCAACCACCCTCAAAGAACCCTTGATACTGCTAGGAGTGGACGCGGAAAAAGCGTTCGATAGGGTGGATTGGGATTTCATGCGCTCAACGCTACTCAACTTTGGCTTCCCACCCCCCTTTATAGCTGCCATATTCACGCTCTACGCCCATCCCCACGCATGGATACGAATCAATGGCACCTTATCTAGCCCATTCACTATCTCTAACGGTACCTGCCAGGGATGCCCCCTCTCTCCCTCCCTTTTCATTTTAGTTTTGGAAACGCTCCTGCAAGCCGTTCGCCAGTCTGATCTTGTGCAGGGCGTCTCCATTAAAGGTCGCACCTTTAAGGCAACAGCATTTGCGGACGACGTACTTTTCATTATATCCAACCCCCTTACTGGCCTTCAAGCCATTACGAACATCCTCACTGCATATGGTACTATTTCCAAATACAAAGCCAATTTATCAAAATCTGAGATCTTGCCTGTCTATTTACCACCATCTCTCAAGGCCACCTTACAGACTTCAACCCCCTATCAATGGACTGACACATCCCTTAAGTACCTTGGAATTTACCTGGCCCCAAACCTGGCAGACCTTTACAACTTAAACTTTGCGCCGTTGCTTCGAGACCTCCGAAAAGACCTTGACATGCACTCCTCCCTCCCACTTTCATGGTTTGGCCGCAAAAACCTCATCCAGACTTACCTAGTCCCTAAAATCCTATATAAATTGAATATGCTTCCCATCTTCCTCCCTAAGATATTTTTTGTTAAACTTCGGCAGCTCTTCTCCCGATTTATCTGGAGAAATAAACCCCCGAGGCTCTCATGGGCTTTACTGGTTAAACCAAAAGCTGAAGGCGGTATAGGCCTACCAGACATATCACGCTACAATGCTGCCGCTCAATTGCGATGGTGGTCGAGCCTTACCTCTCCTATCCGACCCACAACATATGAAAGAGATGCTCGTACGCTGTCAATGCTTTGGCTCCCACCCCCGCGCATATCAGCCTCATTTTCTTCCTCGCTTCTACTCCGTGGTGCTCTAGAAATCTGGAGATCCTTGGCGCCCTCTCTTGCGCCGTCCCCATTTCCGCTACTTCCAGTTGGACTCTTACCTTGCCTTCAGCTGTATCCCTCGTCAATAGACGATGACCCCTGGCAATCTTTGATGAATGTCACACTATTGGATATTGTCTCTCCAGACGGCCTACTGTCTTGGGAGAAATGCGTTCCACTGCTCCCGTCTAGAAAGCTCTCCTTTCTACACCTTCGAACTCTTAAGTTCCACATAGACAAGTTTAATGCCTCATCCCCTTTACGTACCTCCCTCACTCTCTTTGAAAAGACACTGGTTTCCAAAACCGGACTCCTGAGGAAGACCTCTACCCTCCTGCATAAACACATTCACCCTTCCAAATTTTCCAAGCCGGCATTCATCTCGAGCTGGGAAATGGATCTTCACCTGACTCTTACTGAGGAGGAAATTAAATCTGTGCTACGCCAATCCCATGGCCCCTCACCATGCATTAGAATTCAATAATCGCACTATAAACTCCTCACCCGCTGGTACCGCACCCCCGACTGGCTCTACAACAAACGCCTTTCCGACACTGACAAATGCTGGCGTTGCGACTCCGCTCAGGGCACATACCTCCACCTTTGGTGGACCTGCCCGGTAATTAGAGACTTCTGGGAGACGATACAACTACATATCAGACGCATTACGGGATCCAAACTGACCATCTCCCCTGAAAATATTTTTCTCTCACTCCCATCCCCCTCTTTTCTGCCGCAAACTCACATTCTAGCCTCATACCTTCTCACAGCGGCAAAGACGCTTATACCTAGATATTGGCTCCAACCTTCCTCTCCACCAATTTCACTCTGGTGGGAAAAAATACATGAAATCGCCCGCTTTGAGGAGTTATTAAGCAAATCCCGAAGGAGGCACGACTCTTTCCAAAAAATCTGGAGGCCATTCCTGGAGTATTCGAGGTGCTAGTACTTCTACCCCCCCCCCCCACCCCCCTACTTTCCTTTGCTTTCTTGTCTTGTGACACTTCTCAATTCCTCCCCTCTGTCGCCCTTCCTCCACTAGCTGCTTCTTACTTGATATTACTTGATATTCTTATGTCGAATCTTCTCCCCCCCATGTCTTCACCTACGCTACCCTCAGCCGCACTATCCTCCCCTCCTCACTTACTGAGTCTTCCCCCCCCTTCTTTATTGCCTTTCTTACGCCCCTTGTCTTACCCCCCTCCTTTTGTGTCTCACCCCTCCACAACCCCCCCCCATACCCCCGCTCCTTTATCCCAACCCCGCCACTGGACTCAGGGAGAGGATGAGAGAGGGAGATAGGGACAATTAACGTGCTCCTATGTCTCACGTCCCGCATCTTGCAATCATTAGAGATTGCGAGACTCTACCTCCCCTTACTAGTTCATCTTTTCCATACCCCTTACATACTCTGATTCCGATCTGTTATCCAATTAGCCCATCAGATGAATCTATTTCTAACCTGATTAGTGTTCATTCTTACAATTGTATGCCGTTTATACATTCTTTTTGCCTGTTCATTGCTAACATTGTTATGTAAGACTTCTGCAATATTCCTCTGTAAAATGTAAAAAACTGTTCAATAAAGTTTACTTGAATAAAAAAAAAAAAAAAAAGATATGTGGCTCAGCACACAGTATCATACATCAGAGGGTAAGATACATGTGTCAGCACACAGTATCACACATCGGAGGATTAGATACATGACTCAGCGCACAGTATAACATGTTGGAGGATTAGATACATGGCTCAGCATATAGTGTTACACGTTGGGGGGAAGGTACACAACTGAGCACAGAGTATCACACATCAGAGGATAGGATACTCTGCTTAGCACACAGTATTTCATGTCAAAGGATGAAATACATAACTCATCACACAGTATCACATGTTGGAGGATTAGATATGTGGCTTCTCACAAGTATCACACATCAGTGCATTAGATATACTGCTCAGCACACAGTGTCACATGTCTGAGGAGAAGATACTGTTAGGATTGGGTCCCGCAGCTTACTATCATAGCGCACAGTGCCACCTGCGGGTCAGTCTAACCGTCCAGCATTCACCTTACTGAGCATGCTCAGACGTATTGGAGCTGCTCACAAGCTAAGTGCCATTTCTCCCCTACTGAGCATGAGCGGTGAGGTCATGGCCACCGCCCCTATTGGGTGGGGACTTCCCTTTAAATAGCCTGAGCCGACGCCCACCGGGGGCTCACACTTCCACTAAAATTTCCTCAAAGTCCACGGAGTGAATGACAGTAGTTTTCAGGGATAGGCTCCAGTACTCAGGCAGGTTTCAGACTAGGCCTATGTGTGGGGTTCCTCTGCTTCTCCTGGGTGCTGTTAGATAGGACCTGTAAACCCTGAACTGTTAGATCTACTCCAGGGATAGGAGCTGTAGATGCCGTTCCAGCTTGTAGATCTGCAGCAGGTATGGTCTCTGAGATAGCCTATGTGTACTGTCTGACTTCATATATGGCTCCTAGCTGTGTGCAGGAGCATGGGTGTTTGATGGCTCCAAGCTGTGTGCAAGACCATGCAAACTCCTCTGGTAACTCCAAGCTGTGTGCAGGAGAATGTTCTAAACTTCCGTGGTGGCCCCTAGCTGTCGCAGGGGTAAGTGTGTGTTTGCTGGCCTGGGGTGAGTGTTATCCCTTGGCAGCCGTGTGTGTTTCACTTGTACTGGTGCACCTGGCCAGTGAGCTAAACTGACAGGGTTTTAGTTGCACCTTGTTCACATGGAATGTTGCACAGTACACACTGTTCACATTAAGTATCGCGCTGCAGTGTCTCTGCAGCTGTTCACATTGAGTTCAGACATACAGCCGCCCACCATTGGGCCTGTGGACCTCGCTGTAGTGTTCTACAGCTAAGAGGTTCTGTAGTTTAAAAAAAATATTTATATATATATATATATACACAGAACCGTAACAGATACGTGGATCAGCACACAGGATCACACATTGGAGGATTAGATATGTGGTTTCTCACAAGTATCACACATCAGCGCATTAGATATACTGCTCAGCACACAGTGTCACATGTTTGAGGAGAAGATACGTGGATCAGCACACAGGATCACACGTTAGAGAATTAGATATGCAGCTCAGCACACAGGATCACATGTAGGAGGATTAAATACGCAGTTCAGCACACAGGATCAGACGTTGTAGGATTATATACATGGCTTAGCTATCAAGAGAATGCCAAGAGTGTGCAAAGCAGGAATCAAAGCAAAAGGTGGCTGCTTTGAAGAACCGAAAATATAAGACAGATTTTCAGTTGTGTCACACTGTTTGGTAAGTCTATAATCCCACATGTGTTACTTCATAGTTTTGATGCCTTCAGCGCGAATCTACAATTGTCAGTCATGAAAATACAGAAAACTCTTTGAATGAGAAGGTGTGTCCAAACTTTTGGTCTGTACTGTATGTACAAGACTATCCTGCATTGCTATTTCCGGGGTTTCACAATTGTGTGGCGGGGTGGATGTATGTTCTCTTTAAAAATACTGTCTCTTGAATTAGTAAATTTGAACTCTACGAACATAGTTTTTAATGTATGAATATAAATATTACACTTATTTTAGTATCACACATTTTTTTCATTTTAAGCTACAATATACACTAGTACTTTTTTTTGCATGTGTGATGGCGAATGGAGTCTTTTTCTGTGCCCCGCTTAAATATTAGCGGGTGACTCTTAAAATCTGAACAACAAGATGATAAAATACAATTTTAAAATGTTGTTACCTAATATTGTGTACACAAAAGCAGTGAAAAACAAATATAAACACAGTATCTGTAAAATACAGTTAGGGCCAGAAATATTTGGACAGTGACACAATTTTCGCGAGTTGGGCTCTGCATGCCACCACATTGGATTTGAAATGAAACCTCTACAACAGAATTCAAGTGCAGATTGTAACGTTTAATTTGAAGGGTTGAACAAAAATATCTGATAGAAAATGTAGGAATTGTAGACATTTCTTTACAAACACTCCACATTTTAGGAGCTCAAAAGTAATTGGACAAATAAACATAACCCAAACAAAATATTTTTATTTTCAATATTTTGTTGCGAATCCTTTGGAGGCAATCACTGCCTTAAGTCTGGAACCCATGGACATCACCAAACGCTGGGTTTCCTCCTTCTTAATGCTTTGCCAGGCCTTTACAGCCGCAGCCTTCAGGTCTTGCTTGTTTGTGGGTCTTTCCGCCTTAAGTCTGGATTTGAGCAAGTGAAATGCATGCTCAATTGGGTTAAGATCTGGTGATTGACTTGGCCATTGCAGAATGTTGCACTTTTTTGCACTCATGAACTCCTGGGTAGCTTTGGCTGTATGCTTGGGGTCATTGTCCATCTGTACTATGAAGCGCCGTCCGATCAACTTGGCAGCATTTGGCTGAATCTGGGCTGAAAGTATATCCCGGTACACTTCAGAATTCATCCGGCTACTCTTGTCTGCTGTTATGCCATCAACAAACACAAGTGACCCAGTGCCATTGAAAGCCATGCATGCCCATGCCATCACGTTGCCTCCACCATGTTTTACAGAGGATGTGGTGTGCCTTGGATCATATGCCATTCCCTTTCTTCTCCAAACTTTTTTCTTCCCATCATTCTGGTACAGGTTGATCTTTGTCTCATCTGTCCATAGAATACTTCTCCAGAACTGAGCTGGCTTCTTGAGGTGTTTTTCAGCAAATTTAACTCTGGCCTGTCTATTTTTGGAATTGATGAATGGTTTGCATCTAGATGTGAACCCTTTGTATTTACTTTCATGGAGTCTTCTCTTTACTGTTGACTTAGAGACAGATACACCTACTTCACTGAGAGTGTTCTGGACTTCAGTTGATGTTGTGAACGGGTTCTTCTTGACCAAAGAAAGTATGCGGCGATCATCCACCACTGTTGTCATCCGTGGACGCCCAGGCCTTTTTGAGTTCCCAAGCTCACCAGTCAATTCCTTTTTTCTTAGAATGTACCCGACTGTTGATTTTGCTACTCCAAGCATGTCTGCTATCTCTCTGATGGATTTTTTCTTTTTTTTTCAGCCTCAGGATGTTCTGCTTCACCTCAATTGAGAGTTCCTTTAACCGCATGTTGTCTGGTCACAGCAACAGCTTCCAAATGCAAAACCACACACCTGGAATCAACTCCAGACCTTTTAACTACTTCATTGATTACAGGTTTACGAGGGAGACGCCTTCAGAGTTAATTGCAGCCCTTAGAGTACATTGTCCAATTACTTTTGGTCCCTTGAAAAAGAGGAGGCTATGCATTACAGAGCTATGATTCCTAAACCCTTTCTCCGATTTGGATGTGGAAACTCTCATATTGCAGCTGGGAGTGTGCACTTTCAGCCCATATTATATATATAATTGTATTTCTGAACATGTTTTGTAAACAGCTAAAATAACAAAACTTGTGTCACTGTCCAAATATTTCTGGCCCTAACTGTACATAAAAATAGTGTAAAAATAAATCCATTTCAATAAATATTAGAAATTACAATGTAGCAGAGCCGAGGGTGTGCTTGAACCCTTGTGCACCTTCGGCTCTGCTACATCAGAGCCGAGGGTGCGCTTGAACCCTTGTGCACACTCTGCTTAATACTTTTTATTTTTTTTTATTGCATTTATTAGACCCCCTAGGGGTGTTGAACCCCAAGGGGTCTGATCACTAATGCAATGCATTACAATGCTAATGCATTGCAATGCATTGCAAAAAATCATCCTTTCTTTTGCAGGCTGCATAGACCAGCCTGCAAAAGAGACAATTTGCAGACAAGCCTGGGAGCCTTGTAAAGCCTCCCAGCTGTCATGCCAACGTGACATCGGCCCTGGAACATGCTCCAGGAAACGGCGATCACCGGCAAAATGGCCTTTGACCGTGGCGCCGGAGGGGTTAATGCCTACGATCGGTTCGGGGACCGATCAGAGGCATTAAAGCTGGTTGTCTACTGTTTAAAGCAGTAGACACCCGGCGGCTATGACTGTCGCCTGGCTCCCGGGCGGTCACCATAGTTACAGATCCGACATGCGCCGTACTATTACGGCGCATGTCGAGAAGGGGTTAATACACATTGCAGCGCTCACTGCTGCTATACTGCTGCTCATTACTTTATACCTGTGTGTACAAGGTGGAACACAACAAGCCTTTTCCAGTGCAGTGCAGCAGAAACCACTGAATTATCATCCTCTACTATCTGCACTTATCTGTTCTCACGACTTTTTCAAGGCAATTATTATATGGGGCTTATTCACTGTTCATTCAAAACATATCATCACAGGTCTTTATTACTACTGCTCCAAAGAAAACAGAATTCTTATCCAGTAATCTCTGCAGTCATCTGTTCTAACACTTACATAAAGGCGTTTATTAGTGCGGAAACAAAGAAGGGGCATATTACCCATTGTTTGCAGAGTTTACAATTACTGGCCATTTCTCGATTCAATAGTACTAAAAATCAATAATTCTTAGTCATTAATCTCTGCAGTTAGCGGTTATTCTAACGCTTAATTAGAGATGTTTATTAGTGGGGAAACAGATCTGTTCCAAGTATAAAATTATAGGCCATTTTGTAGTACAGTACTGCAAAAAATCGTAATTCTTATCCAGTAATCACTGCCTTTATCTCACTTTATTAACCCCTTAGCGACCCATGACGTACTATTACCTCATGGGCGCTAGGTACCGGGGGTGCCGGTATCTCTACTATGCAGTCTGGGGTCTGGCCAGTAACCCCAGGCTGCCCTGAGCCCCCGTTACCTGCAGTCTGTGTCTCACAGAGCATAATACAGGATTAGTGATGAATGATTAAGGTTAATAGGGGTGCCCAAACTTTTTCATGCTGTATATAAAAAGATAGAGACAGAAAACTTTTTGTTCCTTTAGATAATGTTCATTTTAAAAGTAATAACATTTCTATAGTCTTAGCAGCTGTAACCGCAGTACACTGGTTGTAGACCCGATCACCATTATCCCTAATAATTCATTTTTTGCATTCTTAGTGCAATGAATAGTATTAGTATTTAGGACTATACACACCAAAGCTCCTAGAGCCACTAATGATAACACTTAACTTTTAATTATAGTGTTCATAAAAATTTGTCAGTAAAATCAGTCCCTCCACTTAACTAATGACACCCTGGAGATGTATAGTGTCCAAGGAAAAAACTAGGAAACTGCTCTGTAACTGCAGAACCGGGGGATAGATCAGATTTCAATAAATCATAGCAATCTGTATGCAAATAAATATCCCCTTGTTACTGTAACAATGTGCTCAGTGCGTTCCTAGTTAGTAAAGGACGCTCAGTTCAATGTAAGAATGTTCAGGTAATTTTCCTAATGCGGTCTATGTGTATAGCCTTGATGACTCAGCTGTATCCGTTCAATCTTGGTATTAGATCACCGTGTAGGGAGCCTACACCCTGCCAGACTTCTGATAAAGTAAATTAAATGTCCTCAACGCGTTTCCGTAGAATAGTTCATCAGGAGGACTATAAATTAGAGCATTCAGATATCTCGAAATGGACGATGTGCAGTAAAAACCGCAGTTCTCGGAACCATGATGGTTGGCCCCGCTACTTAGGGATTGACACTGAACGTTCGTATCACCTTTAAATAGAGCAAGCCGGAGAGGTTGCGCCTCTCCAGGTGCTGCCCCCCTCTCCCCACGAACCAATCAATGTGTGCCGGGTGGCCTGGCCTCTCGGGGGCGGAGTTAATGTCCAGGGGCGTTCCTATGTATATTCTCACATAAATGAAGCTGGCATTTCTTCTATCGGCTCTGCTATATTCCTGTTACATATCTCCAGGTAGCAATTCCCCATTGGTAAGTATATTGCTGGCAGAAATATGGAACAGATATAGGTCACAAACCAATCTGTGTGACACATTCGGATGTCAAGAAGGAATCTTAGTACATTACGATTTCCATTGATAGTCGTTTCAAATAATTGCTCCATATTACCAAACACGTTTCATCTGTAATTTATTCTGGTTCCATCCCAGATCGTGCTGGGACAACAGAACCTCCATTGTTCCTAGTGGATATGATCAGCTACAGAGGTGTAATTATATAAATGGACAACACCATCCGGACTGATTGTTGGAGACATCTAATCCAACTATATTTAGAATGTACTGACAGGCCACGTCAGACATGGAGGGATGACATCACAAAAGAGGGGGGCGGGGTTACCACGGGTCAGTGATTCTGTGCTCTTAATAACATGATGAAATAATATTAGAATGGGTCTCACTGAACTGACAATCTAGATTGCTCTACGACATCCCAGTCATCAAATGGATAGATATTCAAGCAAAAAATTCAGCCTCCCCCCTCCCCACCCCCTCTATGCTAACATAGCCATATCATTATGCACTGATCCTATAAGGTGGTCCACAACCCCATAAAGTCCTAGAAGTTGCACCAGTATTGTCCAGTTTCTCCATTCCGTTAGCACTTCAGGCACCCTTGCAGAGATGCCTAAACCCCTCTCTATTTATAGAAAAGGCAAATATGAGATTGAATCATTCAGACCCAGTGGTGTTACTGACTTAAAACAAAACATCCACTGTGCCTTCTTCTGGAGTATCAGGCCGTCCCAGTCGCCATGTCTGACGCTAGGTTCACACCTGCGTTCAGCTGTCCGTTTTGTGCTTTCCATCTTCTGCATGCAAGAAGACGGAAAGCACAGACCGGGTCCGGCCGTGAGCGGTGGTGAGCGTTTTATGCTCTCCACCGCGAAGCCGTTTTTTTTTAAATCCGGACACAGAGTACTGCATGTCCGACTCTGTCCGGATTAAAAAACCTGGTTTTGCGGCGGAGAGCGTAAAATGCTCACCGCCGCTCACGGTCGCACAGCTTTCTCACTCATTCAAATGAATGGGTGAGAGACTCCTGCAGGTTTCCGTCTCCTGCCTCTGTTTTATGCAGGAAACGGAAACCTGCATAACGGAGACCGGGTGCAGATGTGAACCAGCCCTGATCGATCTCGGTACCTTTTCAATCCCTTGAAACTTGATCGCAAAGGGGTCTCCAGAGTGATGCATCCAAATATGGTTTGCTACCGGGGTCTCTCGCCTATGGTCAAAAATCCTCCTGCGAAACTCAAGTTTTGTTTCTCCTACATAGTTAATGGAGCAGGAGCATGTGATAACATAGATGACACCTTCACTCTGACAGTTAATAAATAGTGATGAGTGAATACTAAAATGTCCGGGGTTCGACTGTTCGAACGGATTTCGAACCCCATTATAGTCTATGGGGGGAAATGCTCGTTTCAGGGGTACGCAAAATTCAATAACATTATACTTACCAAGTCCACGAGTGACAGTTGGGCTGGATTCTTCTCCCTGCGCAGTGACCCCGAGTCTTCTTCCGGCTGGAATTCACTCTGCCTAGGGATTGGCGCCTAGGCAGAGCCGGATGCCTAGGCAGAGTGAATTCCACCCGGAAGAAGACGCGGGAACGCAGCGCGGAGAAGACTTTGGAAAGGTAAGAGAAGAACCAGCGTTGATTGGCAGAATGTATAGCATGTATAGAATGTATAGCATTCTGCCAATCAACACTGGTTCTGCATCGAACCTTAAACTTCGAACAGCTAGTAGTATTTGATCGAGTACGAGTATCTCGAATACCGTAGTACTTGATCGAACACTACTCGCTCATCTCTATTAATAAGCTGTCTGATTTTGTAGGATTTTCCTGTGGTATGTGCCACTACTTCAGTGCATTTCTTTATGTACACATGCCCTGCACGATCCACACTTGTAGGTCCCAGTAGTCTGTAATTTGCCAAGGCATGAAGGATTGGATGAAAAGGGACTAAGATGGCTCCGGGTTACGTAGTCTCCTATATGTGATTGATGGTCGGGGTATTATAAGTATTATGGACCTTACTTTGATGAGAAAGGAGAATCAGGCCAACCATCTTAAAATTATCAAATGGCAAATCAATAACCATTCATTATAATAATGTTGGTAACTTTACACCACGAGCCATAGATGAAAAGCTTCAAGTCAATTCCAGTTTAAAAACATGGACACACACTAAAGAAGTAAGAAAAGGTGACTAATGTCTTGTTAACTCAAAGTGTAAAAAATTCATATGGAATTATAAGAACCCCACACAAGTGGCTCAGGTAGTGCAGCTCATCCAGGATGGCACATCAATGGGAGCTGTGGAAAGAGGGTTTGCTTTGTCTGTGTCAGCGTAGTGTCCAGAGGCTGAAGGTGCTACCAGGAGACAGGCCAGTACACCAGGACACATGGAGGGAGCCATCAGAGGCAACAACCCAGCAGCAGGACCACTATCTCCATCTTTGTGCAAGGGGGAACAGGAGGAGCACTGCCAGAGCCCTGAAAAATGACCTACAGCAGGCCACAAATGTCCATGTGTCTACACAAGTGGTTAGAAACGGACTTCATGTGAATGGTATAAGGGCCCAATGTCCACAAATGGGGGTTGTGCTCACAGCCTAACACCGTGCAGGACGCTTGGCATTTGCCACAGAACAACAGGATTGGTAACTTCACCACTGGCGCCCTGTGCTCTTCACAGATGAAAGCAGGTTCACACTGAGCACATGTGACAGAGTCTGGAGATGCCGTGGAGAGTGATCTACTGTCTGCAACATCCTTCAGCATGAGCGGTTTGGCAGTGGGTGAGTAATGGTTTTGCGTGGCATTTCTTTGGAGGGCCGCACAGCACTCAATGTGCTCACCAGAGGTAGCCTGACTGCCATTAAGTACCAATATGAGATCCTCAGAGCTCTTGTGAGACCATATGCTGGTGCGGTTGGCCCTGGTTCCTCCTAATCCAGGACAATGCCAGACCTCATGTGGCTGGAGTGTCAGCAGTTTCTGCAAGATAAAGGCATTGAATCTATGGACTGGCCCACCTGTTCCCCAGACCTGAATCCGACTGAGCACATCTGGGACATCATGTCTCACTCCATTCACCAACGTTACGTTGCACCACAGACTGTCCAGAAGTTGGCAGATACTTTAGTTCAGGTCTGGGAGGAGATCCCTCAGGAGAACATCTGCAACCTCATCAGGAGCATGCCCGGGTGTTGTAGGGAGGTCATACAGGCACATGAAGACCACACACACTATTGAGCCTCATTTTGACATGTTTTAAGGACATTACATCAAAGTTGGATCAGCCTGTAGTGTTTTTTTTCCACTTTAATTTTGGGGGTGACTCCAAATCCAGTCCCCCATTAGTTAATAAATTTATTTAATAAATTTGATTTTTGTTGTCATTACATTCAACTTTGTACAGAACAAAGTATTCAATGAGAATATATCATTCATTCAGATCTAGGAGGTGTTATTTTAGTGTTCCCTTTATATTTTTGAGCAGTGTATATCTGGAACCCGAGCCATCATGCTGAAAAAATCCAGAAACTTCCTCAGATGCCATAGCAGAAGTCATGCATACTTGCTCTGTTGTTTTTGGAACTGGAGCATGATGGGAGTTGTAGTTTCACAGCAGCTGGAGAGCCGAAGGTTCCCTATCCCTGCCATAGCAGAAGTCACTGTGGAGCCTTGCTATGATGTACAGGTGACTGCACTTTTGGGATTACACTGATATCACTCGCAGTAAATGTGCACTTTCAGAAGTTTATAGAAACACTGAACTGGGACGGCAGTGCTTTATCTTCAGCTGGTGGACCTACACAAGCTGGTCATGGTCTTTAGTGACACACAAAAAAAATCCCCTTTCAACTAATTAACATATTTTTAAAAGTGTTGTTTTTTTCTCAGTAAAAAAAAGTCATAGAGGAAAGACATCTTCGGAAAACCATGCAAAGCCCTTTAACCCCTTAACGACCGGCCCATAGTAAAATTACGTCGGCACTGACAGGTCCTTCCTGACTGCCCTATAGTAAAATTACGTCGGGCAGTCAGGGAAGGATTCCCTGTCAGTGCCGATGTAATTGGAGCGGATCTTAGCTGTATCTGACAACTAAGACCCTGCTCCATTACCCCCCATCGGAGGGGGCTCCGATCGGGGGGGTTTTAACCCCTTCAGTTCCGTGATCAAACATGATCATGGAACTGAAGCGGTTCCGTGACGGTGCCGGCCGAATCGGCACCCCCCGCGGCGAGATCGAGGGGTGCCGATGTCTCTAACATGGAGCCTGGGGTCTGGCCAGTGACCCCAAGCTCCAAAAGACCCCCAATACCTGGTTGATCCTGCCGCTTTAAGAGGAAGTCAGACACAGGCAGCCCCTGCAAGACACTGAGAGCTGTGTCCTGAAGCGTCTAATAGAGAATTAGTGATGCTTTTATCAAAGCATCACTAATCCAAGTGTCCTAAAGTAAAAAGTGTAAAAGTAAAAAATAAAAAGTGAAAAATAAATAAATAAAGTATCTGATAAAAATGAATAAACTCATAAAGCCCCAAAATTTCCTTTTTTCTATAAAAAATGAATTATATAAAAAAAAAACTAAAACTTAATAAAAACAATACATATTTGGTATTGTCGCGTCCGTAACAATCTGAACAATAAAACTCCAACAATATTTAATGTATACGGTGAACGTCGAAAAAAAAACCCGGAAAAAACCCGCCGGAAGTAGTGATTTTTCGCCATCTCACCATACAAAATATGCTATAAAAAGTGATCAAAAAGTCATATACACCCCACAACAGTACCAATAAAAAGCGCACATTGTCCTGCAAAAAATAAGCCCTCAACCAACACTGTCAACCGAAAAATAAAAATGTTACGCTTCTCAGAAGATGGCGATGCAAAAAACATTGATTTATGTCCCTAAATGTGTTTTTATTCTACAGAATTAGTATCGCATAAAAAAATACTATAAATGAGGTATCGCCGTAACCGTACCGACCCGCAGAATAAAGGGAACATGTTACTTATATTGTATGCTGCATGGCGAAAAATTTAAAAGGTAGAATGCAATGCCAGGATTGATTTTTCTTTAAAAAATCCTGCAAAAAAGGGTTAATAAAATGTATTCAATAAGTTGTAGGCACCCAAAAATGGTGTCATTACAAAATGCATCTCATCCCGCAAACAACAAGCCCTTATATGGCCACGTCACCAGAAAAATAAAGAAAATATAGCATCTAGTAATGTGAAGACAAACAACCCCAAAATCGCCAAATCATTAGAACACAACTGGGTGCGTCAGGTAGGGAATATATAAGCTGTGCAGGCGAATATCAGGGGACACCCCAGATTTACAGCTTACGAGGGAAAAGACACCGGAAGTGACCCCCTAAGTGACCCCAGAGTGACTCCCCCAATCATGGGACATAGTAGGGAATTTGGTGTTTGCAATGTCCTCCACACCGCTTATATATTCCCTCTTCGCCATCCCCTCTGCAATCACGTCCGGGGTACTAATACTCACTACACCCCCTGATATATTCTTTCAGGGGTGCAGTTTTCAAAATGGGGTGACTCCTTTGGGGAATCCAGTTTTCTGGTACGTTATAGGCTCTACAAACATGACATGGCGTCCGGATACCAAACATCTGAATCTGTACTCTAAAAGTCGCATAGCGCTCCTTCCCTTCTGCGCCCTGCTGTGCGCCCAAACTGCAGTTTATGCCACATGTATGACACATGTATGACACTGGTGTACCCAGGATAACGTACGTAATGTCATATGTGGGTATAAACTGATATTAGGGCACAGCCGGACACAGAAGGGAAAAGAAGGGTTATTGGGTTTTTGGAGCACAGACGGTTTGGTTTTTGGATGCCATGACACTTTTGCAGAGCTGAAGCGCCAGTAAAGTGGAATCCCCTGATATGTGACCTTATTTTGGAAACTACACCCCTGAAGGATTTATCCAGGGGTACAGAGAGCATTTTTAACCCCCAAGTGTTGCTATAACATATTATCCATAAATGAATACAAAGCTGATTGTGAGAAGTGAAAATGCCAATTTTTCCAAGAATCGGTCATTTCAGTGCATAATATGTTGTGTCTGACTCGTATCAGAGATGAACGCTCTGAAAGCTGTTATGCCCGGGATACCCACTTAACAGTTTTTGGAGTGTGTATCTCTGCTGACATAAGTTGGGCACAACATATCAGATACTGAAATGGCGAATCTCTGGAAAACTTCATTTTTAACTTCTCATTATCAGCCGCAATTTCATTTCTGGAAACCAAATAAATGCAACCCTCAAGGGTTAAAATGCTCGCTACACCGCTTGATAAATGCCATCAGTGGGGTAGTGTCCAAAATGGGGTGAGATGTCTGCAGATTCCACTTCAGGGGCTTTGCAAAAGTGGCATGGTGTCCTAAAACCAAACTGTGCTCCAAAAACCAATATAGCGCTCCTTTCCTTCTGTGCCCGGCTGTGCCCAAACAGCCTTTCTACCTACATATGGCATTAAGTCCGTTATCCGGGGTACACCAGTGTCATACATGTGGGCATACACCGCCATTTGGGTACACAGCAGGGCGCAGATGTGAAGGAGCGCTATGTGCTTTTGGAGTGCAGATTTAGATTGTTGGTTTTTGGACACCATGTCATATTTGCCGAGACCCTAAAATTTCCCCTACAAAATGGGGTCACTTCTTGGCGAATTCCAGTTTACTGTCACCTCCAGGGCTCTGCAAAAGCAACATGGCGCCCCGAAAGTCCCTCTAACACTGTACCCCAATAGCTAAAAAGCGCACTGCTCCTTCTCTTCTGAGCCCTGCTGTGTGCCCAAGCAGCAGTTTACACCCACATATATAATTTTTTGACCCTCGGGATGGCCCCTTAATAGTTTTAGGAGTGCAGGTCTCTGACAACACAAAGTGGGTGCAACGTATTGGGCACCGAAATGGCAGATTTCTTTAAAAATTTCAATTTTCATTTTATACATTAATTTTTGGGAAGCATTTTTAGGCTCAAAATGATAATACCCCTTGATACATTCCTTGATGGGTGTAGTTTTTAAAATGGAGTCACATTTGAGGGGTTTCCATTGTATTGGTACTTTAGGGGTTCAGCAAATGCGACATGGCACCTGAAAACTATTCCAGCAACATCTGCCCTCCAAAATCCAAATAGCGCTCATTCCATTCTGAGCCCCACCATGTCCCCATACAGCAGATTATGGCCACATATGGGGTATTGCCGTGTTCAGGAGAAATTGTGTAACAAACTGTGGGGGGCTTTCTCTCCTTTAACCCCTTGTGAAAATGAAAACTTTGGGGATAAAGGGACATTTTACTAATTTTTAACCTACACATCCCTAAGTTAGTAAAATCTGTGAAACGGCTATAGGGTCAAAATGTTCACTATACCCCTCAATGAATACCTTAAGGGGTCTAGTTT
Source organism: Leptodactylus fuscus (assembly GCF_031893055.1). Taxonomy (NCBI): domain Eukaryota; kingdom Metazoa; phylum Chordata; class Amphibia; order Anura; family Leptodactylidae; genus Leptodactylus; species Leptodactylus fuscus. Next base: position 366,743,794 of record NC_134265.1, on the reverse strand, counting down.
ATAAAATGGGGTCATTTATGGGGGGTTTCAAGTGTTTTGGTATCTCAAATCTTGTTTGAATGTGCAATGGGCCTGAAATATCTGCAAGCAAAATTTGTGTCTTGAAATCCAGTTGGTGATCCCTTCTTTTTGGGCCCTACCGTGCGTCCGTACATAGAATTAAGGCCACAAAGTGTACATTTTTGAACACGGGAGAAATGGGGCCATCTATTTTGGGGTGTTTTTCTTCATTTTCATGTGTTATGTGCAAAAAAACTGCCTTTAAAATTACTCTTTTGTGTAAAAAATATGAGAATTTTTTGTTTGACGCAAATTCTTTTAAAACCTATGGGGTCAAAATACTCACTATACCCCTCAATGAATACCTCAAGGGGTCTAGTTTATAAAATGGTGTCATTTATTGGGGTTTTCAATTGTTTTGGTAACTCAAATCTTGTTTGAATGCGCAATGGGCCTGAAACATTTAGAAGCAAAAATTGTGTCTTGAAATCCAGTTGGTGCTCCCTTCTTTTTGGGCCCTACTGTGCGTCCGTACATGGGATTAAGGCCACAAAGTGTACATTTTTGACCACGGGAAAAATGGGGTAATCTATTTTGGGGTGTTTTTCTTCATTTTCTTGTGTTATGTGCAAAAAAAACGGCCTATAAAATGACACTTGTGTAAAAAATATGAATTTTTTTTTGTTTGACGCAAATTTTCTCAAAACTTATAGGGTCAAAGTACTCTCTATACCCCTCAATGAATACCCTAAGGGGTCTAGTTTATAAAATGGTGTCATTTATGGGTGTTTTCAATTGCTTTGGTAACTCAAATATTGTTTGAATGTGCAATGGACATAAAATATCTGCAAGCAAAATTTGCGTTTTGAAATCCATTTGGCCCTCCCTACCTCTTAGGCCCTACTGTATGTGCGTACATAGGACTAAGGCCACAAAGTGAACATTTTTTTAACACGGGAGAAGTGGGGTGATATATTTTGGGGTGTGTTTCTTCTTTTTGATGTGTTGTGTGCAAAAAAACTGGCTTTAATATGACACATATTTGAAGAAAATGAAAATGAATTTTTTTTCATCTTTTGTAATAATTCTTGCAAAACAATATTTGTTTGATCAAAATGCTCACTATACCCCTCAAAGAATACCTGAAGGGGTCTAGTTTTCCAAATTGGGTCATTTAATGGGAGTTTCTGTCATTATGCCACCTATTCCTGTCTGCAAACATAGCTTGGTACAGGAAAAAATCACACACTCAAAATTTCCAAAATTTGCTTATAAACTTGATAAACTTGTAAATTGTCTAAGTTACTCAAATATGCTAAAATTATCTCAAATATGCTTGAAACACAAAAGGAAAATTTGGAAATATATAACTACTAACTTTTTTGCCCTGTATTATTGTGTATATGTGAGATATCGCAGCTAAAAATGGAAAACATTGAAAAATTTTCAAAATTTTCAGCATTTGCGAGTTTTTTAATAAAGTTACACAAGTTATATCAGTCTAATTTTACCTTCTCAGTAAAGTACAACATGTCACGAAAAAACAATATCAGAATCGCTTGGATGCAATATACTGTTACAGAATTATTCATTGATAAAGTCACACAGGGCAAATTTCAAAAATTTGGCTTGGTCATTAAGGTCCAAAACAGGCTGGTCACTAAGGGGTTAAGGTACAGTGTATAGGTTACCATGCTATTTGCATTGCCAAATATTGTATTTATTAAAACAAGAGGGTGAAAAACATTACTTTTTTTGCTTTGTATTTTCTGTACATAATTCTTTGCCTGACCTTTCTGCTCTGCTCAGTAATATCACTTAGAAACTTACTCCACGACAAAAGCGCATTACAAATATTTATCATTGTCATTCTCAGATTGGTCATGACCAGAGGCAGCACTAGTTTCTATATCAAAAATTCATAAATGTATATTTAACATAAAAATTTGGTTGAAATTGGCCATTTTCTATCTCATCTCCTTTTGATCATCTAAACAAGAGAGACAGGAGATGTCCTGGTCTAAGATTCAAAATAGACACATGACATCAAACAATAACCTGCACTATCACGTACAGGATACCTGGAAATCCATCACATAGAGCAATGAACAGTCAGTCCAATATGGTAAAGAAATCATTTTCAAAAAAAGCACAACATATAAAATATACTTTACATCATTACACCTTTTATAATTAGTTTTTCTCCTTTATGTTTTTTCTACAATTTAGTTCTGGTTTTAGAAGCAGAATGTAGAGTTTAGGGAAAAATATACATCCGAGAACTCCCGCACATGAGGTCAGTATAGCAAATATCTCCACAATAGTCATGTATTTCCCTCTGGTGCTCAGATAAGCCGGGATCATGGCCATCCAGACACTACAGAACAGCAGCATGCTGAAGGTGATGTACTTGGCCTCATTAAAACTCTCCGGTAATGTCCTCACCATGAAAGCCAGAAGAAAGCTGACAGCGGCCAGGAGCCCCATATAACCCAACATGGAGTAGAACCAGAGATCTGAGCCCTCATTACACTGAATGATGATCTTCCCAGGATAAGACTGATGGTCAAACTCTACATAAGGAGGAGACACCAACAACCAGATAACACAAATGAGGACTTGTACAGAAGAACACACCAAGACCACGGAATAAGAGACTCTGGGTGAGATCCACTTCACCCAGACACTGCCGGGTTTGGTGGCTTTGAAGACAATACAGACTGTGATAGTCTTGGAAAGAACAGAAGAGACACCAATGGAAAAGAAGATCCCAAATGATGTTTGTCTCAGTAAGCAGGTTATGGCCACTGGACGACCAAGGAAGAAGAAGACACAGAGGAAGCCGAGCAAGATGGAGACCAGGAGGATGAAGCTCACAGTCCGGTTATTGGCTTTAACAATTGGAGTGTCCCAGTAATAGATGAAGATTCCCAATATACACAATGTTATAATAGAAAAAAGTAAAGATAATCCTAAAAATACAAAAATCAAAATATCCTTCTCATAAGATAGAAATTCATAGGGTTTGAGGATACATTTCTCTCTCTTCTCATCAGGCCACTCTTCTTCAGGACACTTATGGCAGATGTCACTATCTACAATTACACACAGAGAAATACTGGGGTCAGTAATATGCTCAGCAGATATATCATACAGACACAAATATTCATTTATTCTCACGTCTACTAGGTTTCAGTTTGCAACCCCAATTTTTAACAAATAGCTAAAAGGAAAATGTACAGACAAATCCCTTCCCTCCAAAAATGTCTTGGGTTCAAGTTCTGTTAATTACCAATAATGCATTAGATTTCCTGGGATAAATGTAACAGAATTCTAGATTCATCTCTATCAGATATACTAGTCTACATGTTGTGTACCGCATCTATTATTAGAGATGAGCGAACAGTGTTCTATCGAACACATGTTCGATCGGATATCAGGGTGTTCGCTATGTTCGAATCGAATCGAACACCGCGTGGTAAAGTGCGCCAAAATTCGATTCCCCTCCCACCTTCCCTGGCGCCTTTTTTGCACCAATAACAGCGCAGGGTAGGTGGGACAGGAACTACGACACCGGGGGCATTGAAAAAAATTGGAAAAAGTCATTGGCTGCCGAAATCAGGTGACCTCCATTTTAGACGAATAGTGGATTTCAAATCCGGGTCATATGAGAATGTGAACTTTGTGACTATGAGACAGGGATAGCTGTACAGGCAGGGATAGCTAGGGATAACCTTTATTTAGGGGGGAATGTTATTAAAAATAACTTTTTGGGGCTCTATCGGGTGTGTAATTGTGATTTTTGTGAGATAAACTTTTTCCCATAGGGATGCATTGGCCAGCGCTGATTGGCCAGAGTACGGAACTCGACCAATCAGCGCTGGCTCTGCTGGAGGAGGTGGAGTCTAAGATCGCTCCACACCAGTCTCCATTCAGGTCCGACCTTAGACTCCGCCTCCTCCAGCAGAGCCAGCGCTGATTGGCCGAATTCCGTACTCTGGCCAATCAGCACTGGCTAATGCATTGTATTGGCGTGATGAAGCAGTGCTGAATGTGTGTGCTTAGCACACACATTCAGCTCTACTTCATCGGGCTAATAGAATGCATTGGCCAATCAGCACTGGCCAATGCATTCTATTAGCGTGAACTGAGTTTGCACAGGGGTTCTAGTGCACCCTCGGCTCTGCTACATCAGATTGCTACATCTGATGTAGCAGTGCCGAGTGTGCATCAGATGTGTAGTTGAGCAAAACTGACTCAGCACTGCTAAGTCTCTGCATTCGCATAGGAATGCATTGGCCAGCTTTCGGCCAATCAGCGCTGGCTCTGCCGGAGGAGGCGGAGTCTAAGGTCGGACCTGAATGGAGACTGGTGTGGAGCGATCTTAGACTCCGCCTCCTCCAGCAGAGCCAGCGCTGATTGGTCGAGTTCCGTACTCTGGCCAATCAGCACTGGCCAATGCATTTCTATGGGAAAAAGTTAGCTTGCGAAAATCGCAAACTGACAGGGATTTCCATGAAATAAAGTGACTTTTATGCCCCCAGACATGCTTCCCCTGCTGTCCCAGTGTCATTCCAGGGTGTTGGTATCATTTCCTGGGGTGTCATAGTGGACTTGGTGACCCTCCAGACACGAATTTGGGTTTCCCCCTTAACGAGTATATGTTCCCCATAGACTATAATGGGGTTCGAAACCCATTCGAACACTCGAACAGTGAGCGGCTGTTCGAATCGAATTTCGAACCTCGAACATTTTAGTGTTCGCTCATCTCTATCTATTTTGTGTGTGAGAAAGTATTATAGCCTTTACTTTGCCAACCAGGGCACCTATGACTATTTATTTAGCTAAAGAAGACAACTCACACGCTCCAAACAAAGCCATCTATTATTCGGGCCTTCTTGCATCCTGCTGTGATTCATCGTTTCACCTCGTCTGCTCTTCTCAGTGATCTGTCTAGAAATTTATTGGCATGTTGGGCTAGTGTAAGGTACGTGTAGACCTATCTGTAGGATTCTGGTTTGCCCATATACAGTATTGACTTATATAAAAAAAAATTGCATAACTTTGATTTGTTGACTTCTCTGATTATTCTGACTTCTTTGCTGTACTAAATTAACTAATTAACTAAGGGACTGCTGAGATGAGTGAATCAGCTGATAATCAGCCTTGTTTGTCCTGAATAACCCAAATAGTTGCCTTATCTATAGGTTACTAGGTTTTATCTATACGCTACTAGGAGCCCAAGGAGTTTTCTTCGCTATGTTTTATAGATAGGTTCCTAGGAGTCCTGACAGTGTCATACACTATGTTTTATAGATAAGTCTCTACGAGTCCTAAGAGTATTCTACACTATGTTTTATAGATAGGTGTTAGGACAGTGCGGCAGCTGCGGCCGAGGGGATGGGTCACAGTCCGCTCCTTGGTTGTTGCGCCTTGCCAGCTGTTACATCACCCTACTTGATTCTGTCCTCCTTGCAGGGATTAACTTTCATTGCAGCAGTCGGGCATGGCCAGCTGTCTGACTGACTAGGGTGTCGGCCAATCTCCGCTCAGCGTGGGCAGCTGGGCTGTTTGCTTGGACCACCCTTTCCCTATTTAAGGAGCTAGATTCCTCAGCATTCCAGATCCTGGTTGCTGTGTGTGTGAATGGGTTCCAGTGAGAACAATCTTTAGTTGGCCTTAGCTAGAAATTACCCCTGAGTCAGTTAAGCCATTGTTAGTTGGGCAGTAAGCTGCCTTGTACACTGCACTGCACTGGTAGCACATACTGGGTACTGGTCTTGGTCTAGTTCTGAGGTCCAGACTAGACTGACTTGGTGTAGTAGTGGCTGCTCTGAGCTGCACAGGCCTTTGTGATTTAACAGAGTACACCCGGTTGGTGTAGTGGGCTGACAGTGACGCTAACTGCCGAACCTTGTTCACACCAGGGTGTTCCTGCAGTTCAGAGCCCAGTAGGGCACCGCAGGGTTTTAGTTTATCTGTGAATTTTTGAAAATTTGTAATGAATCCATCTCATTACACGATGGTTTGCTCCTCTCTAGCAGGTATAACACTGTTTTATTGAAGGTACCAGCAATGTTTTCAGTCCTACACAACACTTTTAGGATAACTTTTTGTGTTTATATAGAACGTGACTATTCAGAAATATTTCCTGACACTTTGAGCTTCATAACTTGAACCCTCCCATGTTTTTCTGCAGATTAAAGTTTATTTACCTGTATACAAACACCAGTCCCACACTTGGTTCCTATATCATATATGCTGGATTATCTCATGTATAATATATTCTTACCTGTTATATTGGACACTTCCCCCTCAGAACACGGGACACAGTTATAGCAGCAGACATGATATCCTCCATTAGGAGCTTTTCTGTATCCCGGAGAACACGGCTCATTACAGCGGCCTTGTGGCATCTTGTACATGCAGTGAATGATGCACAATACATACAGTCATACATACAGTGTATATTATTACTGACCAGTCACACAGCTGGATTGTATTCATCATTTATGTTCTGGATACACATTAATATTTATTCTGATGCTGAATGTAAGACTAACAGTATGATATAACCTCACCGAAACATAATACAATGTATATTCTACTCTATTTTAGAGATTTTTTTTCAGTTAGACTATGTAGCAATGAAGGGAAATCTATCTGTAATGTGAGTCCACACTGAGGACACTGCACTCCGCCATCGCTCAGGAAGACATCTTCAACTTAAAAGTTTGGATGCATTTAACAAACATTGACAACACTGACAATTGTGATCTCATGATGTGCAATGCTGTGCAAAAGTTTTAGGAATGCATATAAATAATGATGCAAAAAATGCTTTAAAAAAACAAAAGGGTTAATAGTGAACGAGTGAACGAGGAAAAGAGAAATGTAAATCCCATCAATATTTGGTGATTTTGCACTTTGGGGAGGAGTCCTGTTAGACATGATATGGCCCCTGTAGATATAGCCCCGATCTAAACACAATCCAGTCTGTATAGGATGACATGAATTTACAAGTGGATTGGATCAAGTCTACATCCAAGATGGTGGTGGCAACAACCTCCCTGCCAAAGTTATGCCACAAACTGCCTGTAAGTACCAAGAAGAATTCATGGAAGGCAAAGAGCAAAGGTCACACCAAATATCGATGGGATTTACATTTCTTTTCTTCATTAATTTCATTTTGGTAATTAACAATAATAAACTATTAATAGAGATGAGCGAACACTAAAATGTTCGAGTTTCGAAATCCGATTCGAACAGCCACTGACTGTTCGAGTGTTCGAACGGGTTTCGAACCCCATTATAGTCTATGGGGAACATATACTCGTTAAGTGGGAAACCCAAATCCGTCTCAGGAGGGTCACCAAGTCCACTATGACACCCCAGGAAATGATACCAACACCTCTGGAATGACACTGGGACAGCAGGGGAAGCATGCCTGGGGGCATCTAACACACCAAAGACCCTCTATTACCCCAACATCACAGCCTAACAACTACACACTTTCCACATTCAAAAAAACCTCTATCAAAGTGGGAAAATACCTGGAAACCTTCTTTACTCCCCAAATGGATGGACACAAACCCCAATTTTAGCTTAACAAACAGTAACAACCACCCCTTTAAACCATGACAACCACAGATGGAATAGGCAATGGGAAATCCTTCAGTCCTCACCCTCAACTGTCATTGTGTGTGTGTGTGTGTGATGTGGTAAAACCTTCCAAAATTCACTTTTCTAGCCCTTAACATGGGCCCTTCCAAACAAAGTTACAGGACCTTAAGCTGAGCTACCAGCAGAGATTGAGGCCCTTGACATGAGTAGAGCCTTGCACCAGAAGTGTTTTTGGCCCTTAGGGTGAGTTGAGCCTTGTACCAGCGTTCATACAACCCTCAATTGTTGCTATAGGCATATAGTGCCAGTTTTGGAGTGTGAATTCCCCTAATATATTGGGGACTGCTCCCCCCCCCCCCCCCTTAAGTTGTTTATATTTGCATAAACACCCAGGTTCTGAGTGTTAATCCCACCCAATAAATTGGGGCCTGCATACACCCTCAATTTATTGGTATTGGCATATACACCCAGGTTCTGAGTGTGTTTAAGCAAGGAGAGCATATTAAAATGTGCAAGGCTCCCGGAAAGGGACGTGGACGAGGCCGTGGGCGAGGTCGGGGGAATGGTTCTGGGGAGCAAGTTAACGGTGAAGCCACAGGGCGTCCCGTGCCTATTCCTGTGGGGCAGCAAGCATTGCACCGCTCCATAGTGCCAGAGTTGCTTGCCACATTAACTAGGCTGAATGGTACAAACCTTAGTAGGCCCGAGAACCAGGAACAGGTCTTGCAATGACTGTCGGATAACGCTTAAAGCACATTGTCCACCAGCCAGTCAGCCTCTGCCTCCTCGCCTCCTCTTACCCAACAGTCTTGTCCTCCTTCCACCCAAAATTCCCAAGCTTCCCAGAACAATAACCCCAACTGTCCCTGCTCCCCAGAGCTGTTCTCCCTTCCTTTGACTGTACCACAACCTGCCTCTCCATTTTGCGATTCCACGGGCCTAACAGACGAGTATCTGTGTCCAGATGCTCAAACACTAGAGTCTCCTCCATCTCCGGTCGATTTGGTGGCGGATGACCAGCAACCCACCCTCATCGATGACGATGAGACGCAGTTGCTGTCAGGGCAGCCAGTTGACATGCGCATTGTGCAGGAGGAGGAGGCAAGACAGGAGTTGGAAGAGGAGGAGGTGGACGACGAGGACACCGACCCCACCTGCACAAGGCGGATGTCAAGCTGGGAAAGTAGTGTGGATGTTGAGGCAGGTGCAGCACCAAAAAGGCTAGCTAGAGGCAGACGTCAGCAGCTTAGGCGACGCCAGGCCACACCCGGAATCTCCCAAGATGTTCCAGTTTGTACCCAGCCCCGAAAAACTCCCGCCTCGAGGGCATGTTTCTCGAAGGTGTGGAGTTTTTTCAAGGAAGGCGCCGAGGACAGATATAGTGTTGTTTGCACAATTTGCCTCTCAAAATCGAGTAGGGGCTCTGAGAAGAGCAACCTGTCCACCACTTCAATGCACCGTCATTTGGAATCCAAGCACTGGAATCAGTGGCAGGCAGCAACGGCAGGACAAACATCGCCTGCCGTTCACGCCTCTGCCACTGCTCACAGTGCTGGTGATGCACTCCAGCGGACGAGCCAGGACATCACTTCATCTGCCTCCGCCACTTTGTTGACTTCTCCCTCATCCTCCCCTGTTCCTGTCTTATCTCCTTCTCCTGCACTATCAAAGGCACCATCAGGCGCTTCTTTACAACAACTCACCATCTCTCAGACATTGGAGCGCCGGCAGAAATACACCGCTAACCACCCACCCGTGCAAGCCTTGAACGCCAACATCGCTAAACTGCTGGCCCAGGAGATGTTGGCGTTCCGGCTTGTTGAAACTCCGGCCTTCCTGGACCTGATGGCAACTGCGGCACCTCGCTATGCCGTCCCTAGCCGTCACAACTTCTCCCATTGTGGCGTCCCCGCCTTGCACCAGCACGTGTCACTCAACATCAAGTGGGCCCTTAGTTCCGCGCTTTGCTGCAAGGTCCACTTGACCACCGACACATGGACAAGCGCCTGTGGTCAGGGATGCTGCTTATCTTTAAGGACAGGCAGGGTGAATGTGGTGGAGTCCGGTCCCGGGGTGCAAACTGGGGTACCCTGTCTCCTCTCCCAGGCCAAAATTCATGGCAGAAGTAGACTGAAACCCTACTACGCGGCAACCTCCACCCCAGCTACTAGCGGCAAACGCTAAAACACTGGCATGGGGAGACGTCAGCAGGCAGTGCTGAAGCTCATCAGCTTGGGGGACAGACAGCACAGTGCCTCCGAGGTCAGGAATACCATCCTGGATGAGATGACAATTTGTTTATCCCCGCTGCCCCTGGGGCCAGGCTTTTTTGTCTTGTTGGAGGGCTCTGGAGCTTGCTAGCCTCCAACACGTTCCTGTAAGGATTGGAGTCAGGGTCAGGCAGTGCAAAGTGACACAGCTGGGAAAGCAACACTGTGCAACTAATGACAAAAGGGGTTGTAGGCCCTGCAGCTATAACTATGCTGTAATATCTGAGATGAGACAGACCAATGCACTTCCTAATTGAAGTGCGCCTACCACGGCTCCTAACCTTCTATCCGGCGGCTAGGATAAGGGGAGAGGAGGCCCTGAAATTCCTAGGGACTGGAGTCACGGGGTCACACCTAAACAGAAAGCACAATGTAAATGCAATGCAAAACAAAAGACTAAACAGCATGGAACCAGGGAGGACCATAAGTCCCAGCAAGACAAAGAAGAGAAGGCGAGGTCAGACGAGCAAGAGGTCAAGCCAGGAGATAATAATAAAGGTACCAAATCAAAAGACAAGGGACAGTCAAAAATACAAGCCGGGTATACAAACCAAGGAACAGACCGAATACAAACAGACAGGGAATCGACTGAGCAGGGGAACCAGGAAACACAAAGTGAATGGCTAGCAAGGATCCATGCCTGGGTGGGGTTTAAATAGCAGCAGAGAACACACCTGATGGCTAACGGCATGGAGACTGAAGGCAAGTTAAAGATTAACCCTTAATGACCTAAGCACACCCAATAGAACTCCTAACACGTCTCCCAGGGAGACGCCACGCAGCAAGGAGACCGCCGCGACTCCGTATCCTGACAGTTCCATGCCTGGCCCACGTGTTCAATGTAGTGGTGCAACGATTTTTAAAATCATACCCCAAATTAGCGGAGCTAAGGGTGAAAGTGCGGCACTTGGACACCCATTTTCCCAAGTCTACAGTACCTGGAGCTAGCCGCAATACACTCCAGAAAGGCCTACATCTGCCTGAAGCACCTACTGTTGTGCGAGGTTAGCACACGCTCAAACCCTAGATACCGTATGTTGAGCAGGGTGTGTGAGCAGCAGAGACCTTCCATCTACAAAACCCAAGGGTTCCTCAAAGTCAGCTCCCTCAGTTTCTGCACCATGAGTTTCCAGGGGTGGCAGAGTTATGGCTAGAGGCAGAGGCATGTATAGGGTTGATGTTTAGGGGCAAAAGCAGTGTGGATGTGGAGGGGAGCTAAGCAGCAACAACTGGGGGTACAAGCAGAGGCATGGACTGGGGTGATGTTTAGGGGTGAAAGCATTGTTGATGTTGAGGGAAGCGAAGCAGCAAAAAATGGGAATACAAGCTGAGGCATGGGCTGGGGTGATGTCTAGGGACAAAAGCAGTGTGGATGTGGAGGCAAGCTAAGCAGGGAAAAAGGTGGCTAGAGGCAAAGGGATGTCCAGAGGCAGCAAGGGCAAAGATGCAAAACTCTCCCCTGTTTCAAGAATTTTCCCTAGGTATGGGACACGTTAATGGCACCCCCTGGGCAAACTACCGCCACTGAGGAGCCTAGTGTCACCAGGAGGGACAAGTATAGGCGCATGTTGCGGGACTACCTGGCCGACCCCAGCTCTGTCCTCTTCCATCCCCCTGCGCCCTACACTAGTGTCTCCAAGTGTGATTTGTGGCTGGAACTTGCGCTGTTTGCTTTGGAGGTCCTTCCCTGCTGCCAGCGTGCTATCTGAAAGGATCTACAGCGCAGCCGTGGCATCATCACCGATAAGTACAGCTGTCTATCAGCTGACAGGCTGACTTTCACCAAAATGAACAGACAATGGATAGACCCATCACATACATGTCAGATACATGACAAATTTAGTGCAGTTTGCTCACTTTGCAAGTCTAACATGAGTTGGAGATCTGCAGAGAGCAACCTCACCACCTCTTGCGTGTGCTATCATTTGGAAGGCAAGCCCTGGGCTCAGTGGGTGAGAGCAAGCGCAGGATAATCGTCGTTTGGCCTTGCGGCCACTGCCTCTCCCACCGTTGACAGTGCTGGCGCTGCAGTCCAGACCACCATCCAGGTCACCTCCAAATCTAACTCTGACACTTTGGGGAGTTCACCCTCATCCTCCCCTTTTCCTGCCACTTCTCCTTTTGCCTGCGCCATCATGCGCCTCTTCCCAGCAACTCCCCATCTCCCAGGCCTTTCATTTCAGGCTAAAGTACAGCGCAACCCACCCACATGCCCAAGGCTTCAACGGCCTCATCTCAAATATTCTGGACCAGGAGATGTTGGGGTCCCGGCTTGTGGACACTCTCTGCCCTTTTTGGGCAGAGTGTCTACGGCGCCACCTCACTGAGCCGTCCACACCAGCACTTTTCACCAAACATGAGGCGGTCCCTAAGTTCAACGCTTTGCACAAAGTTCCACCTGACCAGCTACGCATGGAGAAGTGCATGCGGACAGGGATGCTACCTTTCAATCTTGGCACAGTGGTTGAATGTACTTGAGGCGGGGACTGCGTCACTAAATGTGGTGGACTGACTTGTCTCCCCACACAACATTCCTGGGAGGAGGGCTGAAACACCACCCTCCTCCTCTTCCTCCGCCGTTAAGTGGACCCCAGCTACGAGCTGGAAACGCTGCAAAACTGGTGTGGGGAGACGTCAGCAGGCCGTGCTGAAGCTCATCAGCTTGGGGGACAGACAGCACAGTGCCAACAAAGTGAGTCATGCCATCCTCGATGACATGGCAATGTGGTTTTTGCCACTGCACCTGGGCCCAGGCATGTTGTCATGTGTGATAATGGCCGTAACCTGGGATCGGCTCTGTAGCTTGGCAGCCGGCAACATGTTCCATGCCTGGGCCACGTTTTTAACTCATTGCTGCTAATCTTTTTAAAAAAGTACCCCAATGTTCCTGAGCTACTGGTGAAAGTGTGGCGCTTGTGCGGATAGTTTTGAAAGTCTATAGTTGCCGCCGCTAGCCTCTATGCACTCCTACAACGCCGGTATCTGCCCGAACGGCTGTTGTGTGACGTCTCCACACTGCTGGAACTAAACATATCATCTCTTGAGCAGAGCTCCCTCAGTTGCTCAACCATGAGTGGTCATGGGTGGCAGACTTATGTGAAATCCTATCCCATCCATTGCAGTGGACACAAAACATTAGCATGCGCTCATCACAACTCCGGATATGGCAGCTGCGTTCAGCAGGGTGCAGGGTACAACACAGACCAGGCCCGAGCACCAGGAACAGGTGTTAGAAATACTGCAGCATCCACCATTTCCTTCCAATTTTGTGGTTGTGGACCCGCCACTGACGTTTCTGGACCTCAGTGAGGATGATTTCCAACTCTACCATAAGAAATAAGAAATGATGAGACACAGTTGCCATCAGGGAAAGCTGTGGTCATGTGCGGTTTGCAGTAAGGAGACAGTGCGCAATTGGAAGAGGAGTTGGTGGATGACGAGGCCCCCGACCCCACATGTACAGGGGTGATGTCTAGGGGCTAAAGCAGTGTAGATGTGGAGGGAAGCTAAATCAACAAAAAAACAGGGTATAAGCAAAGGCATGCAAAACTCTACCCTGTTCGAAGACTTTTTCCTAGGTCTGGGACACGTTAATGGCCCCCCCTGGACAAATTACTGCCACTCAGGGGCCTAGTGTCACCAGGAGGGACAAGTATAGGCGCATGTTGTGGGAGTACCTGGCCGACCCCAGCTCTGTCCTCTCCGATCCCTCTGTGCTCTACAGCCTACACTTATTTTCTCATCTTTTTTTCTGCACTGCACATCTCTTGCTATCTTCCTTTGGGATCTCAGAAGTGGTGGTCCACTTCCACAGATGGTAACTTCAGTGCTGGAGTTGTTAATGGACAGTGTAACGCGATTAGCTGAGGGATCGCTGTCTTAACCACTTTTTGGCACAAAATTGAAGTCCAAAGCCAAGTATGGTGCAGGTATATGATGCAAGCACACCCACACATCTGTCTCTGACACATTGGGGAGTTCACCCTCATGCGCCCTTTTGGCCTGCACCATCATGCGCCTCTTCTGAGCCACTCCCCATCTCCCAGGCTTTTCATTGCAGGCAGAAGTACAGAACAACCCACCCCCATGCCCAAGCCTTTAACAGCCTCATAGAAAAACTGCTGGCCCTTTAGATGTTCGCGTTTAGGCTTCTGGATACCCAGGCCTTCCGTCAGCAGATGGCAGCTGGGGCACCTCCCTATGCTGGGCCTAGCCGTTACTACTTCTCTTGGTGTGCTGTCCCTGCCTTGCACCTGCATGTGTCCCATAACATCAGTCGGGCACAGAGCTCCGCGCTTTGCTGCAAGGTCAAATTGACCACCGACACATGGATAAGCGCCTGTGGTCAGGGATGCTGCTTATCTTTAATGACAGGCAGGGTGAATGTGGTGGAGTCTGGGCCCAGGGTGCACACTGGGGTGGCTTGTCTCCTCTCCCAGGCCAAAATTCGTGGCAGGAGTAGACTGAAACCCTACTACGCTGCAACGTCCACCCCAGCTACTAGCGGAAAACGCTAAAACACTGGCGTGGGGAGATGTCAGCAGGACGTGCTGAAGCTCATCAGCTTGGGGGACAGACAGCACAGTGCCTCCAAGGTCAGGGATGCCATCCTGGCTGAGATGGCAATGTTTTTTTTCCCTGCTACACCTGGGGCCTGGCATTTTTGCACCTGTGATAATGGCTGGAACCTGGTAGCAGATCTGGAGCTTGCCATACTCAAACACGGTTCACACATGGCCCACGTTGTTGTTGGTGCCATGTTTCTTTGAAACCTACACCATTGTGCCTGATATACAGGTCAAAGTGGGACCATTTTCGTAAGTGAGAACTAGCCTCTGCTAGGCAGAAAACATTCAGAGCACACTCCTCTCATCTTCGCACCATTGGCTGGTGGAGGAAGACGAGGGAAATGGATTGGCATCTGATGTCCCTGTCCCACACGAGGCTAGAGGGTGCACTTCAGTGCATCCCATTGCTTCACCACAGATGGTGTGAAGGGGAGTGGAAAATGGAGGAAATGGAGAGTGACCCTTACAGTTGGGGCCAGCAAAGGCATGCCAAGTAACACACTGGCACACATGGCTTACTTCATCTTGGGTTGCTTTTCAAGAGTCTAACACATATTTCACATCATGGAGAACAAATAATACTGGATTTTTACAAGCCTCGAACCCCGGTCTAGGTCTAATGTCTGTTCCTTTGTTATATTAGGGGAGAGGAAAAAAAAAATACTTAAGTGATGCGTTTAGCGTACATAGACTGACTATTAATGTGTATCTCACTTAGTGTTGTTAGGGTTACACACCGTCACAACCTGGCTAAAGCTTCTATAGCTGTTAATAAAGTCAACATAACTTTACAGTATCCAAAAAGACAGCTGGTACCGACAGAGAGCAAGACAAATGTCAACAAAAGTTGTGAGCTCTGAACACCCACAGTGACTTTGGCGTCATCATTATAAGGGAGCAGGTGGTAAAAAATAACTTGGCAGTGCCTAAAACCCAACAAGCTTATACAACTATATTTACATTAAGATACACAAATGACACTTTTTAGTAGCATGTCATGAGACAAGCTGATAAGATATTCCTTTGTGCAGTGCCATGTGAAAGTTAATAGCTGCCTTCATTTTAATTAAGGAGAAGGTGCAGACAGATTAGATTTAGAACATGTTGTCTTCATTGTCAAAATCCTCTATATAGGGAATGGGTTTTTTGGGCTGAGCTGTCTGGGAACGAGCTGGTGCAGCACTGACAACCTGGGTGAATATGGCAAGAGCCTGAGATGTAGGGTGAATGTATCCCCAAATTATTTGGTGAATTTCCACTCAGAAACTGGCACTATATGGCAGTAGCAAGATTTGAGGGTGTATGTAGCCCCAATTCTATTGTTAGGGGACTTACAGTGTATTCAAGTTAGTTTCTGAGGTGGAGGTGGGGGGGCACACCGTTGGAACGTGGATCAGGGGTATATAGGGTATACGGGAATACACTTTCAGTGTATTCCTTTCAGGATCCTCAACACTGTGGAAAGCTGGGTTGCGGCGATTGAGCCCGTCAATACCACGTTACACTGACAAGCTTCTCCCTGGAATTTAGCTCTTACAAGAGCTGTTGGTTGTCTTCTCCTTCCTATCCTAGCCTGTCCCTGCCTACCCAGAATCTAAGCCCTAGCTAAATGGACGGAAACCTCCGTCTCCGGTGAATTGCAAGCTCAGAATGACGCGAAGCTGGGCGGCGCTGTTCTTTTAAATCAGAGGTCACATGTTTTCAGCAGCCAATGGGTTTTTCCTATTTTTTTCAACGTCACCGGTGTCGTAGTTCCTGTCCCACCTACCCTGCGCTGTTATTGGAGCAGAAAAAGCACCAGGGAAGGTGGGAGGGGAATCGAGTTATGGCGCACTTTACCACGCGGTGTTCGATTCGATTAGAACATGGCGAACAGCGTGATATCCGATCAAACGTGTTCGATAGAGATGAGCGAACAGTGTTCTAACTATTAACCCTTCTATTTATGAAAGCATTCTTACTCTACAACATTTTTCATCACCTCTGAAACCTAACACTGTCTGTAGGAGTTATTATGTATTTTACTAAATTGTTGTTAAGGTCATTTCCTTTATGGAAAACATTTGATTTCCTGCAAACATTTTTTGTGGGCAATAAAAGAATTTGAAAGTTGTTCATATTTATGACAAAACTGACTTTTGGCTCCGCTAAGTGTCCTCTTGGCTGGACATGTCCAGGTTGGTGGATCACAAATTAAGCAGATTTGCTAGAGGTAACATGGTTATTAAGGTGAGTGGTGGTGGACCTATTGAATACAACCAAACCAGTCTGATTTAGGCCACCTTTAAGGACATTGCTGAAGTAGCCTCCCTGTAGAAGAATGTGGACTTTGCTGTGTGGAGACTGTCAGTTTGCAGGGCCCCGGGGATCACACAATAGACTGGTCTGGGCAGGTTCCAAGGTACAGAAGCCAAGTCCAAGCAAGGCTTGACCTCTGTCAGGACAGGAAAGACAACCATGTGCTGTCCATGCATTATCTGTTTTTCCCAGAGTCTTTACTAGATAAAGAAGACAGCAAATGCTTTTAAAAATGCAAAAAATAAAAAAAAAAATAAAAAATGGATGACACACGGATAGCACACAGGTCAAACTGAAAAAAAGTAGTTTTTTTATATAGCCCACAAAAAAAATAGTTTGTGTAAAAGCAGCCTAATGTCTTGGAAGGAGACTTGTGTGCCATCCATGTTTAGCACGGTTGAGCATGCATGGCCCTGGTAGAATCAGGATTAATAGCTCATCTTACCTCGTTGTTTTTCCATATGACTTTCCCTCCATTCATATTGAGCTCACTGCGGTTTACTGATGATTTATTAAAGGTCCCAAATTCTTTTAAACGATATACATAATTATTGCCACCAGTATGGTTACAAATCAAGTTATTTAACGACCATGTAAATGGCACGTCACCTCTTTCATTGAAGGAAACATAATTTCCATTGATATCCCTGAACCTTAAATTTCTCACATATTTATGTAGCTGAATAAAAAAAAGGAGAAAAGTTAGAAAAATTCTAATAATTTTTGACAAACTTTATTGCAGAGTTGCAAACCCCCAATTTGCAACATGTTAACTCTAGAGATGAGCGAACACTGTTCGGATCAGTCGATCCGAACAGCACACTCCCATAGAAATGAATGGAAGCACCAGGCATGCAGACTTTGCCGGCGGCCGGCCGCTTAACCCCCTGCGTGCCGGCCGCTTCCATTCATTTCTATGGGAGCGTGCTGTGAGCGTGCTGTTCGGAACGACTGTTCCGAACAGTGTTCGCTCATCTCTAGTTAACTCCAGTCAATAAGCAGATAACATATTGCTCCTATGTGTGCATCATGGCAGCAGAGCAGAGGTCAGTGAGCACATCACTTCACAATAAACCTGTCAGTAAATCATTCAGTAATATTACACTTCACACAGGCTCAGTTTTTTTGGAGTGTTTCTTTTACACAGACTGAAATTCTTCTCCCCTCTGTAGTTCCTCTTCTCCGGCGCGGTTCTTACTGCTCCGGCGCCTTGTTCCTTCAGGGGGAACTATTTTTTCCTCTCTTGCCAAGGAGTGGGTTTCAGCAGGTTGGTTTCCGCCTGGGCATATAGAGTAACATGCTTCAGATTCACTTCCGGGTCGGTTCTGCACATGCGCAGTACATTTTTGCTAAAAAAGGCCACTCGGACCCGATTTTTTATGCTGAAAGCGGAGGTTTTTTCCCTCCTTCTTAGGGGGGGGATTGTGCCTTACCTCCACAGTCGGGCCCCTTTCTCTTCCTCTGTTCTGAGGTCTGTGTTGTGGCTGGGGAGTAGGGGGGAGCAGACTCAGGTGTTTGCTGCGCCCCTCTTCCTCCCTGGTCTATTTAAGCCTGGCTGACCCTGTGGTCTGTGCATGTCCACATCCCTGTGCAAAAGCTTATTGGTGCTCTGCGGTTTACTTTTTGTTTTCAACTTCCTTCCCTGGTTTTGCACTGTGAAGGTCTGAGATGCTTGTGTAAAGGGTTATTTATTCCTCTAACTAGAAATTATCCTGTATTCTCTTGTTTTATTAGGTGTCCTCCTCTTCCTCTCTCTTGGTGAATCCCAGGAGAAAGACGGGCTCCAAACGCAGGCATTTAGCCTGCAGAAAGTGTGAGATTCCTTTGCCTGATGGCTATGAATATCAATGCTGCCGTGGGTGCCAGGGTCCACAATCTGAAGATACCGCCGTTCAGGATGTTGCTGGATGGGTGAGAGAATTTGTGGAGGAATCTATGAAGGAGATGAAGGATTCTATATCTCTTTTTGGCAAAAAGACCTCGGGTTGAGTCCCACCAAGTATACCTTCCCCCTCTGGAAGACCTTCGCATAGTAGATGAAATTTCCTCTGATGAGGAAACTGAGGAATCTGAGAAACCCATCTTCCTGATTGAGAAGATGCCAAAATTACTTAAGACTATCCGGTCTAAGGACTGTGAGAGGGATTTGGTGGAAGAAGGATCGTCCAGAGGATCTAAGTCCTTTAGGGCCAGTACTGACCTGGTCCATAGGATGAAGGCGGAATGGAGACGCCCGGAGAAAGAATTCAATCCCTCCAGACAATTCAGAGCTCTCAACATGGCTCTGGGTGTTTCCCCCTAGAGTAGATATGGCAGTAGCTAAGCTATCTAGATGTACAGTGGTCCCTGCTGAAGACGGGTCCAACCTTCAAGATGCAATAAATCGCCGTGCGGAGGGATTACTTAGGCGGATTTATTCAACTTCCTCTGCTGAAGCCTTGGTAGGAATTTCCGCCAGTGAAGTGGTGGCGAATATCCATTCTGACTTGTCCTCCCTAGAGAAGGACATTGATTCAGGAGTTCATCGTGATGACTTGCTGACATCCATGTTGGGTATTTCCCTTATGGTTAATTTTCTGTCCGAGGCAACCTTCCAACAGATGAAGCTAGCCTCTAGAGCTATGGCTCTATCTACAGCGGTCAGACATCCGCTGTGGCTGAAACTATGGAGGGCGGACAACGCCTTCAAGTTTAATCTTTGTGCCCTTTCTTTTGAGCCAGGTAGGCTATTCAGATTATGGAGGGTCTCACCGACTCTAAGTGTAAGAACCTTCCCCAGTCTTCCAGGGGGAGATGGAGGTCATCCTTTCGTGGCCGGGGATTTTCAAGAGGGCCCGCCAGAGGGAAATCCCAGAGGCGCCCTAACGGACAGTCCAGGGGTGGCAGTCGCGGGTCCTCCCGCGATCCTGAGAAGAAAAGATCCTTCTGACTATCCCGGTCCCCCCGCAAGATATTGCGGCAGTAGGAGTTTGCCTCTCTCTTCATATGTCAACCTGGTCATCGATATTGCAGTGTACCTAAATGGAATATTGCTTCATTTCCAGTTTACGGCTCTCCCATTTGGCATATCCTCTGCCCCCCACACCTTCACAAAGGTAATCTTTATTGTCCCATACCTAGACGACTGGCTCCTAAGAGCCCAGTCAAAGGAGGTTGTTGCCAAACAGTTGGAGTCCACAGTGGCTTTACTAAGCAAGCTGGGCTGGCTAGTAAACTGGCAGAAGTCAGTAGTGGTTCCATCTACCCAGATTCCATTTCTGGGGTTCATCCTGGATTCTCTCAGCATGATGATCTCCCTGTCTCCTCCTCAGAAGGAGAAGATTGGTCGAATGTCTCATCACCTGTCCATAACTCAGAAGATTACCATCAGGACCGCCATGAAGGTCCAAGGTCTCATGTCCGCTGCTGTCGAGGCAGTTCTGTGGGCCCTGTGGCATATGCGCCCCTTACAGTGCGAGATCCTGAGAGTCTGGAACCACAGCCCTTCGGGGCTACAGAAGCCTATCCAGTTATCCATCAGATCTCGTCGATCACTTGCTTGGTGGTCCCAGCTCAGAGACAGACGGTCCACGGTCCAGATATCCTGGACGCTGTTGACCACAAATGCCTCCCTCACAGGATGGGGAGCACATCTCGGGGAGACCCTGGTACATGGGACCTGGAACCAACTAGAGAGGTCACGTTCATCCAACTGGCGTGAGCTTACTGCGGTGCACCGTGCGCTTCTGATGTTTGCACCCCACCTGCAGGGAAGAGCTGTGAGAGTGAGAACAGACAACTTAACAGCAGTTCGGTATATCAACAAACAGGGAGGAACCAGATCCCCCTCGCTTCTGCAGGTGAAAAATCTAATATTCTCCTGGGTGGAGAAGAATCTAATGCAACTGTTCATATTCGAGGTCAGCTGAATATCCTTGTGGATCAGCTAAGCGTAGGGTGAATGGTCCCTAAATCCAGACATCTTTCATCATCTCACCGAGATGTGGGGTCTCCCCGAGGTGGATCTGATGGCCACCCAGTACCACACCAAAATTAGGAAGTTTTGCTCCCTCTACCAAGAAGACAATCCTTTGGCGGTAGATGCCCTGTTGATACCTTGGAGGTTCAAACTGGCATACATTTTTCCTCCAATTACTATGATTCCCAAGGTATTAGCGAAACTCAGGAAAGACAAGACTTCGGCAATAGTGATCATGCCGTTCTGGCCAAAAAGGGCATGGTTTACCCACCTCATTCTAATGAAACTAGGGACGTACTGGAGGCCTCCTCAAGTCCAAAACCTGGTAACTCTAAACAGACAGCTCTACCAGGACCTGGACAGGTTCAACCTCACTGCCTGGAGGATGACCACGCCGTATGGCAAGATAGAGGATTGTCCCAGGCCGTTCTAAGAACTTTGGCCCCTAAGTAAGTTAGTTCTCTCTAGGCTGCGCTGATTAAGTCCAACCAGACAGAAATGGTGCCGTCCGTAGCTGAGAAACTAACTTGGTAAAAAACCCACATTATGCAGTAAAGGCTTCTGGGAAAGTCGGGCATGATGTTCAGTGTGCTTCCCATAGAGGAGAGCATAACAGAGGCACTGTCTCCCTGTTTACATCTTGGGAGAAAGATTTGCATATTCCTCCTATAATCTTCTAGTATGAGCTATAAATAAGTGCTAAAAAGAGATGAGTGAACTGGTTTAGAATGAATCGATTTCCAGAACTTTTTATTTCTAATGGGGGGGGGGGGTCATCACCAAGTACAAGGACAGTATACATTAACCATTCCACACAAGTATCAAAGACAAGCATTGCACAATTCAAATATAGTGCACTAAACTAGCACATGCCAGTACACAAGTAGATGCACACTTAGTACAAAATACAAAACACCCCGCTATAATATAACGTTATATCATCAATGTTGTCCAGGTAAACATATAACTCTATGCATGTTAGAACTGTGCGGTAGGTGCGGCCAAGGTATCAGGGTTGCAGCCTGTTCTGCTGTCACTGCTCAGTTCAGCATGGCAGGGGTTAAGTCCTTGCAGCCAGGTGGGCGTGGTTGGTTGCCTGACTGACAGGGGTGTCGACCAGTGAGCGCCCAGCTTGGGCAGCTGGGCTGGGTGCTTGGGCGTCCCTTCCCCTATTTAATGAGGCAGGTCACTCAGCCCGCTGCCATAGCATCTTTCCAGATCCTCAGTGCTGTTTTGTTGTGTGCATGGGTTCATGTGTGATTCTCTAGTTGGCCATGGCTAGATTCATTTCCCCTGAGATAGAATCACACCATTAGTTGTTTGGGCAGCAAGCTGCCTTGTGTGTTTGATTGGAACTGGTAGCACACACTTTGAGTTGGTCAGTCTAGCTCTGTTGTACTGCTAGACTTCCTCTCCTCTATCCTCAACTCAGAATCATTTCTGGTTACGCTGTGTGTAGTGCTGCGGCTGTGTATTTGGCCCAGCACTGATCTATGTTTTTGTCTATGTCTTATATGTTTGTGGAAGTAGGTTTCCCATCCGAAATGTAGGCTCTTCATATAGGACTTAGTTCACACAGTCTGTCAGCTTCCTGGCTGTGCAGCATCAGCGGGTGGCTGTAGAGGGTGCGGCCCAGTATAGTAACTGGGAGCACATGGTCAGAGTTCTGTTTGTCTTGCAGTGGAGTAACTGCAAGACTATTGTATTAATTTGTGGCTGCTTGTTAGGATGGGTTCTCGCAGGTGCACCTTCAGGCGCACAGCGCCACCTGCGGGCCAGTCCAACCCTCGCCAACAACGTCAGACAGTGAGATGACTAGAGGCGAAGTCCTGTTTTGGCCACACTGAGCATGTTAGGTGAGTTTATGGGCACCTTCCTGCTGGGCGGGGACTTCCCTTTAAATAGCTTGAGTATCCGCCGCCCGGCGCTCACACTTAAACTCAAACTGGGGAAGGATACTGCAGGGCTAGGTTCCAGCAATGCTAGGTGGACAGGTTAGGCCTCTGTGTGGGGATACCTCTGTCTCTAACTCTGGGAACATTTAGGTAGAGCCTATAAATCCTGAACTGCCAGATCCACACTAGGGCTTGGGAGCAGCAGACGCTGTCCTAGCTCGTGGCACTTCAGCAGGTGTGGTTTATCTAGTTAGCCTATGTCTTTGTCTTCCGTAACTGTAACTCCTAGTGTTTAAGGAGTCTTGTTTGGTTTTCTGACCAGGGGTGACGTTAACCCCTGGCAGCCTGGGCTGCAGCCTAACGCTCTGGTGCAGTCCCCCAGTAAAGGTTACTGGTGTGCGGCTATTGCAGCTAATCCACATTAAGAGCTGTACACACCCATTCACCCAGTGAAGTTAACTGGAGTGAATCCTTCCATGTGTCTGGTTCACATTAAAGCTGCACACACACCATTCACCCAGTGGAGTTAACTGTAGTGAACTCCCCTTGCAGCACTGTTCACATTAGGAGCTGCACCACCACTTTTCTCTAGTGAAATTAACTGGTGTATGAGTGTTGCCCCTGTGCACACTAACGCAGTACTGCAGCTTGCTCAGACACACGGCCGCCCCAGAGGCTTGTGGACCTCACTGCATTGACCTGCAGTCTAGCGGTTCCGTGGTTAAAATACTATTTTTTATATTTGTCCACAGAACCGTAACACTGCTCTGTCCTGCAGAGAACTTTACTATTTAGTTTCTGTGTTTACCCAGATGGTGTTGTAGCCTGGTAGTGACATTAACTTTTGGCCTTTGTTCACACCAGGGTGCTCTACGGTTCAGGGCCCAGTTGGGCTCCGCAGGATATTTAGGTTTTTTTTATAGTATCCTGCCAATCATAACAACGCTTCAGACTCAAATGTTGATAACACCACCCTAAAAATCCTCCCTTTTAGTACAAAGTACTTTAAATGTCACTCTAAGATCCAAATCACCACATTTTTTAATGAATATTCTCCACTATGTGTTATAGATAGGTTCCAAAGAGCTCTACTAATGTTCTATGGTACACTATGTATTATAGATAGGTTCCTAGGAGTCCTAAGAGTATGCTACACTATGTTTTATAGATAGGTTCCTAGGAGTCCTAAGAGTATGCTACACTATGTTTTATAGATAGGTTCCTAGGAGTCCTAAGAGTATGCTACACTATGTTTTATAGATAGGTTCCTAGTAGAGATGAGCGAGTAGGTATTCAATCTAATATTACAGTATTCAAAATACTCGTACTTGGTCGAATACCACGCAGTAAACCCAGTAAAAATATGATTCCCCTCCCACCTTCCCTGGTGCTTTTTACACACCAATAATTATGCAGGGAAGGTGGGACAGGAACTAGGACAATGTAGGCATCGAAAAAAAAAACTTATACAGTCATTGGCTGGCGAAATCAGGTGAAACACTGCCGGTGCAAGGCTCTACTCACTCCAAGGGCCAAAAACACTGCTTCTTAAAGGCTCTACTCACTCCAAGGGTCAAAAGCACTGCATTTTAAAGGTTCTACTTACTTCAAGGGCCAAAAACACTGCCGGTGCAAGGCTCTACTCACCCAAAGGGCCAAAACACTGCTGGTGAATTTTGTTCAGTTCCAAAGGACTCTGTGTTTAGATTTGGCTCAGTCGCAGCTCCAGGACAGGCCTTGGAAGGCAAGGTTTCCTTTAGTGGCTCCATCTCAGCAGGATGATGATGGTGAAGCTTTGTTAAATCTGGTGTCGGAAGGGAAAGTGGTTTCTGATCTACATCTAAAGTACTGGAGCATGTTGTTTGGACTATTAACACCTGATCAGAACCCTGTATAGGTAATGTAGAGTCCGATATTAGAGGACCATTACCGCTAGTAGTGGTTGCAGCCAATTCTCCACCTTTGCGGCCTTCTAAATAAAAATTACTCCCAGGACTAGGACTTAATGCCAAAATGTTATCAATTTGACAATCAAAATCAAGGTCAATGTCTGGGTCCTCAGTCCAATCCACTGCATCAACCCAACACAATGAGAGTGATGGTTCTGGAACCACTGTTTTAGGGGCTAAGAATTTTAAAGGGGCTAACACTCTGCTGGTGCAAGGCTCTACTCACTCCAAGGGCCTAAAACTCTGCAGGTAGAGGCTGAAGTCACCTGAAGGGCCTCAATCTCTGCTGGTAGCTCAGCTTAAGGGCCTGTAATTTAATTTGGAAGGGCTCACGTTGTGGGACAGAAAAGTGAATTTTTGAAGGTCTTACCACATCACACACATCCACAATGACAGTTAAGGGTGGGTACTGTTGGATTTCCCATTGCCTATTCCATCTGTGATTGTCATGGGCAACATGATTTAAAGGGGTGCTTGTTAATGTTTCTTTAGCTTAAATTTGGGTTTCTATCCATGCAATTGGGGAAGAAAGAAGATTTCCAGGTATTTTCCCACTTTGATAGAGGTTTTTTTGAGTGTGTATAGTGTGTAGTTGTTAGGCTGTGATAGTGGGGTAATACAGGGACTTGGGCTTGTTAGATGCCCCCAGACATGCTTCTCCTGATGTCCCAGTTGCATTGCAGAGGTGTTGGCATCATTTGCTGAGGTGTCATAGTGGACTTGGTGACCCTCCTGAGTCAAATGGTGGGATCCCCTGAAACTAAGCATTTTTTTTCCATAGACTATAATAGAATATCGAGCGGCTATTCGAAACAAATAAATATCGAATATTTTTTACTGTTCGCTCATCTCTAGTTCAAATCAAATTTGTTCATCCCAAAATGAACCAAGGACCTGAGCCGCTTAATCTAAACAACATGAAACATATTTTGAGAGGTTCGCTCATCTCTACAACTGACCTGAATATTGCATTCTGGTCAATGGGAAGATGGTAATTAGGAGCTGGAGAGAACTGCCTCCCTCTGACTACTCTCTGGAGGATGATATATATCTGTATAACATTGTTATCTAATGATACAAGGGTCCATGAATATTATGGATAACTTTGTAAAGGCTCTGTGGGGGGTCAGGAGTTTCTAAGAGGAGCAATTGGACATCTCTTCTAGCTGGACTATTTTTCAGTGAATTCTATATTATTAATATATAGTAATAGTGCACAGTATTACTATATAGTATTAGTTTACAGTATTATTATATAATATTAGTGCACAGTATTATTATATAGTATTAGTGCATAGTATTAATATATAGTAATAGTGCACAGTATTAATATATAGTATTAGTGCACAGTATTATTATATAGTACTAGTGCACAGTATTATTATATAGCAATAGTGCACAGTATTAATATATAGCAATAGTGCACAGTATTATTATATAGTATTAGTGCATAGTATTAATATATAGTAATAGTGCACAGTATTAATATATAGTATTAGTGCACAGTATTATTATATAGTAATAGTGCACAGTATTATTATATAGCAATAGTGCACACTATTAATATATAGCAATAGTGCACAGTATTATTATATAGTATTAGTGCATAGTATTAATATATAGTAATAGTGCACAGTATTAATATATAGTATTAGTTGCACAGTATTATTATATAGTAATAGTGCACAGTATTATTATATAGTAGTAGTGCACAGTATTATTATATAGTATTAGTGCATAGTATTAATATATAGTAAGAGTGCACAGTATTATTATATATTATTAGTGCACAGTATTATTATACAGTATTAGTGCATAGTATTAATATATAGTAATAGTGCACAGTATTATTGTACAGTAGTAGTGCATAGTATTAATATATAGTAATAGTGCACAGTATTATTATATAGTAGTAGTGCATAGTATTATTATATAGTATTAGTGCATAGTATTAATATATAGTATTAGTGCACAGTATTATTATACTGTATAGTAATAGTACATAGTATTAATATATAGCAATAGTGCACAGTATTATTATATAGTAGTAGTGCATAGTATTAATATATAGTAATAGTGCACAGTATTATTATATAGTATTAGTTCACAGTATTATTATATAATATTAGTGCACAGTATTATTATATAGTATTAGTGCATAGTATTAATATATAGTAATAGTGCACAGTATTATTATATAGTATTAGTTCACAGTATTATTATATAATATTAGTGCACAGTATTATTATATAGTATTAGTGCATAGTAATAATATATAGTATTAGTGCACAATATTATTATATAGTAATAGTGCACAGTATTATTATATAGCAATAGTGCACTCTATTAATATATAGCAATAGTGCACAGTATTAATATATAGTAATAGTGCAAAGTATTAATATATAGTATTAGTGCACAGTATTATTATATAGTAATAGTGCACAGTATTATTATATAACAATAGTGCACAGCATTAATATATAGCAATAGTGCACAGTATTATTATATAGTACTAGAGCACAGTATTATTATATAGCAATAGTGCACAGTATTAATATATAGTAATAGTGCACAGTATTATTATATAGTAATAGTGCACAGTATTATTATATAGTATTAGTGCACAGTATTATTATATAGTAATAGTGCACAGTATTATTATATAGTAATAGTGCATAGTATTATTATATAGCATTAGTGCATAGTATTAACATATAGTAATAGTGCACAGTATTAATATATAGTAAGAGTGCATAGTATTATTATATAGTATTAGTGCATAGTATTATTATATAGTAATAGAGCACAGTATTATTATATAGTAATAGTGCACAGTATTATTATATAGTATTAGTGCATAGTATTAATATATAGTATTAGTGCATAGTATTAATATATAGTAATAGTGCACAGTATTAATATATAGTATTAGTGCACAGTATTATTATATAGTAATAGTGCACAGTATTATTATACTGTATAGTAATAGTACATAGTATTAATATATAGCAATAGTGCACAGTATTATTATATAGTAGTAGTGCATAGTATTAATATATAGTAATAGTGCACAGTATTATTATATAGTATTAGTTCACAGTATTATTATATAGTATTAGTGCACAGTATTATTATATAGTATTAGTGCATAGTATTAATATATAGTAATAGTGCACAGTATTAATATATAGTATTAGTGCATAGTATTAATATATAGTAATAGTGCACAGTATTAATATATAGTAATAGTGCACAGTATTAATATATAGTATTAGTGCACAGTATTATTATATAGCAATAGTGCACACTATTAATATATAGCAATAGTGCACAGTATTTTTATATAGTATTAGTGCATAGTATTAATATATAGTAATAGTGCACAGTATTAATATATAGTATTAGTGCACAGTATTATTATATAGTAATAGTGCACAGTATTATTATATAGTAATAGTGCATAGTATTATTATATAGTATTAGTGCATAGTATTAACATATAGTAATAGTGCACAGTATTAATATATAGTAAGAGTGCATTGTATTATTATATAGTATTAGTGCATAGTATTATTATATAGTAATAGTGCATATTATTATTATATAGTAATAGTGCACAGTATTATCATATAGTATTAGTGAATAGTATTAATATATAGTAATAGTGCACAGTATTATTATATAGTAGTAGTGCACAGTATTATTATATAGTAATAGTGCACAGTATTATTATATAGTAATAGTGCATAGTATTATTATATAGTATTAGTGCATAGTATTAACATATAGTAATAGTGCACAGTATTAATATATAGTAAGAGTGCATAGTATTATTATATAGTATTAGTGCACAGTATTATTATATAGTAATAGTGCACAGTATTATTATATAGTAATAGTGCATAGTATTATTATATAGTATTAGTGCATAGTATTAACATATAGTAATAGTGCACAGTATTAATATATAGTAAGAGTGCATTGTATTATTATATAGTATTAGTGCATAGTATTATTATATAGTAATATTGCATAGTATTATTATATAGTAATAGTGCACAGTATTATTATATAGTATTAGTGCATAGTATTAATATATAGTAATAGTGCACAGTATTATTATATAGTAGTAGTGCACAGTATTATTATATAGTATTAGTGCATAGTATTAATATATAGTAAGAGTGCACAGTATTATTATATATTATTAGTGCACAGTATTATTATACAGTATTAGTGCATAGTATTAATATATAGTAATAGTGCACAGTATTATTGTACAGTAGTAGTTCATAGTATTAATATATAGTAAGAGTGCATAGTATTATTATATAGTATTAGTGCACAGTATTATTATATAGTAATAGTGCACAGTATTATTATATAGTAATAGTGCATAGTATTATTATATAGTATTAGTGCATAGTATTAACATATAGTAATAGTGCACAGTATTAATATATAGTAAGAGTGCATTGTATTATTATATAGTATTAGTGCATAGTATTATTATATAGTAATAGTGCATAGTATTATTATATAGTAATAGTGCACAGTATTATTATATAGTATTAGTGCATAGTATTAATATATAGTAATAGTGCACAGTATTATTATATAGTAGTAGTGCACAGTATTATTATATAGTATTAGTGCATAGTATTAATATATAGTAAGAGTGCACAGTATTATTATATATTATTAGTGCACAGTATTATTATACAGTATTAGTGCATAGTATTAATATATAGTAATAGTGCACAGTATTATTGTACAGTAGTAGTGCATAGTATTAATATATAGTAATAGTGCACAGTATTATTATATAGTAGTAGTGCATAGTATTATTATATAGTATTAGTGCATAGTATTAATATATAGTATTAGTGCACAGTATTATTATACTGTATAGTAATAGTACATAGTATTAATATATAGCAATAGTGCACAGTATTATTATATAGTAGTAGTGCATAGTATTAATATATAGTAATAGTGCACAGTATTATTATATAGTATTAGTTCACAGTATTATTATATAATATTAGTGCACAGTATTATTATATAGTATTAGTGCATAGTATTAATATATAGTAATAGTGCACAGTATTAATATATAGTATTAGTGCACAGTATTATTATATAGTACTAGTGCACAGTATTATTATATAGCAATAGTGCACAGTATTAATATATAGCAATAGTGCACAGTATTATTATATAGTATTAGTGCATAGTATTAATATATAGTAATAGTGCACAGTATTAATATATAGTATTAGTGCACAGTATTATTATATAGTAATAGTGCACAGTATTATTATATAGCAATAGTGCACACTATTAATATATAGCAATAGTGCACAGTATTATTATATAGTATTAGTGCATAGTATTAATATATAGTAATAGTGCACAGTATTAATATATAGTATTAGTTGCACAGTATTATTATATAGTAATAGTGCACAGTATTATTACATAACAATAGTGCACAGCATTAATATATAGCAATAGTGCACAGTATTATTATATAGTACTAGAGCACAGTATTATTATATAGCAATAGTGCACAGTATTAATATATAGTAATAGTGCACAGTATTATTATATAGTAATAGTGCACAGTATTATTATATAGTATTAGTGCACAGTATTATTATATAGTAATAGTGCACAGTATTATTATATAGTAATAGTGCATAGTATTATTATATAGCATTAGTGCATAGTATTAACATATAGTAATAGTGCACAGTATTAATATATAGTAAGAGTGCATAGTATTATTATATAGTATTAGTGCATAGTATTATTATATAGTAATAGTGCACAGTATTATTATATAGTAATAGTGCATAGTATTATTATATAGCATTAGTGCATAGTATTAACATATAGTAATAGTGCACAGTATTAATATATAGTAAGAGTGCATAGTATTATTATATAGTATTAGTGCATAGTATTATTATATAGTAATAGTGCATAGTATTATTATATAGCATTAGTGCATAGTATTAACATATAGTATTAGTGCATAGTATTAATATATAGAATTAGTGCATAGTATTAATATATAGTAATAGTGCACAGTATTAATATATAGTATTAGTGCACAGTATTATTATATAGTAATAGTGCACAGTATTATTATACTGTATAGTAATAGTACATAGTATTAATATATAGCAATAGTGCACAGTATTATTATATAGTAGTAGTGCATAGTATTAATATATAGTAATAGTGCACAGTATTATTATATAGTATTAGTTCACAGTATTATTATATAGTATTTGTGCACAGTATTATTATATAGTA
Organism: Leptodactylus fuscus; assembly: GCF_031893055.1. Classification (NCBI taxonomy): domain Eukaryota; kingdom Metazoa; phylum Chordata; class Amphibia; order Anura; family Leptodactylidae; genus Leptodactylus; species Leptodactylus fuscus. Next base: position 366,712,906 of record NC_134265.1, on the reverse strand, counting down.
TTAGTGCATAGTATTAATATATAGTAATAGTGCACAGTATTAATATATAGTATTAGTGCACAGTATTATTATATAGTAATAGTGCACAGTATTATTATATAGCAATAGTGCACAGTATTAATATATAGCAATAGTGCACAGTATTATTATATAGTATTAGTGCATAGTATTAATATATAGTAATAGTGCACAGTATTAATATATAGTATTAGTGCACAGTATTATTATATAGTAATAGTGCACAGTATTATTATATAGCAATAGTGCACACTATTAATATATAGCAATAGTGCACAGTATTATTATATAGTATTAGTGCATAGTATTAATATATAGTAATAGTGCACAGTATTAATATATAGTATTAGTGCACAGTATTATTATATAGTAATAGTGCACAGTATTATTATATAGTAATAGTGCATAGTATTATTATATAGTATTAGTGCATAGTATTAACATATAGTAATAGTGCACAGTATTAATATATAGTAAGAGTGCATTGTATTATTATATAGTATTAGTGCATAGTATTATTATATAGTAATAGTGCATATTATTATTATATAGTAATAGTGCACAGTATTATTATATAGTATTAGTGCATAGTATTAATAAATAGTAATAGTGCACAGTATTATTATATAGTAGTAGTGCATAGTATTATTATATAGTATTAGTGCATAGTATTAATATATAGTAAGAGTGCACAGTATTATTATATATTATTAGTGCACAGTATTATTATACAGTATTAGTGCATAGTATTAATATATAGTAATAGTGCACAGTATTATTGTACAGTAGTAGTGCATAGTATTAATATATAGTAATAGTGCACAGTATTATTATATAGTAGTAGTGCATAGAATTATTATATAGTATTAGTGCATAGTATTAATATATAGTATTAGTGCACAGTATTATTATATAGCAATAGTGCACAGTATTAATATATAGCAATAGTGCACAGTATTATTATATAGTATTAGTGCATAGTATTAATATATAGTAATAGTGCACAGTATTAATATATAGTATTAGTGCACAGTATTATTATATAGTAATAGTGCACAGTATTATTATATAGCAATAGTGCACAGTATTATTATATAGCAATAGTGCACACTATTAATATATAGCAATAGTGCACAGTATTATTATATAGTACTAGAGCACAGTATTATTATATAGCAATAGTGCACAGTATTAATATATAGTAATAGTGCACAGTATTATTATATAGTAATAGTGCACAGTATTATTATACTGTATAGTAATAGTACATAGTATTAATATATAGCAATAGTGCACAGTATTATTATATAGTAGTAGTGCATAGTATTAATATATAATAATAGTGCACAGTATTAATATATAGTATTAGTGCACAGTATTATTATATAGTAATAGTGCACAGTATTATTATATAGCAATAGTGCACAGTATTAATATATAGCAATAGTGTACAGTATTATTACATAGTACTAGAGCACAGTATTATTATATAGCAATAGTGCACAGTATTAATATATAGTAATAGTGCACAGTATTAATATATAGCAATAGTGCACAGTATTATTATATAGTAGTAGTGCATAGTATTAATATATAGTAATAGTGCATAGTATTATTATATAGTATTAGTGCACAGTATTATTATATAGTATTAGTGCACAGTATTAATATATAGTAATAGTGCACAATATTATTATATAGTATTAGTGCATAGTATTAATATATAGTAACAGTGCACAGTATTAATATATAGTATTAGTGCACAGTATTATTATATAGTAATAGTGCACAGTATTATTATATAGCAATAGTGCACAGTATTAATATATAGCAATAGTGTACAGTATTATTACATAGTACTAGAGCACAGTATTATTATATAGCAATAGTGCACAGTATTAATATATAGTAATAGTGCACAGTATTATTATATAGTAATAGTGCACAGTATTATTATATAGTATTAGTGCATAGTATTAATATATAGTAATAGTGCACAGTATTAATATATAGTATTAGTGCACAGTATTATTATATAGTAATAGTGCACAGTATTATTATATAGTAATAGTGCATAGTATTATTATATAGTATTAGTGCATAGTATTAACATATAGTAATAGTGCACAGTATTAATATATAGTAAGAGTGCATAGTATTATTATATAGTATTAGTGCACAGTATTATTATATAGTAATAGTGCACAGTATTATTATATAGTATTAGTGCATAGTATTAATATATAGTAATAGTGCACAGTATTATTATATAGTAGTAGTGCACAGTATTATTATATAGTATTAGTGCATAGTATTAATATATAGTAAGAGTGCACAGTATTATTATATATTATTAGTGCACAGTATTATTATACAGTATTAGTGCATAGTATTAATATATAGTAATAGTGCACAGTATTATTGTACAGTAGTAGTGCATAGTATTAATATATAGTAAGAGTGCATAGTATTATTATATAGTATTAGTGCACAGTATTATTATATAGTAATAGTGCACAGTATTATTATATAGTAATAGTGCATAGTATTATTATATAGTATTAGTGCATAGTATTATCATATAGTAATAGTGCACAGTATTAATATATAGTAAGAGTGCATTGTATTATTATATAGTATTAGTGCATAGTATTATTATATAGTAATAGTGCATAGTATTATTATATAGTAATAGTGCACAGTATTATTATATAGTATTAGTGCATAGTATTAATATATAGTAATAGTAATAGTGCACAGTATTATTATATAGTAGTAGTGCACAGTATTATTATATAGTATTAGTGCATAGTATTAATATATAGTAAGAGTGCACAGTATTATTATATATTATTAGTGCACAGTATTATTATACAGTATTAGTGCATAGTATTAATATATAGTAATAGTGCACAGTATTATTGTACAGTAGTAGTGCATAGTATTAATATATAGTAATAGTGCACAGTATTATTATATAGTAGTAGTGCATAGTATTAATATATAGTAATAGTGCACAGTATTATTATATAGTATTAGTTCACAGTATTATTATATAATATTAGTGCACAGTATTATTATATAGTATTAGTGCATAGTATTAATATATAGTAATAGTGCACAGTATTAATATATAGTATTAGTGCACAGTATTATTATATAGTAATAGTGCACATTATTATTATATAGCAATAGTGCACAGTATTAATATATAGCAATAGTGCACAGTATTATTATATAGTATTAGTGCATAGTATTAATATATAGTAATAGTGCACAGTATTAATATATAGTATTAGTGCACAGTATTATTATATAGTAATAGTGCACAGTATTATTATATAGCAATAGTGCACACTATTAATATATAGCAATAGTGCACAGTATTATTATATAGTATTAGTGCATAGTATTAATATATAGTAATAGTGCACAGTATTAATATATAGTATTAGTGCACAGTATTATTATATAGTAATAGTGCACAGTATTATTATATAGTACTAGAGCACAGTATTATTATATAGCAATAGTGCACAGTATTAATATATAGTAATAGTGCACAGTATTATTATATAGTAATAGTGCACAGTATTATTATATAGTATTAGTGCACAGTATTATTATATAGTAATAGTGCACAGTATTATTATATAGTAATAGTGCATAGTATTATTATATAGCATTAGTGCATAGTATTATCATATAGTAATAGTGCACAGTATTAATATATAGTAAGAGTGCATAGTATTATTATATAGTATTAGTGCATAGTATTATTATATAGTAATAGTGAACAGTATTATTATATAGTAATAGTGCACAGTATTATTATATAGTATTAGTGCATAGTATTAATATATAGTATTAGTGCATAGTATTAATATATAGTAATAGTGCACAGTATTAATATATAGTATTAGTGCACAGTATTATTATATAGTAATAGTGCACAGTATTATTATACTGTATAGTAATAGTACATAGTATTAATATATAGCAATAGTGCACAGTATTATTATATAGTAGTAGTGCATAGTATTAATATATAGTAATAGTGCACAGTATGATTATATAGTATTAGTTCACAGTATTATTATATAGTATTAGTGCACAGTATTATTATATAGTATTAGTGCATAGTATTAATATATAGTAATAGTGCACAGTATTAATATATAGTATTAGTGCACAGTATTATTATATAGTAATAGTGCACAGTATTATTATATAGCAATAGTGCACAGTATTAATATATAGCAATAGTGCACAGTATTATTATATAGTATTAGTGCATAGTATTAATATATAGTAATAGTGCACAGTATTAATATATAGTATTAGTGCACAGTATTATTATATAGTAATAGTGCACAGTATTATTATATAGCAATAGTGCACACTATTAATATATAGCAATAGTGCACAGTATTATTATATAGTATTAGTGCATAGTATTAATATATAGTAATAGTGCACAGTATTAATATATAGTATTAGTGCACAGTATTATTATATAGTAATAGTGCACAGTATTATTATATAGTAATAGTGCATAGTATTATTATACAGTATTAGTGCATAGTATTAATATATAGTAATAGTGCACAGTATTATTGTACAGTAGTAGTGCATAGTATTAATATATAGTAATAGTGCACAGTATTATTATATAGTAGTAGTGCATAGAATTATTGTATAGTATTAGTGCATAGTATTAATATATAGTATTAGTGCACAGTATTATTATACTGTATAGTAATAGTACATAGTATTAATATATAGCAATAGTGCACAGTATTATTATATAGTAGTAGTGCATAGTATTAATATATAGTAATAGTGCACAGTATTATTATATAGTATTAGTTCACAGTATTATTATATAATATTAGTGCACAGTATTATTATATAGTATTAGTGCATAGTATTAATATATAGTAATAGTGCACAGTATTATTATATAGTATTAGTGCACAGTATTATTATATAGTAATAGTGCACAGTATTATTATATAGCAATAGTGCACAGTATTAATATATAGCAATAGTGCACAGTATTATTATATAGTATTAGTGAATAGTATTAATATATAGTAATAGTGCACAGTATTAATATATAGTATTAGTGCACAGTATTATTATATAGTAATAGTGCACAGTATTATTATATAGCAATAGTGCACACTATTAATATATAGCAATAGTGCACAGTATTATTATATAGTACTAGAGCACAGTATTATTATATAGCAATAGTGCACAGTATTAATATATAGTAATAGTGCACAGTATTATTATATAGTAATAGTGCACAGTATTATTATACTGTATAGTAATAGTACATAGTATTAATATATAGCAATAGTGCACAGTATTATTATATAGTAGTAGTGCATAGTATTAATATATAATAATAGTGCACAGTATTAATATATAGTATTAGTGCACAGTATTATTATATAGTAATAGTGCACAGTAATATTATATAGCAATAGTGCACAGTATTAATATATAGCAATAGTGTACAGTATTATTACATAGTACTAGAGCACAGTATTATTATATAGCAATAGTGCACAGTATTATTATATAGTAATAGTGCACAGTATTAATATATAGCAATAGTGCACAGTATTATTATATAGCAATAGTGCACAGTATTAATATATAGTAATAGTGCACAGTATTATTATATAGTAATAGTGCACAGTATTATTATATAGTATTAGTGCATAGTATTAATATATAGTAATAGTGCACAGTATTAATATATAGTATTAGTGCACAGTATTATTATATAGTAATAGTGCACAGTATTATTATATAGTAGTAGTGCACAGTATTATTATATAGTATTAGTGCATAGTATTAATATATAGTAAGAGTGCACAGTATTATTATATATTATTAGTGCACAGTATTATTATACAGTATTAGTGCATAGTATTAATATATAGTAATAGTGCACAGTATTATTGTACAGTAGTAGTGCATAGTATTAATATATAGTAATAGTGCACAGTATTATTATATAGTAGTAGTGCATAGTATTATTATATAGTATTAGTGCATAGTATTAATATATAGTATTAGTGCACAGTATTATTATACTGTATAGTAATAGTACATAGTATTAATATATAGCAATAGTGCACAGTATTATTATATAGTAGTAGTGCATAGTATTAATATATAGTAATAGTGCACAGTATTATTATATAGTATTAGTTCACAGTATTATTATATAATATTAGTGCACAGTATTATTATATAGTATTAGTGCATAGTATTAATATATAGTAATAGTGCACAGTATTAATATATAGTATTAGTGCACAGTATTATTATATAGTAATAGTGCACAGTATTATTATATAGTATTAGTGCACAGTATTATTATATAGTAATAGTGCACAGTATTATTATATAGTAATAGTGCATAGTATTATTATATAGCATTAGTGCATAGTATTAACATATAGTAATAGTGCACAGTATTAATATATAGTAAGAGTGCATAGTATTATTATATAGTATTAGTGCATAGTATTATTATATAGTAATAGTGCATAGTATTATTATATAGCATTAGTGCATAGTATTAACATATAGTATTAGTGCATAGTATTAATATATAGAATTAGTGCATAGTATTAATATATAGTAATAGTGCACAGTATTAATATATAGTATTAGTGCACAGTATTATTATATAGTAATAGTGCACAGTATTATTATACTGTATAGTAATAGTACATAGTATTAATATATAGCAATAGTGCACAGTATTATTATATAGTAGTAGTGCATAGTATTAATATATAGTAATAGTGCACAGTATTATTATATAGTATTAGTTCACAGTATTATTATATAGTATTTGTGCACAGTATTATTATATAGTATTAGTGCATAGTATTAATATATAGTAATAGTGCACAGTATTAATATATAGTATTAGTGCACAGTATTATTATATAGTAATAGTGCACAGTATTATTATATAGCAATAGTGCACAGTATTAATATATAGCAATAGTGCACAGTATTATTATATAGTATTAGTGCATAGTATTAATATATAGTAATAGTGCACAGTATTAATATATAGTATTAGTGCACAGTATTATTATATAGTAATAGTGCACAGTATTATTATATAGCAATAGTGCACACTATTAATATATAGCAATAGTGCACAGTATTATTATATAGTATTAGTGCATAGTATTAATATATAGTAATAGTGCACAGTATTAATATATAGTATTAGTGCACAGTATTATTATATAGTAATAGTGCACAGTATTATTATATAGTAATAGTGCATAGTATTATTATATAGTATTAGTGCATAGTATTAACATATAGTAATAGTGCACAGTATTAATATATAGTAAGAGTGCATTGTATTATTATATAGTATTAGTGCATAGTATTATTATATAGTAATAGTGCATATTATTATTATATAGTAATAGTGCACAGTATTATTATATAGTATTAGTGCATAGTATTAATATATAGTAATAGTGCACAGTATTATTATATAGTAGTAGTGCATAGTATTATTATATAGTATTAGTGCATAGTATTAATATATAGTAAGAGTGCACAGTATTATTATATATTATTAGTGCACAGTATTATTATACAGTATTAGTGCATAGTATTAATATATAGTAATAGTGCACAGTATTATTGTACAGTAGTAGTGCATAGTATTAATATATAGTAATAGTGCACAGTATTATTATATAGTATTAGTTCACAGTATTATTATATAATATTAGTGCACAGTATTATTATATAGTATTAGTGCATAGTATTAATATATAGTAATAGTGCACAGTATTAATATATAGTATTAGTGCACAGTATTATTATATAGTAATAGTGCACAGTATTATTATATAGCAATAGAGCACAGTATTAATATATAGCAATAGTGCACAGTATTATTATATAGTATTAGTGCATAGTATTAATATATAGTAATAGTGCACAGTATTAATATATAGTATTAGTGCACAGTATTATTATATAGTAATAGTGCACAGTATTATTATATAGCAATAGTGCACAGTATTATTATATAGCAATAGTGCACAGTATTAATATATAGTAATAGTGCACAGTATTATTATATAGTAATAGTGCACAGTATTATTATACTGTATAGTAATAGTACATAGTATTAATATATAGCAATAGTGCACAGTATTATTATATAGTAGTAGTGCATAGTATTAATATATAATAATAGTGCACAGTATTAATATATAGTATTAGTGCACAGTATTATTATATAGTATTAGTGCATAGTATTAATATATAGTAATAGTGCACAGTATTAATATATAGTATTAGTGCACAGTATTATTATATAGTAATAGTGCACAGTATTATTATATAGCAATAGTGCACAGTATTAATATATAGCAATAGTGTACAGTATTATTACATAGTACTAGAGCACAGTATTATTATATAGCAATAGTGCACAGTATTAATATATAGTAATAGTGCACAGTATTATTATATAGTAATAGTGCACAGTATCATTATATAGTATTAGTGCATAGTATTAATATATAGTAATAGTGCACAGTATTAATATATAGTATTAGTGCACAGTATTATTATATAGTAATAGTGCACAGTATTATTATATAGTAATAGTGCATAGTATTATTATATAGTATTAGTGCATAGTATTAACATATAGTAATAGTGCACAGTATTAATATATAGTAAGAGTGCATAGTATTATTATATAGTATTAGTGCACAGTATTATTATATAGTAATAGTGCACAGTATTATTATATAGTAATAGTGCATAGTATTATTATATAGTAATAGTGCACAGTATTATTATATAGTATTAGTGCATAGTATTAATATATAGTAATAGTGCACAGTATTATTATATAGTAGTAGTGCACAGTATTATTATATAGTATTAGTGCATAGTATTAATATATAGTAAGAGTGCACAGTATTATTATATATTATTAGTGCACAGTATTATTATACAGTATTAGTGCATAGTATTAATATATAGTAATAGTGCACAGTATTATTGTACAGTAGTAGTGCATAGTATTAATATATAGTAAGAGTGCATAGTATTATTATATAGTATTAGTGCACAGTATTATTATATAGTAATAGTGCACAGTATTATTATATAGTAATAGTGCATAGTATTATTATATAGTATTAGTGCATAGTATTAACATATAGTAATAGTGCACAGTATTAATATATAGTAAGAGTGCATTGTATTATTATATAGTATTAGTGCATAGTATTATTATATAGTAATAGTGCATAGTATTATTATATAGTAATAGTGCACAGTATTATTATATAGTATTAGTGCATAGTATTAATATATAGTAATAGTGCACAGTATTATTATATAGTAGTAGTGCACAGTATTATTATATAGTATTAGTGCATAGTATTAATATATAGTAAGAGTGCACAGTATTATTATATATTATTAGTGCACAGTATTATTATACAGTATTAGTGCATAGTATTAATATATAGTAATAGTGCACAGTATTATTGTACAGTAGTAGTGCATAGTATTAATATATAGTAATAGTGCACAGTATTATTATATAGTAGTAGTGCATAGTATTATTATATAGTATTAGTGCATAGTATTTATATATAGTATTAGTGCACAGTATTATTATACTGTATAGTAATAGTACATAGTATTAATATATAGCAATAGTGCACAGTATTATTATATAGTAGTAGTGCATAGTATTAATATATAGTAATAGTGCACAGTATTATTATATAGTATTAGTTCACAGTATTATTATATAATATTAGTGCACAGTATTATTATATAGTATTAGTGCATAGTATTAATATATAGTAATAGTGCACAGTATTAATATATAGTATTAGTGCACAGTATTATTATATAGTAATAGTGCACAGTATTATTATATAGCAATAGTGCACAGTATTAATATATAGCAATAGTGCACAGTATTATTATATAGTACTAGAGCACAGTATTATTATATAGCAATAGTGCACAGTATTAATATATAGCATTAGTGCACAGTATTATTATATAGTAAGAGTGCATAGTATTATTATATAGTATTAGTGCACAGTATTATTATATAGTAATAGTGCACAGTATTATTATATAGTAATAGTGCATAGTATTATTATATAGTATTAGTGCATAGTATTAACATATAGTAATAGTGCACAGTATTAATATATAGTAAGAGTGCATTGTATTATTATATAGTATTAGTGCATAGTATTATTATATAGTAATAGTGCATAGTATTATTATATAGTAATAGTGCACAGTATTATTATATAGTATTAGTGCATAGTATTAATATATAGTAATAGTGCACAGTATTAATATATAGTAGTAGTGCACAGTATTATTATATAGTATTAGTGCATAGTATTAATATATAGTAAGAGTGCACAGTATTATTATATATTATTAGTGCACAGTATTATTATACAGTATTAGTGCATAGTATTAATATATAGTAATAGTGCACAGTATTATTGTACAGTAGTAGTGCATAGTATTAATATATAGTAAGAGTGCATAGTATTATTATATAGTATTAGTGCACAGTATTATTATATAGTAATAGTGCACAGTATTATTATATAGTAATAGTGCATAGTATTATTATATAGTATTAGTGCATAGTATTAACATATAGTAATAGTGCACAGTATTAATATATAGTAAGAGTGCATTGTATTATTATATAGTATTAGTGCATAGTATTATTATATAGTAATAGTGCATAGTATTATTATATAGTAATAGTGCACAGTATTATTATATAGTATTAGTGCATAGTATTAATATATAGTAATAGTGCACAGTATTATTATATAGTAGTAGTGCACAGTATTATTATATAGTATTAGTGCATAGTATTAATATATAGTAAGAGTGCACAGTATTATTATATATTATTAGTGCACAGTATTATTATACAGTATTAGTGCATAGTATTAATATATAGTAATAGTGCACAGTATTATTATATAGTAATAGTGCACAGTATTATTATATAGTAATAGTGCACAGTATTATTATATAGCAATAGTGCACACTATTAATATATAGCAATAGTGCACAGTATTATTATATAGTACTAGAGCACAGTATTATTATATAGCAATAGTGCACAGTATTAATATATAGTAATAGTGCACAGTATTATTATATAGTAATAGTGCACAGTATTATTATACTGTATAGTAATAGTACATAGTATTAATATATAGCAATAGTGCACAGTATTATTATATAGTAGTAGTGCATAGTATTAATATATAATAATAGTGCACAGTATTAATATATAGTATTAGTGCACAGTATTATTATATAGTAATAGTGCACAGTATTATTATATAGCAATAGTGCACAGTATTAATATATAGCAATAGTGTACAGTATTATTACATAGTACTAGATCACAGTATTATTATATAGCAATAGTGCACAGTATTAATATATAGTAATAGTGCACAGTATTAATATATAGCAATAGTGCACAGTATTATTATATAGTAGTAGTGCATAGTATTAATATATAGTAATAGTGCATAGTATTATTATATAGTATTAGTGCACAGTATTATTATATAGTATTAGTGCACAGTATTAATATATAGTAATAGTGCACAATATTATTATATAGTATTAGTGCATAGTATTAATATATAGTAATAGTGCACAGTATTAATATATAGTATTAGTGCACAGTATTATTATATAGTAATAGTGCACAGTATTATTATATAGCAATAGTGCACAGTATTAATATATAGCAATAGTGTACAGTATTATTACATAGTACTAGAGCACAGTATTATTATATAGCAATAGTGCACAGTATTAATATATAGTAATAGTGCACAGTATTATTATATAGTAATAGTGCACAGTATTATTATATAGTATTAGTGCATAGTATTAATATATAGTAATAGTGCACAGTATTAATATATAGTATTAGTGCACAGTATTATTATATAGTAATAGTGCACAGTATTATTATATAGTAATAGTGCATAGTATTATTATATAGTATTAGTGCATAGTATTAACATATAGTAATAGTGCACAGTATTAATATATAGTAAGAGTGCATAGTATTATTATATAGTATTAGTGCACAGTATTATTATATAGTAATAGTGCACAGTATTATTATATAGTAATAGTGCATAGTATTATTATATAGCATTAGTGCACAGTATTATTATATAGTAAGAGTGCATAGTATTATTATATAGTATTAGTGCACAGTATTATTATATAGTAATAGTGCACAGTATTATTATATAGTAATAGTGCATAGTATTATTATATAGTATTAGTGCATAGTATTAACATATAGTAATAGTGCACAGTATTAATATATAGTAAGAGTGCATTGTATTATTATATAGTATTAGTGCATAGTATTATTATATAGTAATAGTGCATAGTATTATTATATAGTAATAGTGCACAGTATTATTATATAGTATTAGTGCATAGTATTAATATATAGTAATAGTGCACAGTATTATTATATAGTAGTAGTGCACAGTATTATTATATAGTATTAGTGCATAGTATTAATATATAGTAAGAGTGCACATTATTATTATATATTATTAGTGCACAGTATTATTATACAGTATTAGTGCATAGTATTAATATATAGTAATAGTGCACAGTATTATTGTACAGTAGTAGTGCATAGTATTAATATATAGTAAGAGTGCATAGTATTATTATATAGTATTAGTGCACAGTATTATTATATAGTAATAGTGCACAGTATTATTATATAGTAATAGTGCATAGTATTATTATACTGTATAGTAATAGTACATAGTATTAATATATAGCAATAGTGCACAGTATTATTATATAGTAGTAGTGCATAGTATTAATATATAGTATTAGTGCACAGTATTATTATATAGTAATAGTGCACATTATTATTATATGGCAATAGTGCACAGTATTAATATATAGCAATAGTGCACAGTATTATTATATAGTATTAGTGCATAGTATTAATATATAGTAATAGTGCACAGTATTAATATATAGTATTAGTGCACAGTATTATTATATAGTAATAGTGCACAGTATTATTATATAGCAATAGTGCACACTATTAATATATAGCAATAGTGCACAGTATTATTATATAGTATTAGTGCATAGTATTAATATATAGTAATAGTGCACAGTATTAATATATAGTATTAGTGCACAGTATTATTATATAGTAATAGTGCACAGTATTATTATATAACAATAGTGCACAGCATTAATATATAGCAATAGTGCACAGTATTATTATATAGTACTAGAGCACAGTATTATTATATAGTAATAGTGCACAGTATTAATATATAGTATTAGTGCATAGTATTAATATATAGTATTAGTGCATAGTATTAATATATAGTAATAGTGCACAGTATTAATATATAGTATTAGTGCACAGTATTATTATATAGTAATAGTGCACAGTATTATTATATAGTAATAGTGCATAGTATTATTATATAGTATTAGTGCATAGTATTAACATATAGTAATAGTGCACAGTATTAATATATAGTAAGAGTGCATTGTATTATTATATAGTATTAGTGCATAGTATTATTATATAGTAATAGTGCATAGTATTATTATATAGTAATAGTGCACAGTATTATTATATAGTATTAGTGCATAGTATTAATATATAGTAATAGTGCACAGTATTATTATATAGTAGTAGTGCACAGTATTATTATATAGTATTAGTGCATAGTATTAATATATAGTAAGAGTGCACATTATTATTATATATTATTAGTGCACAGTATTATTATACAGTATTAGTGCATAGTATTAATATATAGTAATAGTGCACAGTATTATTGTACAGTAGTAGTGCATAGTATTAATATATAGTAAGAGTGCATAGTATTATTATATAGTATTAGTGCACAGTATTATTATATAGTAATAGTGCACAGTATTATTATATAGTAATAGTGCATAGTATTATTATACTGTATAGTAATAGTACATAGTATTAATATATAGCAATAGTGCACAGTATTATTATATAGTAGTAGTGCATAGTATTAATATATAGTATTAGTGCACAGTATTATTATATAGTAATAGTGCACATTATTATTATATAGCAATAGTGCACAGTATTAATATATAGCAATAGTGCACAGTATTATTATATAGTATTAGTGCATAGTATTAATATATAGTAATAGTGCACAGTATTAATATATAGTATTAGTGCACAGTATTATTATATAGTAATAGTGCACAGTATTATTATATAGCAATAGTGCACACTATTAATATATAGCAATAGTGCACAGTATTATTATATAGTATTAGTGCATAGTATTAATATATAGTAATAGTGCACAGTATTAATATATAGTATTAGTGCACAGTATTATTATATAGTAATAGTGCACAGTATTATTATATAACAATAGTGCACAGCATTAATATATAGCAATAGTGCACAGTATTATTATATAGTACTAGAGCACAGTATTATTATATAGTAATAGTGCACAGTATTAATATATAGTAAGAGTGCATAGTATTATTATATAGTATTAGTGCATAGTATTATTATATAGTAATAGTGCACAGTATTATTATATAGTAATAGTGCACAGTATTATTATATAGTATTAGTGCATAGTATTAATATATAGTATTAGTGCATAGTATTAATATATAGTAATAGTGCACAGTATTAATATATAGTATTAGTGCACAGTATTATTATATAGTAATAGTGCACAGTATTATTATACTGTATAGTAATAGTACATAGTATTAATATATAGCAATAGTGCACAGTATTATTATATAGTAGTAGTGCATAGTATTAATATATAGTAATAGTGCACAGTATTATTATATAGTATTAGTTCACAGTATTATTATATAGTATTAGTGCACAGTATTATTATATAGTATTAGTGCATAGTATTAATATATAGTAATAGTGCACAGTATTAATATATAGTATTAGTGCATAGTATTAATATATAGTAATAGTGCACAGTATTAATATATAGTATTAGTGCACAGTATTATTATATAGTAATAGTGCACAGTATTATTATATAGCAATAGTGCACACTATTAATATATAGCAATAGTGCACAGTATTTTTATATAGTATTAGTGCATAGTATTAATATATAGTAATAGTGCACAGTATTAATATATAGTATTAGTGCACAGTATTATTATATAGTAATAGTGCACAGTATTATTATATAGTAAGAGTGCATTGTATTATTATATAGTATTAGTGCATAGTATTATTATATAGTAATAGTGCATATTATTATTATATAGTAATAGTGCACAGTATTATCATATAGTATTAGTGCATAGTATTAATATATAGTAATAGTGCACAGTATTATTATATAGTAGTAGTGCACAGTATTATTATATAGTAATAGTGCACAGTATTATTATATAGTAATAGTGCATAGTATTATTATATAGTATTAGTGCATAGTATTAACATATAGTAATAGTGCACAGTATTAATATATAGTAAGAGTGCATAGTATTATTATATAGTATTAGTGCACAGTATTATTATATAGTAATAGTGCACAGTATTATTATATAGTAATAGTGCATAGTATTATTATATAGCATAAGTGCACAGTATTATTATATAGTAAGAGTGCATAGTATTATTATATAGTATTAGTGCATAGTATTAACATATAGTAATAGTGCACAGTATTAATATATAGTAAGAGTGCATTGTATTATTATATAGTATTAGTGCATAGTATTATTATATAGTAATAGTGCATAGTATTATTATATAGTAATAGTGCACAGTATTATTATATAGTATTAGTGCATAGTATTAATATATAGTAATAGTGCACAGTATTATTATATAGTAGTAGTGCACAGTATTATTATATAGTATTAGTGCATAGTATTAATATATAGTAAGAGTGCACAGTATTATTATATATTATTAGTGCACAGTATTATTATACAGTATTAGTGCATAGTATTAATATATAGTAATAGTGCACAGTATTATTGTACAGTAGTAGTGCATAGTATTAATATATAGTAATAGTGCACAGTATTATTATATAGTAGTAGTGCATAGTATTATTATATAGTATTAGTGCATAGTATTAATATATAGTATTAGTGCACAGTATTATTATACTGTATAGTAATAGTACATAGTATTAATATATAGCAATAGTGCACAGTATTATTATATAGTAGTAGTGCATAGTATTAATATATAGTAATAGTGCACAGTATTATTATATAGTATTAGTTCACAGTATTATTATATAATATTAGTGCACAGTATTATTATATATTATTAGTGCATAGTAATAATATATAGTAATAGTGCACAGTATTAATATATAGTATTAGTGCACAGTATTATTATATAGTAATAGTGCACATTATTATTATATAGCAATAGTGCACAGTATTAATATATAGCAATAGTGCACAGTATTATTATATAGTATTAGTGCATAGTATTAATATATAGTAATAGTGCACAGTATTAATATATAGTATTAGTGCACAGTATTATTATATAGTAATAGTGCACAGTATTATTATATAGCAATAGTGCACACTATTAATATATAGCAATAGTGCACAGTATTATTATATAGTATTAGTGCATAGTATTAATATATAGTAATAGTGCACAGTATTAATATATAGTATTAGTGCACAGTATTATTATATAGTAATAGTGCACAGTATTATTATATAACAATAGTGCACAGCATTAATATATAGCAATAGTGCACAGTATTATTATATAGTACTAGAGCACAGTATTATTATATAGCAATAGTGCACAGTATTAATATATAGTAATAGTGCACAGTATTATTATATAGTAATAGTGCACAGTATTATTATATAGTATTAGTGCACAGTATTATTATATAGTAATAGTGCACAGTATTATTATATAGTAATAGTGCATAGTATTATTATATAGCATTAGTGCATAGTATTAACATATAGTAATAGTGCACAGTATTAATATATAGTAAGAGTGCATAGTATTATTATATAGTATTAGTGCATAGTATTATTATATAGTAATAGTGCACAGTATTATTATATAGTAATAGTGCACAGTATTATTATATAGTATTAGTGCATAGTATTAATATATAGTATTAGTGCATAGTATTAATATATAGTAATAGTGCACAGTATTAATATATAGTATTAGTGCACAGTATTATTATATAGTAATAGTGCACAGTATTATTATACTGTATAGTAATAGTACATAGTATTAATATATAGCAATAGTGCACAGTATTATTATATAGTAGTAGTGCATAGTATTAATATATAGTAATAGTGCACAGTATTATTATATAGTATTAGTTCACAGTATTATTATATAGTATTAGTGCACAGTATTATTATATAGTATTAGTGCATAGTATTAATATATAGTAATAGTGCACAGTATTAATATATAGTATTAGTGCATAGTATTAATATATAGTAATAGTGCACAGTATTAATATATAGTATTAGTGCACAGTATTATTATATAGTAATAGTGCACAGTATTATTATATAGCAATAGTGCACACTATTAATATATAGCAATAGTGCACAGTATTATTATATAGTACTAGAGCACAGTATTATTATATAGCAATAGTGCACAGTATTAATATATAGTAATAGTGCACAGTATTATTATATAGTAATAGTGCACAGTATTATTATACTGTATAGTAATAGTACATAGTATTAATATATAGCAATAGTGCACAGTATTATTATATAGTAGTAGTGCATAGTATTAATATATAATAATAGTGCACAGTATTAATATATAGTATTAGTGCACAGTATTATTATATAGTAATAGTGCACAGTATTATTATATAGCAATAGTGCACAGTATTAATATATAGCAATAGTGTACAGTATTATTACATAGTACTAGATCACAGTATTATTATATAGCAATAGTGCACAGTATTAATATATAGTAATAGTGCACAGTATTAATATATAGCAATAGTGCACAGTATTATTATATAGTAGTAGTGCATAGTATTAATATATAGTAATAGTGCATAGTATTATTATATAGTATTAGTGCACAGTATTATTATATAGTATTAGTGCACAGTATTAATATATAGTAATAGTGCACAATATTATTATATAGTATTAGTGCATAGTATTAATATATAGTAATAGTGCACAGTATTAATATATAGTATTAGTGCACAGTATTATTATATAGTATTAGTGCACAGTATTATTATATAGTAATAGTGCACAGTATTATTATATAGTAATAGTGCATAGTATTATTATATAGCATTAGTGCACAGTATTATTATATAGTAAGAGTGCATAGTATTATTATATAGTATTAGTGCACAGTATTATTATATAGTAATAGTGCACAGTATTATTATATAGTAATAGTGCATAGTATTATTATATAGTATTAGTGCATAGTATTAACATATAGTAATAGTGCACAGTATTAATATATAGTAAGAGTGCATTGTATTATTATATAGTATTAGTGCATAGTATTATTATATAGTAATAGTGCATAGTATTATTATATAGTAATAGTGCACAGTATTATTATATAGTATTAGTGCATAGTATTAATATATAGTAATAGTGCACAGTATTATTATATAGTAGTAGTGCACAGTATTATTATATAGTATTAGTGCATAGTATTAATATATAGTAAGAGTGCACATTATTATTATATATTATTAGTGCACAGTATTATTATACAGTATTAGTGCATAGTATTAATATATAGTAATAGTGCACAGTATTATTGTACAGTAGTAGTGCATAGTATTAATATATAGTAAGAGTGCATAGTATTATTATATAGTATTAGTGCACAGTATTATTATATAGTAATAGTGCACAGTATTATTATATAGTAATAGTGCATAGTATTATTATATAGTATTAGTGCATAGTATTAACATATAGTAATAGTGCACAGTATTAATATATAGTAAGAGTGCATTGTATTATTATATAGTATTAGTGCATAGTATTATTATATAGTAATAGTGCATAGTATTATTATATAGTAATAGTGCACAGTATTATTATATAGTATTAGTGCATAGTATTAATATATAGTAATAGTGCACAGTATTATTATATAGTAGTAGTGCACAGTATTATTATATAGTATTAGTGCATAGTATTAATATATAGTAAGAGTGCACAGTATTATTATATACTATTAGTGCACAGTATTATTATACAGTATTAGTGCATAGTATTAATATATAGTAATAGTGCACAGTATTATTGTACAGTAGTAGTGCATAGTATTAATATATAGTAATAGTGCACAGTATTATTATATAGTAGTAGTGCATAGTATTATTATATAGTATTAGTGCATAGTATTTATATATAGTATTAGTGCACAGTATTATTATACTGTATAGTAATAGTACATAGTATTAATATATAGCAATAGTGCACAGTATTATTATATAGTAGTAGTGCATAGTATTAATATATAGTAATAGTGCACAGTATTATTATATAGTATTAGTTCACAGTATTATTATATAATATTAGTGCACAGTATTATTATATAGTATTAGTGCATAGTATTAATATATAGTAATAGTGCACAGTATTAATATATAGTATTAGTGCACAGTATTATTATATAGTAATAGTGCACATTATTATTATATAGCAATAGTGCACAGTATTAATATATAGCAATAGTGCACAGTATTATTATATAGTATTAGTGCATAGTATTAATATATAGTAATAGTGCACAGTATTAATATATAGTATTAGTGCACAGTATTATTATATAGTAATAGTGCACAGTATTATTATATAGTAATAGTGCATAGTATTATTATATAGTATTAGTGCATAGTATTAACATATAGTAATAGTGCACAGTATTAATATATAGTAAGAGTGCATTGTATTATTATATAGTATTAGTGCATAGTATTATTATATAGTAATAGTGCATATTATTATTATATAGTAATAGTGCACAGTATTATCATATAGTATTAGTGCATAGTATTAATATATAGTAATAGTGCACAGTATTAATATATAGTAGTAGTGCACAGTATTATTATATAGTATTAGTGCATAGTATTAATATATAGTAAGAGTGCACAGTATTATTATATATTATTAGTGCACAGTATTATTATACAGTATTAGTGCATAGTATTAATATATAGTAATAGTGCACAGTATTATTGTACAGTAGTAGTGCATAGTATTAATATATAGTAAGAGTGCATAGTATTATTATATAGTATTAGTGCACAGTATTATTATATAGTAATAGTGCACAGTATTATTATATAGTAATAGTGCATAGTATTATTATATAGTATTAGTGCATAGTATTAACATATAGTAATAGTGCACAGTATTAATATATAGTAAGAGTGCATTGTATTATTATATAGTATTAGTGCATAGTATTATTATATAGTAATAGTGCATAGTATTATTATATAGTAATAGTGCACAGTATTATTATATAGTATTAGTGCATAGTATTAATATATAGTAATAGTGCACAGTATTATTATATAGTAGTAGTGCACAGTATTATTATATAGTATTAGTGCATAGTATTAATATATAGTAAGAGTGCACAGTATTATTATATATTATTAGTGCACAGTATTATTATACAGTATTAGTGCATAGTATTAATATATAGTAATAGTGCACAGTATTATTATATAGTAATAGTGCACAGTATTATTATATAGCAATAGTGCACAGTATTAATATATAGCAATAGTGCACAGTATTATTATATAGTATTAGTGCATAGTATTAATATATAGTAATAGTGCACAGTATTAATATATAGTATTAGTGCACAGTATTATTATATAGTAATAGTGCACAGTATTATTATATAGCAATAGTGCACACTATTAATATATAGCAATAGTGCACAGTATTATTATATAGTACTAGAGCACAGTATTATTATATAGCAATAGTGCACAGTATTAATATATAGTAATAGTGCACAGTATTATTATATAGTAATAGTGCACAGTATTATTATACTGTATAGTAATAGTACATAGTATTAATATATAGCAATAGTGCACAGTATTATTATATAGTAGTAGTGCATAGTATTAATATATAATAATAGTGCACAGTATTAATATATAGTATTAGTGCACAGTATTATTATATAGTAATAGTGCACAGTATTATTATATAGCAATAGTGCACAGTATTAATATATAGCAATAGTGTACAGTATTATTACATAGTACTAGATCACAGTATTATTATATAGCAATAGTGCACAGTATTAATATATAGTAATAGTGCACAGTATTAATATATAGCAATAGTGCACAGTATTATTATATAGTAGTAGTGCATAGTATTAATATATAGTAATAGTGCATAGTATTATTATATAGTATTAGTGCACAGTATTATTATATAGTATTAGTGCACAGTATTAATATATAGTAATAGTGCACAATATTATTATATAGTATTAGTGCATAGTATTAATATATAGTAATAGTGCACAGTATTAATATATAGTATTAGTGCACAGTATTATTATATAGTAATAGTGCACAGTATTATTATATAGTAATAGTGCACAGTATTATTATATAGTAATAGTGCATAGTATTATTATATAGTATTAGTGCATAGTATTAACATATAGTAATAGTGCACAGTATTAATATATAGTAAGAGTGCATAGTATTATTATATAGTATTAGTGCACAGTATTATTATATAGTAATAGTGCACAGTATTATTATATAGTAATAGTGCATAGTATTATTATATAGCATTAGTGCACAGTATTATTATATAGTAAGAGTGCATAGTATTATTATATAGTATTAGTGCACAGTATTATTATATAGTAATAGTGCACAGTATTATTATATAGTAATAGTGCATAGTATTATTATATAGTATTAGTGCATAGTATTAACATATAGTAATAGTGCACAGTATTAATATATAGTAAGAGTGCATTGTATTATTATATAGTATTAGTGCATAGTATTATTATATAGTAATAGTGCATAGTATTATTATATAGTAATAGTGCACAGTATTATTATATAGTATTAGTGCATAGTATTAATATATAGTAATAGTGCACAGTATTATTATATAGTAGTAGTGCACAGTATTATTATATAGTATTAGTGCATAGTATTAATATATAGTAAGAGTGCACATTATTATTATATATTATTAGTGCACAGTATTATTATACAGTATTAGTGCATAGTATTAATATATAGTAATAGTGCACAGTATTATTGTACAGTAGTAGTGCATAGTATTAATATATAGTAAGAGTGCATAGTATTATTATATAGTATTAGTGCACAGTATTATTATATAGTAATAGTGCACAGTATTATTATATAGTATTAGTGCATAGTATTAATATATAGTAAGAGTGCACAGTATTATTATATATTATTAGTGCACAGTATTATTATACAGTATTAGTGCATAGTATTAATATATAGTAATAGTGCACAGTATTATTATATAGTAATAGTGCACAGTATTATTATATAGCAATAGTGCACAGTATTAATATATAGCAATAGTGCACAGTATTATTATATAGTATTAGTGCATAGTATTAATATATAGTAATAGTGCACAGTATTAATATATAGTATTAGTGCACAGTATTATTATATAGTAATAGTGCACAGTATTATTATATAGCAATAGTGCACACTATTAATATATAGCAATAGTGCACAGTATTATTATATAGTACTAGAGCACAGTATTATTATATAGCAATAGTGCACAGTATTAATATATAGTAATAGTGCACAGTATTATTATATAGTAATAGTGCACAGTATTATTATACTGTATAGTAATAGTACATAGTATTAATATATAGCAATAGTGCACAGTATTATTATATAGTAGTAGTGCATAGTATTAATATATAATAATAGTGCACAGTATTAATATATAGTATTAGTGCACAGTATTATTATATAGTAATAGTGCACAGTATTATTATATAGCAATAGTGCACAGTATTAATATATAGCAATAGTGTACAGTATTATTACATAGTACTAGATCACAGTATTATTATATAGCAATAGTGCACAGTATTAATATATAGTAATAGTGCACAGTATTAATATATAGCAATAGTGCACAGTATTATTATATAGTAGTAGTGCATAGTATTAATATATAGTAATAGTGCATAGTATTATTATATAGTATTAGTGCACAGTATTATTATATAGTATTAGTGCACAGTATTAATATATAGTAATAGTGCACAATATTATTATATAGTATTAGTGCATAGTATTAATATATAGTAATAGTGCACAGTATTAATATATAGTATTAGTGCACAGTATTATTATATAGTAATAGTGCACAGTATTATTATATAGCAATAGTGCACAGTATTAATATATAGCAATAGTGTACAGTATTATTACATAGTACTAGAGCACAGTATTATTATATAGCAATAGTGCACAGTATTAATATATAGTAATAGTGCACAGTATTATTATATAGTAATAGTGCACACTATTATTATATAGTATTAGTGCATAGTATTAATATATAGTAATAGTGCACAGTATTAATATATAGTATTAGTGCACAGTATTATTATATAGTAATAGTGCACAGTATTATTATATAGTAATAGTGCATAGTATTATTATATAGTATTAGTGCATAGTATTAACATATAGTAATAGTGCACAGTATTAATATATAGTAAGAGTGCATAGTATTATTATATAGTATTAGTGCACAGTATTATTATATAGTAATAGTGCACAGTATTATTATATAGTAATAGTGCATAGTATTATTATATAGCATTAGTGCACAGTATTATTATATAGTAAGAGTGCATAGTATTATTATATAGTATTAGTGCACAGTATTATTATATAGTAATAGTGCACAGTATTATTATATAGTAATAGTGCATAGTATTATTATATAGTATTAGTGCATAGTATTAACATATAGTAATAGTGCACAGTATTAATATATAGTAAGAGTGCATTGTATTATTATATAGTATTAGTGCATAGTATTATTATATAGTAATAGTGCATAGTATTATTATATAGTAATAGTGCACAGTATTATTATATAGTATTAGTGCATAGTATTAATATATAGTAATAGTGCACAGTATTATTATATAGTAGTAGTGCACAGTATTATTATATAGTATTAGTGCATAGTATTAATATATAGTAAGAGTGCACATTATTATTATATATTATTAGTGCACAGTATTATTATACAGTATTAGTGCATAGTATTAATATATAGTAATAGTGCACAGTATTATTGTACAGTAGTAGTGCATAGTATTAATATATAGTAAGAGTGCATAGTATTATTATATAGTATTAGTGCACAGTATTATTATATAGTAATAGTGCACAGTATTATTATATAGTAATAGTGCATAGTATTATTATACTGTATAGTAATAGTACATAGTATTAATATATAGCAATAGTGCACAGTATTATTATATAGTAGTAGTGCATAGTATTAATATATAGTATTAGTGCACAGTATTATTATATAGTAATAGTGCACATTATTATTATATAGCAATAGTGCACAGTATTAATATATAGCAATAGTGCACAGTATTATTATATAGTATTAGTGCATAGTATTAATATATAGTAATAGTGCACAGTATTAATATATAGTATTAGTGCACAGTATTATTATATAGTAATAGTGCACAGTATTATTATATAGCAATAGTGCACACTATTAATATATAGCAATAGTGCACAGTATTATTATATAGTATTAGTGCATAGTATTAATATATAGTAATAGTGCACAGTATTAATATATAGTATTAGTGCAAAGTATTATTATATAGTAATAGTGCACAGTATTATTATATAACAATAGTGCACAGCATTAATATATAGCAATAGTGCACAGTATTATTATATAGTACTAGAGCACAGTATTATTATATAGTAATAGTGCACAGTATTAATATATAGTAAGAGTGCATAGTATTATTATATAGTATTAGTGCATAGTATTATTATATAGTAATAGTGCACAGTATTATTATATAGTAATAGTGCACAGTATTATTATATAGTATTAGTGCATAGTATTAATATATAGTATTAGTGCATAGTATTAATATATAGTAATAGTGCACAGTATTAATATATAGTATTAGTGCACAATATTATTATATAGTAATAGTGCACAGTATTATTATACTGTATAGTAATAGTACATAGTATTAATATATAGCAATAGTGCACAGTATTATTATATAGTAGTAGTGCATAGTATTAATATATAGTAATAGTGCACAGTATTATTATATAGTATTAGTTCACAGTATTATTATATAGTATTAGTGCACAGTATTATTATATAGTATTAGTGCATAGTATTAATATATAGTAATAGTGCACAGTATTAATATATAGTATTAGTGCATAGTATTAATATATAGTAATAGTGCACAGTATTAATATATAGTATTAGTGCACAGTATTATTATATAGTAATAGTGCACAGTATTATTATATAGCAATAGTGCACACTATTAATATATAGCAATAGTGCACAGTATTTTTATATAGTATTAGTGCATAGTATTAATATATAGTAATAGTGCACAGTATTAATATATAGTATTAGTGCACAGTATTATTATATAGTAATAGTGCACAGTATTATTATATAGTAAGAGTGCATTGTATTATTATATAGTATTAGTGCATAGTATTATTATATAGTAATAGTGCATATTATTATTATATAGTAATAGTGCACAGTATTATCATATAGTATTAGTGCATAGTATTAATATATAGTAATAGTGCACAGTATTATTATATAGTAGTAGTGCACAGTATTATTATATAGTAATAGTGCACAGTATTATTATATAGTAATAGTGCATAGTATTATTATATAGTATTAGTGCATAGTATTAACATATAGTAATAGTGCACAGTATTAATATATAGTAAGAGTGCATAGTATTATTATATAGTATTAGTGCACAGTATTATTATATAGTAATAGTGCACAGTATTATTATATAGTAATAGTGCATAGTATTATATAGCATAAGTGCACAGTATTATTATATAGTAAGAGTGCATAGTATTATTATATAGTATTAGTGCATAGTATTAACATATAGTAATAGTGCACAGTATTAATATATAGTAAGAGTGCATTGTATTATTATATAGTATTAGTGCATAGTATTATTATATAGTAATAGTGCATAGTATTATTATATAGTAATAGTGCACAGTATTATTATATAGTATTAGTGCATAGTATTAATATATAGTAATAGTGCACAGTATTATTATATAGTAGTAGTGCACAGTATTATTATATAGTATTAGTGCATAGTATTAATATATAGTAAGAGTGCACAGTATTATTATATATTATTAGTGCACAGTATTATTATACAGTATTAGTGCATAGTATTAATATATAGTAATAGTGCACAGTATTATTGTACAGTAGTAGTGCATAGTATTAATATATAGTAATAGTGCACAGTATTATTATATAGTAGTAGTGCATAGTATTATTATATAGTATTAGTGCATAGTATTAATATATAGTATTAGTGCACAGTATTATTATACTGTATAGTAATAGTACATAGTATTAATATATAGCAATAGTGCACAGTATTATTATATAGTAGTAGTGCATAGTATTAATATATAGTAATAGTGCACAGTATTATTATATAGTATTAGTTCACAGTATTATTATATAATATTAGTGCACAGTATTATTATATAGTATTAGTGCATAGTAATAATATATAGTAATAGTGCACAGTATTAATATATAGTATTAGTGCACAGTATTATTATATAGTAATAGTGCACATTATTATTATATAGCAATAGTGCACAGTATTAATATATAGCAATAGTGCACAGTATTATTATATAGTATTAGTGCATAGTATTAATATATAGTAATAGTGCACAGTATTAATATATAGTATTAGTGCACAGTATTATTATATAGTAATAGTGCACAGTATTATTATATAGCAATAGTGCACACTATTAATATATAGCAATAGTGCACAGTATTATTATATAGTATTAGTGCATAGTATTAATATATAGTAATAGTGCACAGTATTAATATATAGTATTAGTGCACAGTATTATGATATAGTAATAGTGCACAGTATTATTATATAACAATAGTGCACAGCATTAATATATAGCAATAGTGCACAGTATTATTATATAGTACTAGAGCACAGTATTATTATATAGCAATAGTGCACAGTATTAATATATAGTAATAGTGCACAGTATTATTATATAGTAATAGTGCACAGTATTATTATATAGTATTAGTGCACAGTATTATTATATAGTAATAGTGCACAGTATTATTATATAGTAATAGTGCATAGTATTATTATATAGCATTAGTGCATAGTATTAACATATAGTAATAGTGCACAGTATTAATATATAGTAAGAGTGCATAGTATTATTATATAGTATTAGTGCATAGTATTATTATATAGTAATAGTGCACAGTATTATTATATAGTAATAGTGCACAGTATTATTATATAGTATTAGTGCATAGTATTAATATATAGTATTAGTGCATAGTATTAATATATAGTAATAGTGCACAGTATTAATATATAGTATTAGTGCACAGTATTATTATATAGTAATAGTGCACAGTATTATTATACTGTATAGTAATAGTACATAGTATTAATATATAGCAACAGTGCACAGTATTATTATATAGTAGTAGTGCATAGTATTAATATATAGTAATAGTGCACAGTATTATTATATAGTATTAGTTCACAGTATTATTATATAATATTAGTGCACAGTATTATTATATAGTATTAGT
Source organism: Leptodactylus fuscus (assembly GCF_031893055.1). Lineage (NCBI taxonomy): Eukaryota > Metazoa > Chordata > Amphibia > Anura > Leptodactylidae > Leptodactylus > Leptodactylus fuscus. Next base: position 366,684,760 of record NC_134265.1, on the reverse strand, counting down.
GCATAGTATTAATATATAGTAATAGTGCACAGTATTAATATATAGTATTAGTGCATAGTATTAATATATAGTAATAGTGCACAGTATTAATATATAGTATTAGTGCACAGTATTATTATATAGTAATAGTGCACAGTATTATTATATAGCAATAGTGCACACTATTAATATATAGCAATAGTGCACAGTATTATTATATAGTACTAGAGCACAGTATTATTATATAGCAATAGTGCACAGTATTAATATATAGTAATAGTGCACAGTATTATTATATAGTAATAGTGCACAGTATTATTATACTGTATAGTAATAGTACATAGTATTAATATATAGCAATAGTGCACAGTATTATTATATAGTAGTAGTGCATAGTATTAATATATAATAATAGTGCACAGTATTAATATATAGTATTAGTGCACAGTATTATTATATAATAATAGTGCACAGTATTATTATATAGCAATAGTGAACAGTATTAATATATAGCAATAGTGTACAGTATTATTACATAGTACTAGATCACAGTATTATTATATAGCAATAGTGCACAGTATTAATATATAGTAATAGTGCACAGTATTAATATATAGCAATAGTGCACAGTATTATTATATAGTAGTAGTGCATAGTATTAATATATAGTAATAGTGCATAGTATTATTATATAGTATTAGTGCACAGTATTATTATATAGTATTAGTGCACAGTATTAATATATAGTAATAGTGCACAATATTATTATATAGTATTAGTGCATAGTATTAATATATAGTAATAGTGCACAGTATTAATATATAGTATTAGTGCACAGTATTATTATATAGTATTAGTGCACAGTATTATTATATAGTAATAGTGCACAGTATTATTATATAGTAATAGTGCATAGTATTATTATATAGCATTAGTGCACAGTATTATTATATAGTAAGAGTGCATAGTATTATTATATAGTATTAGTGCACAGTATTATTATATAGTAATAGTGCACAGTATTATTATATAGTAATAGTGCATAGTATTATTATATAGTATTAGTGCATAGTATTAACATATAGTAATAGTGCACAGTATTAATATATAGTAAGAGTGCATTGTATTATTATATAGTATTAGTGCATAGTATTATTATATAGTAATAGTGCATAGTATTATTATATAGTAATAGTGCACAGTATTATTATATAGTATTAGTGCATAGTATTAATATATAGTAATAGTGCACAGTATTATTATATAGTAGTAGTGCACAGTATTATTATATAGTATTAGTGCATAGTATTAATATATAGTAAGAGTGCACATTATTATTATAAATTATTAGTGCACAGTATTATTATACAGTATTAGTGCATAGTATTAATATATAGTAATAGTGCACAGTATTATTGTACAGTAGTAGTGCATAGTATTAATATATAGTAAGAGTGCATAGTATTATTATATAGTATTAGTGCACAGTATTATTATATAGTAATAGTGCACAGTATTATTATATAGTAATAGTGCATAGTATTATTATATAGTATTAGTGCATAGTATTAACATATAGTAATAGTGCACAGTATTAATATATAGTAAGAGTGCATTGTATTATTATATAGTATTAGTGCATAGTATTATTATATAGTAATAGTGCATAGTATTATTATATAGTAATAGTGCACAGTATTATTATATAGTATTAGTGCATAGTATTAATATATAGTAATAGTGCACAGTATTATTATATAGTAGTAGTGCACAGTATTATTATATAGTATTAGTGCATAGTATTAATATATAGTAAGAGTGCACAGTATTATATATTATTAGTGCACAGTATTATTATACAGTATTAGTGCATAGTATTAATATATAGTAATAGTGCACAGTATTATTGTACAGTAGTAGTGCATAGTATTAATATATAGTAATAGTGCACAGTATTATTATATAGTAGTAGTGCATAGTATTATTATATAGTATTAGTGCATAGTATTTATATATAGTATTAGTGCACAGTATTATTATACTGTATAGTAATAGTACATAGTATTAATATATAGCAATAGTGCACAGTATTATTATATAGTAGTAGTGCATAGTATTAATATATAGTAATAGTGCACAGTATTATTATATAGTATTAGTTCACAGTATTATTATATAATATTAGTGCACAGTATTATTATATAGTATTAGTGCATAGTATTAATATATAGTAATAGTGCACAGTATTAATATATAGTATTAGTGCACAGTATTATTATATAGTAATAGTGCACATTATTATTATATAGCAATAGTGCACAGTATTAATATATAGCAATAGTGCACAGTATTATTATATAGTATTAGTGCATAGTATTAATATATAGTAATAGTGCACAGTATTAATATATAGTATTAGTGCACAATATTATTATATAGTAATAGTGCACACTATTATTATATAGCAATAGTGCACACTATTAATATATAGTAATAGTGCACAGTATTAATATATAGTATTAGTGCACAGTATTATTATATAGTAATAGTGCACAGTATTATTATATAACAATAGTGCACAGCATTAATATATAGCAATAGTGCACAGTATTATAATATAGTACTAGAGCACAGTATTATTATATAGCAATAGTGCACAGTATTAATATATAGTAATAGTGCACAGTATTATTATATAGTAATAGTGCACAGTATTATTATATAGTATTAGTGCACAGTATTATTATATAGTAATAGTGCACAGTATTATTATATAGTAATAGTGCATAGTATTATTATATAGCATTAGTGCATAGTATTAACATATAGTAATAGTGCACAGTATTAATATATAGTAAGAGTGCATAGTATTATTATATAGTATTAGTGCATAGTATTATTATATAGTAATAGTGCACAGTATTATTATATAGTAATAGTGCACAGTATTATTATATAGTATTAGTGCATAGTATTAATATATAGTATTAGTGCATAGTATTAATATATAGTAATAGTGCACAGTATTAATATATAGTATTAGTGCACAGTATTATTATATAGTAATAGTGCACAGTATTATTATACTGTATAGTAATAGTACATAGTATTAATATATAGCAATAGTGCACAGTATTATTATATAGTAGTAGTGCATAGTATTAATATATAGTAATAGTGCACAGTATTATTATATAGTATTAGTTCACAGTATTATTATAGAGTATTAGTGCACAGTATTATTATATAGTATTAGTGCATAGTATTAATATATAGTAATAGTGCACAGTATTAATATATAGTATTAGTGCATAGTATTAATATATAGTAATAGTGCACAGTATTAATATATAGTATTAGTGCACAGTATTATTATATAGTAATAGTGCACAGTATTATTATATAGCAATAGTGCACACTATTAATATATAGCAATAGTGCACAGTATTTTTATATAGTATTAGTGCATAGTATTAATATATAGTAATAGTGCACAGTATTAATATATAGTATTAGTGCACAGTATTATTATATAGTAATAGTGCACAGTATTATTATATAGTAATAGTGCATAGTATTATTATATAGTATTAGTGCATAGTATTAACATATAGTAATAGTGCACAGTATTAATATATAGTAAGAGTGCATTGTATTATTATATAGTATTAGTGCATAGTATTATTATATAGTAATAGTGCATATTATTATTATATAGTAATAGTGCACAGTATTATCATATAGTATTAGTGCATAGTATTAATATATAGTAATAGTGCACAGTATTATTATATAGTAGTAGTGCACAGTATTATTATATAGTAATAGTGCACAGTATTATTATATAGTAATAGTGCATAGTATTATTATATAGTATTAGTGCATAGTATTAACATATAGTAATAGTGCACAGTATTAATATATAGTAAGAGTGCACAGTATTATTATATAGTATTAGTGCACAGTATTATTATATAGTAATAGTGCACAGTATTATTATATAGTAATAGTGCATAGTATTATTATATAGTATTAGTGCATAGTATTAACATATAGTAATAGTGCACAGTATTAATATATAGTAAGAGTGCATTGTATTATTATATAGTATTAGTGCATAGTATTATTATATAGTAATAGTGCATAGTATTATTATATAGTAATAGTGCACAGTATTATTATATAGTATTAGTGCATAGTATTAATATATAGTAATAGTGCACAGTATTATTATATAGTAGTAGTGCACAGTATTATTATATAGTATTAGTGCATAGTATTAATATATAGTAAGAGTGCACAGTATTATTATATATTATTAGTGCACAGTATTATTATACAGTATTAGTGCATAGTATTAATATATAGTAATAGTGCACAGTATTATTGTACAGTAGTAGTTCATAGTATTAATATATAGTAAGAGTGCATAGTATTATTATATAGTATTAGTGCACAGTATTATTATATAGTAATAGTGCACAGTATTATTATATAGTAATAGTGCATAGTATTATTATATAGTATTAGTGCATAGTATTAATATATAGTAATAGTGCACAGTATTATTATATAGTATTAGTTCACAGTATTATTATATAATATTAGTGCACAGTATTATTATATAGTATTAGTGCATAGTAATAATATATAGTAATAGTGCACAGTATTAATATATAGTATTAGTGCACAGTATTATTATATAGTAATAGTGCACATTATTATTATATAGCAATAGTGCACAGTATTAATATATAGCAATAGTGCACAGTATTATTATATAGTATTAGTGCATAGTATTAATATATAGTAATAGTGCACAGTATTAATATATAGTATTAGTGCACAGTATTATTATATAGTAATAGTGCACAGTATTATTATATAGCAATAGTGCACACTATTAATATATAGCAATAGTGCACAGTATTATTATATAGTATTAGTGCATAGTATTAATATATAGTAATAGTGCACAGTATTAATATATAGTATTAGTGCACAGTATTATGATATAGTAATAGTGCACAGTATTATTATATAACAATAGTGCACAGCATTAATATATAGCAATAGTGCACAGTATTATTATATAGTACTAGAGCACAGTATTATTATATAGCAATAGTGCACAGTATTAATATATAGTAATAGTGCACAGTATTATTATATAGTAATAGTGCACAGTATTATTATATAGTATTAGTGCACAGTATTATTATATAGTAATAGTGCACAGTATTATTATATAGTAATAGTGCATAGTATTATTATATAGCATTAGTGCATAGTATTAACATATAGTAATAGTGCACAGTATTAATATATAGTAAGAGTGCATAGTATTATTATATAGTATTAGTGCATAGTATTATTATATAGTAATAGTGCACAGTATTATTATATAGTAATAGTGCACAGTATTATTATATAGTATTAGTGCATAGTATTAATATATAGTATTAGTGCATAGTATTAATATATAGTAATAGTGCACAGTATTAATATATAGTATTAGTGCACAGTATTATTATATAGTAATAGTGCACAGTATTATTATACTGTATAGTAATAGTACATAGTATTAATATATAGCAATAGTGCACAGTATTATTATATAGTAGTAGTGCATAGTATTAATATATAGTAATAGTGCACAGTATTATTATATAGTATTAGTTCACAGTATTATTATATAATATTAGTGCACAGTATTATTATATAGTATTAGTGCATAGTATTAATATATAGTAATAGTGCACAGTATTAATATATAGTATTAGTGCATAGTATTAATATATAGTAATAGTGCACAGTATTAATATATAGTATTAGTGCACAGTATTATTATATAGTAATAGTGCACAGTATTATTATATAGCAATAGTGCACACTATTAATATATAGCAATAGTGCACAGTATTATTATATAGTACTAGAGCACAGTATTATTATATAGCAATAGTGCACAGTATTAATATATAGTAATAGTGCACAGTATTATTATATAGTAATAGTGCACAGTATTATTATACTGTATAGTAATAGTACATAGTATTAATATATAGCAATAGTGCACAGTATTATTATATAGTAGTAGTGCATAGTATTAATATATAATAATAGTGCACAGTATTAATATATAGTATTAGTGCACAGTATTATTATATAGTAATAGTGCACAGTATTATTATATAGCAATAGTGAACAGTATTAATATATAGCAATAGTGTACAGTATTATTACATAGTACTAGATCACAGTATTATTATATAGCAATAGTGCACAGTATTAATATATAGTAATAGTGCACAGTATTAATATATAGCAATAGTGCACAATATTATTATATAGTAGTAGTGCATAGTATTAATATATAGTAATAGTGCATAGTATTATTATATAGTATTAGTGCACAGTATTATTATATAGTATTAGTGCACAGTATTAATATATAGTAATAGTGCACAATATTATTATATAGTATTAGTGCATAGTATTAATATATAGTAATAGTGCACAGTATTAATATATAGTATTAGTGCACAGTATTATTATATAGTATTAGTGCACAGTATTATTATATAGTAATAGTGCACAGTATTATTATATAGTAATAGTGCATAGTATTATTATATAGCATTAGTGCACAGTATTATTATATAGTAAGAGTGCATAGTATTATTATATAGTATTAGTGCACAGTATTATTATATAGTAATAGTGCACAGTATTATTATATAGTAATAGTGCATAGTATTATTATATAGTATTAGTGCATAGTATTAACATATAGTAATAGTGCACAGTATTAATATATAGTAAGAGTGCATTGTATTATTATATAGTATTAGTGCATAGTATTATTATATAGTAATAGTGCATAGTATTATTATATAGTAATAGTGCACAGTATTATTATATAGTATTAGTGCATAGTATTAATATATAGTAATAGTGCACAGTATTATTATATAGTAGTAGTGCACAGTATTATTATATAGTATTAGTGCATAGTATTAATATATAGTAAGAGTGCACATTATTATTATATATTATTAGTGCACAGTATTATTATACAGTATTAGTGCATAGTATTAATATATAGTAATAGTGCACAGTATTATTGTACAGTAGTAGTGCATAGTATTAATATATAGTAAGAGTGCATAGTATTATTATATAGTATTAGTGCACAGTATTATTATATAGTAATAGTGCACAGTATTATTATATAGTAATAGTGCATAGTATTATTATATAGTATTAGTGCATAGTATTAACATATAGTAATAGTGCACAGTATTAATATATAGTAAGAGTGCATTGTATTATTATATAGTATTAGTGCATAGTATTATTATATAGTAATAGTGCATAGTATTATTATATAGTAATAGTGCACAGTATTATTATATAGTATTAGTGCATAGTATTAATATATAGTAATAGTGCACAGTATTATTATATAGTAGTAGTGCACAGTATTATTATATAGTATTAGTGCATAGTATTAATATATAGTAAGAGTGCACAGTATTATTATATATTATTAGTGCACAGTATTATTATACAGTATTAGTGCATAGTATTAATATATAGTAATAGTGCACAGTATTATTGTACAGTAGTAGTGCATAGTATTAATATATAGTAATAGTGCACAGTATTATTATATAGTAGTAGTGCATAGTATTATTATATAGTATTAGTGCATAGTATTTATATATAGTATTAGTGCACAGTATTATTATACTGTATAGTAATAGTACATAGTATTAATATATAGCAATAGTGCACAGTATTATTATATAGTAGTAGTGCATAGTATTAATATATAGTAATAGTGCACAGTATTATTATATAGTATTAGTTCACAGTATTATTATATAATATTAGTGCACAGTATTATTATATAGTATTAGTGCATAGTATTAATATATAGTAATAGTGCACAGTATTAATATATAGTATTAGTGCACAGTATTATTATATAGTAATAGTGCACATTATTATTATATAGCAATAGTGCACAGTATTAATATATAGCAATAGTGCACAGTATTATTATATAGTATTAGTGCATAGTATTAATATATAGTAATAGTGCACAGTATTAATATATAGTATTAGTGCACAATATTATTATATAGTAATAGTGCACACTATTATTATATAGCAATAGTGCACACTATTAATATATAGTAATAGTGCACAGTATTAATATATAGTATTAGTGCACAGTATTATTATATAGTAATAGTGCACAGTATTATTATATAACAATAGTGCACAGCATTAATATATAGCAATAGTGCACAGTATTATTATATAGTACTAGAGCACAGTATTATTATATAGCAATAGTGCACAGTATTAATATATAGTAATAGTGCACAGTATTATTATATAGTAATAGTGCACAGTATTATTATATAGTATTAGTGCACAGTATTATTATATAGTAATAGTGCACAGTATTATTATATAGTAATAGTGCATAGTATTATTATATAGCATTAGTGCATAGTATTAACATATAGTAATAGTGCACAGTATTAATATATAGTAAGAGTGCATAGTATTATTATATAGTATTAGTGCATAGTATTATTATATAGTAATAGTGCACAGTATTATTATATAGTAATAGTGCACAGTATTATTATATAGTATTAGTGCATAGTATTAATATATAGTATTAGTGCATAGTATTAATATATAGTAATAGTGCACAGTATTAATATATAGTATTAGTGCACAGTATTATTATATAGTAATAGTGCACAGTATTATTATACTGTATAGTAATAGTACATAGTATTAATATATAGCAATAGTGCACAGTATTATTATATAGTAGTAGTGCATAGTATTAATATATAGTAATAGTGCACAGTATTATTATATAGTATTAGTTCACAGTATTATTATAGAGTATTAGTGCACAGTATTATTATATAGTATTAGTGCATAGTATTAATATATAGTAATAGTGCACAGTATTAATATATAGTATTAGTGCATAGTATTAATATATAGTAATAGTGCACAGTATTAATATATAGTATTAGTGCACAGTATTATTATATAGTAATAGTGCACAGTATTATTATATAGCAATAGTGCACACTATTAATATATAGCAATAGTGCACAGTATTTTTATATAGTATTAGTGCATAGTATTAATATATAGTAATAGTGCACAGTATTAATATATAGTATTAGTGCACAGTATTATTATATAGTAATAGTGCACAGTATTATTATATAGTAATAGTGCATAGTATTATTATATAGTATTAGTGCATAGTATTAACATATAGTAATAGTGCACAGTATTAATATATAGTAAGAGTGCATTGTATTATTATATAGTATTAGTGCATAGTATTATTATATAGTAATAGTGCATATTATTATTATATAGTAATAGTGCACAGTATTATCATATAGTATTAGTGCATAGTATTAATATATAGTAATAGTGCACAGTATTATTATATAGTAGTAGTGCACAGTATTATTATATAGTAATAGTGCACAGTATTATTATATAGTAATAGTGCATAGTATTATTATATAGTATTAGTGCATAGTATTAACATATAGTAATAGTGCACAGTATTAATATATAGTAAGAGTGCACAGTATTATTATATAGTATTAGTGCACAGTATTATTATATAGTAATAGTGCACAGTATTATTATATAGTAATAGTGCATAGTATTATTATATAGTATTAGTGCATAGTATTAACATATAGTAATAGTGCACAGTATTAATATATAGTAAGAGTGCATTGTATTATTATATAGTATTAGTGCATAGTATTATTATATAGTAATAGTGCATAGTATTATTATATAGTAATAGTGCACAGTATTATTATATAGTATTAGTGCATAGTATTAATATATAGTAATAGTGCACAGTATTATTATATAGTAGTAGTGCACAGTATTATTATATAGTATTAGTGCATAGTATTAATATATAGTAAGAGTGCACAGTATTATTATATATTATTAGTGCACAGTATTATTATACAGTATTAGTGCATAGTATTAATATATAGTAATAGTGCACAGTATTATTGTACAGTAGTAGTTCATAGTATTAATATATAGTAAGAGTGCATAGTATTATTATATAGTATTAGTGCACAGTATTATTATATAGTAATAGTGCACAGTATTATTATATAGTAATAGTGCATAGTATTATTATATAGTATTAGTGCATAGTATTAACATATAGTAATAGTGCACAGTATTAATATATAGTAAGAGTGCATTGTATTATTATATAGTATTAGTGCATAGTATTATTATATAGTAATAGTGCATAGTATTATTATATAGTAATAGTGCACAGTATTATTATATAGTATTAGTGCATAGTATTAATATATAGTAATAGTGCACAGTATTATTGTACAGTAGTAGTGCATAGTATTAATATATAGTAATAGTGCACAGTATTAATATATAGTATTAGTGCACAGTATTATTATATAGTATTAGTGCATAGTATTAATATATAGTAATAGTGCACAGTATTAATATATAGTATTAGTTGCACAGTATTATTATATAGTAATAGTGCACAGTATTATTACATAACAATAGTGCACAGCATTAATATATAGCAATAGTGCACAGTATTATTATATAGTACTAGAGCACAGTATTATTATATAGCAATAGTGCACAGTATTAATATATAGTAATAGTGCACAGTATTATTATATAGTAATAGTGCACAGTATTATTATATAGTAATAGTGCACAGTATTATTATATAGTATTAGTGCATAGTATTAATATATAGTAATAGTGCACAGTATTATTATATAGTAGTAGTGCACAGTATTATTATATAGTATTAGTTCATAGTATTAATATATAGTAAGAGTGCACAGTATTATTATATATTATTAGTGCACAGTATTATTATACAGTATTAGTGCATAGTATTAATATATAGTAATAGTGCACAGTATTATTGTACAGTAGTAGTGCATAGTATTAATATATAGTAATAGTGCACAGTATTATTATATAGTAGTAGTGCATAGTATTATTATATAGTATTAGTGCATAGTATTAATATATAGTATTAGTGCACAGTATTATTATACTGTATAGTAATAGTACATAGTATTAATATATAGCAATAGTGCACAGTATTATTATATAGTAGTAGTGCATAGTATTAATATATAGTAATAGTGCACAGTATTATTATATAGTATTAGTTCACAGTATTATTATATAATATTAGTGCACAGTATTATTATATAGTATTAGTGCATAGTATTAATATATAGTAATAGTGCACAGTATTAATATATAGTATTAGTGCACAGTATTATTATATAGTACTAGTGCACAGTATTATTATATAGCAATAGTGCACAGTATTAATATATAGCAATAGTGCACAGTATTATTATATAGTATTAGTGCATAGTATTAATATATAGTAATAGTGCACAGTATTAATATATAGTATTAGTGCACAGTATTATTATATAGTAATAGTGCACAGTATTATTATATAGCAATAGTGCACACTATTAATATATAGCAATAGTGCACAGTATTATTATATAGTATTAGTGCATAGTATTAATATATAGTAATAGTGCACAGTATTAATATATAGTAGTAGTTGCACAGTATTATTATATAGTAATAGTGCACAGTATTATTACATAACAATAGTGCACAGCATTAATATATAGCAATAGTGCACAGTATTATTATATAGTACTAGAGCACAGTATTATTATATAGCAATAGTGCACAGTATTAATATATAGTAATAGTGCACAGTATTATTATATAGTAATAGTGCACAGTATTATTATATAGTATTAGTGCACAGTATTATTATATAGTAATAGTGCACAGTATTATTATATAGTAATAGTGCATAGTATTATTATATAGCATTAGTGCATAGTATTAACATATAGTAATAGTGCACAGTATTAATATATAGTAAGAGTGCATAGTATTATTATATAGTATTAGTGCATAGTATTATTATATAGTAATAGTGCACAGTATTATTATATAGTAATAGTGCACAGTATTATTATATAGTAATAGTGCATAGTATTAATATATAGTAATAGTGCATAGTATTATCATATAGTATTAGTGCATAGTATTAATATATAGTAATAGTGCACAGTATTATTATATAGTAGTAGTGCACAGTATTATTATATAGTAATAGTGCACAGTATTATTATATAGTAATAGTGCATAGTATTATTATATAGTATTAGTGCATAGTATTAACATTTAGTAATAGTGCACAGTATTAATATATAGTAAGAGTGCATAGTATTATTATATAGTATTAGTGCACAGTATTATTATATAGTAATAGTGCACAGTATTATTATATAGTAAGAGTGCACAGTATTATTATATATTATTAGTGCACAGTATTATTATACAGTATTAGTGCATAGTATTAATATATAGTAATAGTGCACAGTATTATTGTACAGTAGTAGTGCATAGTATTAATATATAGTAATAGTGCACAGTATTATTATATAGTATTAGTTCACAGTATTATTATATAGTAAGAGTGCACAGTATTATTATATAGTAATAGTGCAGAGTATTATTATATAGTATTAGTTCACAGTATTATTATATAGTAAGAGTGCACAGTATTATTATATAGTAATAGTGCACAGTATTAATATATAGTATTAGTGCACAGTATTATTATATAGTAATAGTGCACAGTATTATTATATAGCAATAGTGCACACTATTAATATATAGCAATAGTGCACAGTTTTATTATATAGTATTAGTGCATAGTATTAATATATAGTAATAGTGCACAGTATTAATATATAGTATTAGTGCACAGTATTATTATATAGTAATAGTGCACAGTATTATTATATAGTAATAGTGCATAGTATTATTATATAGTATTAGTGCATAGTATTAACATATAGTAATAGTGCACAGTATTAATATATAGTAAGAGTGCATTGTATTATTATATAGTATTAGTGCATAGTATTATTATATAGTAATAGTGCATATTATTATTATATAGTAATAGTGCACAGTATTATCATATAGTATTAGTGCATAGTATTAATATATAGTAATAGTGCACAGTATTATTATATAGTAGTAGTGCACAGTATTATTATATAGTAATAGTGCACAGTATTATTATATAGTAATAGTGCATAGTATTATTATATAGTATTAGTGCATAGTATTAACATATAGTAATAGTGCACAGTATTAATATATAGTAAGAGTGCATAGTATTATTATATAGTATTAGTGCACAGTATTATTATATAGTAATAGTGCACAGTATTATTATATAGTAATAGTGCATAGTATTATTATATAGCATAAGTGCACAGTATTATTATATAGTAAGAGTGCATAGTATTATTATATAGTATTAGTGCATAGTATTAACATATAGTAATAGTGCACAGTATTAATATATAGTAAGAGTGCATTGTATTATTATATAGTATTAGTGCATAGTATTATTATATAGTAATAGTGCATAGTATTATTATATAGTAATAGTGCACAGTATTATTATATAGTATTAGTGCATAGTATTAATATATAGTAATAGTGCACAGTATTATTATATAGTAGTAGTGCACAGTATTATTATATAGTATTAGTGCATAGTATTAATATATAGTAAGAGTGCACAGTATTATTATATATTATTAGTGCACAGTATTATTATACAGTATTAGTGCATAGTATTAATATATAGTAATAGTGCACAGTATTATTGTACAGTAGTAGTGCATAGTATTAATATATAGTAATAGTGCACAGTATTATTATATAGTAGTAGTGCATAGTATTATTATATAGTATTAGTGCATAGTATTAATATATAGTATTAGTGCACAGTATTATTATACTGTATAGTAATAGTACATAGTATTAATATATAGCAATAGTGCACAGTATTATTATATAGTAGTAGTGCATAGTATTAATATATAGTAATAGTGCACAGTATTATTATATAGTATTAGTTCACAGTATTATTATATAATATTAGTGCACAGTATTATTATATAGTATTAGTGCATAGTAATAATATATAGTAATAGTGCACAGTATTAATATATAGTATTAGTGCACAGTATTATTATATAGTAATAGTGCACATTATTATTATATAGCAATAGTGCACAGTATTAATATATAGTAATAGTGCACAGTATTATTATATAGTATTAGTGCATAGTATTAATATATAGTAATAGTGCACAGTATTAATATATAGTATTAGTGCACAATATTATTATATAGTAATAGTGCACAGTATTATTATATAGCAATAGTGCACACTATTAATATATAGCAATAGTGCACAGTATTATTATATAGTATTAGTGCATAGTATTAATATATAGTAATAGTGCACAGTATTAATATATAGTATTAGTGCACAGTATTATTATATAGTAAAAGTGCACAGTATTATTATATAACAATAGTGCACAGCATTAATATATAGCAATAGTGCACAGTATTATTATATAGTACTAGAGCACAGTATTATTATATAGCAATAGTGCACAGTATTAATATATAGTAATAGTGCACAGTATTATTATATAGTAATAGTGCACAGTATTATTATATAGTATTAGTGCACAGTATTATTATATAGTAATAGTGCACAGTATTATTATATAGTAATAGTGCATAGTATTATTATATAGCATTAGTGCATAGTATTAACATATAGTAATAGTGCACAGTATTAATATATAGTAAGAGTGCATAGTATTATTATATAGTATTAGTGCATAGTATTATTATATAGTAATAGAGCACAGTATTATTATATAGTAATAGTGCACAGTATTATTATATAGTATTAGTGCATAGTATTAATATATAGTATTAGTGCATAGTATTAATATATAGTAATAGTGCACAGTATTAATATATAGTATTAGTGCACAGTATTATTATATAGTAATAGTGCACAGTATTATTATACTGTATAGTAATAGTACATAGTATTAATATATAGCAATAGTGCACAGTATTATTATATAGTAGTAGTGCATAGTATTAATATATAGTAATAGTGCACAGTATTATTATATAGTATTAGTTCACAGTATTATTATAGAGTATTAGTGCACAGTATTATTATATAGTATTAGTGCATAGTATTAATATATAGTAATAGTGCACAGTATTAATATATAGTATTAGTGCATAGTATTAATATATAGTAATAGTGCACAGTATTAATATATAGTATTAGTGCACAGTATTATTATATAGTAATAGTGCACAGTATTATTATATAGCAATAGTGCACACTATTAATATATAGCAATAGTGCACAGTATTTTTATATAGTATTAGTGCATAGTATTAATATATAGTAATAGTGCACAGTATTAATATATAGTATTAGTGCACAGTATTATTATATAGTAATAGTGCACAGTATTATTATATAGTAATAGTGCATAGTATTATTATATAGTATTAGTGCATAGTATTAACATATAGTAATAGTGCACAGTATTAATATATAGTAAGAGTGCATTGTATTATTATATAGTATTAGTGCATAGTATTATTATATAGTAATAGTGCATATTATTATTATATAGTAATAGTGCACAGTATTATCATATAGTATTAGTGCATAGTATTAATATATAGTAATAGTGCACAGTATTATTATATAGTAGTAGTGCACAGTATTATTATATAGTAATAGTGCACAGTATTATTATATAGTAATAGTGCATAGTATTATTATATAGTATTAGTGCATAGTATTAACATATAGTAATAGTGCACAGTATTAATATATAGTAAGAGTGCACAGTATTATTATATAGTATTAGTGCACAGTATTATTATATAGTAATAGTGCACAGTATTATTATATAGTAATAGTGCATAGTATTATTATATAGTATTAGTGCATAGTATTAACATATAGTAATAGTGCACAGTATTAATATATAGTAAGAGTGCATTGTATTATTATATAGTATTAGTGCATAGTATTATTATATAGTAATAGTGCATAGTATTATTATATAGTAATAGTGCACAGTATTATTATATAGTATTAGTGCATAGTATTAATATATAGTAATAGTGCACAGTATTATTATATAGTAGTAGTGCACAGTATTATTATATAGTATTAGTGCATAGTATTAATATATAGTAAGAGTGCACAGTATTATTATATATTATTAGTGCACAGTATTATTATACAGTATTAGTGCATAGTATTAATATATAGTAATAGTGCACAGTATTATTGTACAGTAGTAGTTCATAGTATTAATATATAGTAAGAGTGCATAGTATTATTATATAGTATTAGTGCACAGTATTATTATATAGTAATAGTGCACAGTATTATTATATAGTAATAGTGCATAGTATTATTATATAGTATTAGTGCATAGTATTAACATATAGTAATAGTGCACAGTATTAATATATAGTAAGAGTGCATTGTATTATTATATAGTATTAGTGCATAGTATTATTATATAGTAATAGTGCATAGTATTATTATATAGTAATAGTGCACAGTATTATTATATAGTATTAGTGCATAGTATTAATATATAGTAATAGTGCACAGTATTATTGTACAGTAGTAGTGCATAGTATTAATATATAGTAATAGTGCACAGTATTAATATATAGTATTAGTGCACAGTATTATTATATAGTATTAGTGCATAGTATTAATATATAGTAATAGTGCACAGTATTAATATATAGTATTAGTTGCACAGTATTATTATATAGTAATAGTGCACAGTATTATTACATAACAATAGTGCACAGCATTAATATATAGCAATAGTGCACAGTATTATTATATAGTACTAGAGCACAGTATTATTATATAGCAATAGTGCACAGTATTAATATATAGTAATAGTGCACAGTATTATTATATAGTAATAGTGCACAGTATTATTATATAGTAATAGTGCACAGTATTATTATATAGTATTAGTGCATAGTATTAATATATAGTAATAGTGCACAGTATTATTATATAGTAGTAGTGCACAGTATTATTATATAGTATTAGTTCATAGTATTAATATATAGTAAGAGTGCACAGTATTATTATATATTATTAGTGCACAGTATTATTATACAGTATTAGTGCATAGTATTAATATATAGTAATAGTGCACAGTATTATTGTACAGTAGTAGTGCATAGTATTAATATATAGTAATAGTGCACAGTATTATTATATAGTAGTAGTGCATAGTATTATTATATAGTATTAGTGCATAGTATTAATATATAGTATTAGTGCACAGTATTATTATACTGTATAGTAATAGTACATAGTATTAATATATAGCAATAGTGCACAGTATTATTATATAGTAGTAGTGCATAGTATTAATATATAGTAATAGTGCACAGTATTATTATATAGTATTAGTTCACAGTATTATTATATAATATTAGTGCACAGTATTATTATATAGTATTAGTGCATAGTATTAATATATAGTAATAGTGCACAGTATTAATATATAGTATTAGTGCACAGTATTATTATATAGTACTAGTGCACAGTATTATTATATAGCAATAGTGCACAGTATTAATATATAGCAATAGTGCACAGTATTATTATATAGTATTAGTGCATAGTATTAATATATAGTAATAGTGCACAGTATTAATATATAGTATTAGTGCACAGTATTATTATATAGTAATAGTGCACAGTATTATTATATAGCAATAGTGCACACTATTAATATATAGCAATAGTGCACAGTATTATTATATAGTATTAGTGCATAGTATTAATATATAGTAATAGTGCACAGTATTAATATATAGTAGTAGTTGCACAGTATTATTATATAGTAATAGTGCACAGTATTATTACATAACAATAGTGCACAGCATTAATATATAGCAATAGTGCACAGTATTATTATATAGTACTAGAGCACAGTATTATTATATAGCAATAGTGCACAGTATTAATATATAGTAATAGTGCACAGTATTATTATATAGTAATAGTGCACAGTATTATTATATAGTATTAGTGCACAGTATTATTATATAGTAATAGTGCACAGTATTATTATATAGTAATAGTGCATAGTATTATTATATAGCATTAGTGCATAGTATTAACATATAGTAATAGTGCACAGTATTAATATATAGTAAGAGTGCATAGTATTATTATATAGTATTAGTGCATAGTATTATTATATAGTAATAGTGCACAGTATTATTATATAGTAATAGTGCACAGTATTATTATATAGTAATAGTGCATAGTATTAATATATAGTAATAGTGCATAGTATTATCATATAGTATTAGTGCATAGTATTAATATATAGTAATAGTGCACAGTATTATTATATAGTAGTAGTGCACAGTATTATTATATAGTAATAGTGCACAGTATTATTATATAGTAATAGTGCATAGTATTATTATATAGTATTAGTGCATAGTATTAACATTTAGTAATAGTGCACAGTATTAATATATAGTAAGAGTGCATAGTATTATTATATAGTATTAGTGCACAGTATTATTATATAGTAATAGTGCACAGTATTATTATATAGTAATAGTGCATAGTATTATTATATAGCATTAGTGCACAGTATTATTATATAGTAAGAGTGCATAGTATTATTATATAGTATTAGTGCACAGTATTATTATATAGTAATAGTGCACAGTATTATTATATAGTAATAGTGCATAGTATTATTATATAGTATTAGTGCATAGTATTAACATATAGTAATAGTGCACAGTATTAATATATAGTAAGAGTGCATTGTATTATTATATAGTATTAGTGCATAGTATTGTTATATAGTAATAGTGCATAGTATTATTATATAGTAATAGTGCACAGTATTATTATATAGTATTAGTGCATAGTATTAATATATAGTAATAGTGCACAGTATTATTATATAGTAGTAGTGCACAGTATTATTATATAGTATTAGTGCATAGTATTAATATATAGTAAGAGTGCACAGTATTATTATATATTATTAGTGCACAGTATTATTATACAGTATTAGTGCATAGTATTAATATATAGTAATAGTGCACAGTATTATTGTACAGTAGTAGTTCATAGTATTAATATATAGTAAGAGTGCATAGTATTATTATATAGTATTAGTGCACAGTATTATTATATAGTAATAGTGCACAGTATTATTATATAGTAATAGTGCATAGTATTATTATATAGTATTAGTGCATAGTATTAACATATAGTAATAGTGCACAGTATTAATATATAGTAAGACTGCATTGTATTATTATATAGTATTAGTGCATAGTATTATTATATAGTAATAGTGCATAGTATTATTATATAGTAATAGTGCACAGTATTATTATATAGTATTAGTGCATAGTATTAATATATAGTAATAGTGCACAGTATTATTATATAGTAGTAGTGCACAGTATTATTATATAGTATTAGTGCATAGTATTAATATATAGTAAGAGTGCACAGTATTATTATATATTATTAGTGCACAGTATTATTATACAGTATTAGTGCATAGTATTAATATATAGTAATAGTGCACAGTATTATTGTACAGTAGTAGTGCATAGTATTATTATATAGTAAGAGTGCACAGTATTATTATATAGTAATAGTGCACAGTATTAATATATAGTATTAGTGCACAGTATTATTATATAGTAATAGTGCACAGTATTATTATATAGCAATAGTGCACACTATTAATATATAGCAATAGTGCACAGTTTTATTATATAGTATTAGTGCATAGTATTAATATATAGTAATAGTGCACAGTATTAATATATAGTATTAGTGCACAGTATTATTATATAGTAATAGTGCACAGTATTATTATATAGTAATAGTGCATAGTATTATTATATAGTATTAGTGCATAGTATTAACATATAGTAATAGTGCACAGTATTAATATATAGTAAGAGTGCATTGTATTATTATATAGTATTAGTGCATAGTATTATTATATAGTAATAGTGCATATTATTATTATATAGTAATAGTGCACAGTATTATCATATAGTATTAGTGCATAGTATTAATATATAGTAATAGTGCACAGTATTATTATATAGTAGTAGTGCACAGTATTATTATATAGTAATAGTGCACAGTATTATTATATAGTAATAGTGCATAGTATTATTATATAGTATTAGTGCATAGTATTAACATATAGTAATAGTGCACAGTATTAATATATAGTAAGAGTGCATAGTATTATTATATAGTATTAGTGCACAGTATTATTATATAGTAATAGTGCACAGTATTATTATATAGTAATAGTGCATAGTATTATTATATAGCATAAGTGCACAGTATTATTATATAGTAAGAGTGCATAGTATTATTATATAGTATTAGTGCATAGTATTAACATATAGTAATAGTGCACAGTATTAATATATAGTAAGAGTGCATTGTATTATTATATAGTATTAGTGCATAGTATTATTATATAGTAATAGTGCATAGTATTATTATATAGTAATAGTGCACAGTATTATTATATAGTATTAGTGCATAGTATTAATATATAGTAATAGTGCACAGTATTATTATATAGTAGTAGTGCACAGTATTATTATATAGTATTAGTGCATAGTATTAATATATAGTAAGAGTGCACAGTATTATTATATATTATTAGTGCACAGTATTATTATACAGTATTAGTGCATAGTATTAATATATAGTAATAGTGCACAGTATTATTGTACAGTAGTAGTGCATAGTATTAATATATAGTAATAGTGCACAGTATTATTATATAGTAGTAGTGCATAGTATTATTATATAGTATTAGTGCATAGTATTAATATATAGTATTAGTGCACAGTATTATTATACTGTATAGTAATAGTACATAGTATTAATATATAGCAATAGTGCACAGTATTATTATATAGTAGTAGTGCATAGTATTAATATATAGTAATAGTGCACAGTATTATTATATAGTATTAGTTCACAGTATTATTATATAATATTAGTGCACAGTATTATTATATAGTATTAGTGCATAGTAATAATATATAGTAATAGTGCACAGTATTAATATATAGTATTAGTGCACAGTATTATTATATAGTAATAGTGCACATTATTATTATATAGCAATAGTGCACAGTATTAATATATAGTAATAGTGCACAGTATTATTATATAGTATTAGTGCATAGTATTAATATATAGTAATAGTGCACAGTATTAATATATAGTATTAGTGCACAATATTATTATATAGTAATAGTGCACAGTATTATTATATAGCAATAGTGCACACTATTAATATATAGCAATAGTGCACAGTATTATTATATAGTATTAGTGCATAGTATTAATATATAGTAATAGTGCACAGTATTAATATATAGTATTAGTGCACAGTATTATTATATAGTAAAAGTGCACAGTATTATTATATAACAATAGTGCACAGCATTAATATATAGCAATAGTGCACAGTATTATTATATAGTACTAGAGCACAGTATTATTATATAGCAATAGTGCACAGTATTAATATATAGTAATAGTGCACAGTATTATTATATAGTAATAGTGCACAGTATTATTATATAGTATTAGTGCACAGTATTATTATATAGTAATAGTGCACAGTATTATTATATAGTAATAGTGCATAGTATTATTATATAGCATTAGTGCATAGTATTAACATATAGTAATAGTGCACAGTATTAATATATAGTAAGAGTGCATAGTATTATTATATAGTATTAGTGCATAGTATTATTATATAGTAATAGAGCACAGTATTATTATATAGTAATAGTGCACAGTATTATTATATAGTATTAGTGCATAGTATTAATATATAGTATTAGTGCATAGTATTAATATATAGTAATAGTGCACAGTATTAATATATAGTATTAGTGCACAGTATTATTATATAGTAATAGTGCACAGTATTATTATACTGTATAGTAATAGTACATAGTATTAATATATAGCAATAGTGCACAGTATTATTATATAGTAGTAGTGCATAGTATTAATATATAGTAATAGTGCACAGTATTATTATATAGTATTAGTTCACAGTATTATTATATAGTATTAGTGCACAGTATTATTATATAGTATTAGTGCATAGTATTAATATATAGTAATAGTGCACAGTATTAATATATAGTATTAGTGCATAGTATTAATATATAGTAATAGTGCACAGTATTAATATATAGTATTAGTGCACAGTATTATTATATAGTAATAGTGCACAGTATTATTATATAGCAATAGTGCACACTATTAATATATAGCAATAGTGCACAGTATTTTTATATAGTATTAGTGCATAGTATTAATATATAGTAATAGTGCACAGTATTAATATATAGTATTAGTGCACAGTATTATTATATAGTAATAGTGCACAGTATTATTATATAGTAATAGTGCATAGTATTATTATATAGTATTAGTGCATAGTATTAACATATAGTAATAGTGCACAGTATTAATATATAGTAAGAGTGCATTGTATTATTATATAGTATTAGTGCATAGTATTATTATATAGTAATAGTGCATATTATTATTATATAGTAATAGTGCACAGTATTATCATATAGTATTAGTGCATAGTATTAATATATAGTAATAGTGCACAGTATTATTATATAGTAGTAGTGCACAGTATTATTATATAGTAATAGTGCACAGTATTATTATATAGTAATAGTGCATAGTATTATTATATAGTATTAGTGCATAGCATTAACATATAGTAATAGTGCACAGTATTAATATATAGTAAGAGTGCATAGTATTATTATATAGTATTAGTGCACAGTATTATTATATAGTAATAGTGCACAGTATTATTATATAGTAATAGTGCATAGTATTATTATATAGCATTAGTGCACAGTATTATTATATAGTAAGAGTGCATAGTATTATTATATAGTATTAGTGCACAGTATTATTATATAGTAATAGTGCACAGTATTATTATATAGTAATAGTGCATAGTATTATTATATAGTATTAGTGCATAGTATTAACATATAGTAATAGTGCACAATATTAATATATAGTAAGAGTGCATTGTATTATTATATAGTATTAGTGCATAGTATTATTATATAGTAATAGTGCATAGTATTATTATATAGTAATAGTGCACAGTATTATTATATAGTATTAGTGCATAGTATTAATATATAGTAATAGTGCACAGTATTATTATATAGTAATAGTGCACAGTATTATTGTACAGTAGTAGTTCATAGTATTAATATATAGTAAGAGTGCATAGTATTATTATATAGTATTAGTGCACAGTATTATTATATAGTAATAGTGCACAGTATTATTATATAGTAATAGTGCATAGTATTATTATATAGTATTAGTGCATAGTATTAACATATAGTAATAGTGCACAGTATTAATATATAGTAAGAGTGCATTGTATTATTATATAGTATTAGTGCATAGTATTATTATATAGTAATAGTGCATAGTATTATTATATAGTAATAGTGCACAGTATTATTATATAGTATTAGTGCATAGTATTAATATATAGTAATAGTGCACAGTATTATTATATAGTAGTAGTGCACAGTATTATTATATAGTATTAGTGCATAGTATTAATATATAGTAAGAGTGCACAGTATTATTATATATTATTAGTGCACAGTATTATTATACAGTATTAGTGCATAGTATTAATATATAGTAATAGTGCACAGTATTATTGTACAGTAGTAGTGCATAGTATTAATATATAGTAATAGTGCACAGTATTATTATATAGTAGTAGTGCATAGTATTATTATATAGTATTAGTGCATAGTATTAATATATAGTATTAGTGCACAGTATTATTATACTGTATAGTAATAGTACATAGTATTAATATATAGCAATAGTGCACAGTATTATTATATAGTAGTAGTGTATAGTATTAATATATAGTAATAGTGCACAGTATTACTATATAGTATTAGTTCACAGTATTATTATATAATATTAGTGCACAGTATTATTATATAGTATTAGTGCATAGTATTAATATATAGTAATAGTGCACAGTATTAATATATAGTATTAGTGCACAGTATTATTATATAGTACTAGTGCACAGTATTATTATATAGCAATAGTGCACAGTATTAATATATAGCAATAGTGCACAGTATTATTATATAGTATTAGTGCATAGTATTAATATATAGTAATAGTGCACAGTATTAATATATAGTATTAGTGCACAGTATTATTATATAGTAATAGTGCACAGTATTATTATATAGCAATAGTGCACACTATTAATATATAGCAATAGTGCACATTATTATTATATAGTATTAGTGCATAGTATTAATATATAGTAATAGTGCACAGTATTAATATATAGTATTAGTTGCACAGTATTATTATATAGTAATAGTGCACAGTATTATTATATAGTAGTAGTGCACAGTATTATTATATAGTATTAGTGCATAGTATTAATATATAGTAAGAGTGCACAGTATTATTATATATTATTAGTGCACAGTATTATTATACAGTATTAGTGCATAGTATTAATATATAGTAATAGTGCACAGTATTATTGTACAGTAGTAGTGCATAGTATTAATATATAGTAATAGTGCACAGTATTATTATATAGTAGTAGTGCATAGTATTATTATATAGTATTAGTGCATAGTATTAATATATAGTATTAGTGCACAGTATTATTATACTGTATAGTAATAGTACATAGTATTAATATATAGCAATAGTGCACAGTATTATTATATAGTAGTAGTGCATAGTATTAATATATAGTAATAGTGCACAGTATTATTATATAGTATTAGTTCACAGTATTATTATATAATATTAGTGCACAGTATTATTATATAGTATTAGTGCATAGTATTAATATATAGTAATAGTGCACAGTATTATTATATAGTATTAGTTCACAGTATTATTATATAATATTAGTGCACAGTATTATTATATAGTATTAGTGCATAGTAATAATATATAGTATTAGTGCACAATATTATTATATAGTAATAGTGCACAGTATTATTATATAGCAATAGTGCACTCTATTAATATATAGCAATAGTGCACAGTATTAATATATAGTAATAGTGCAAAGTATTAATATATAGTATTAGTGCACAGTATTATTATATAGTAATAGTGCACAGTATTATTATATAACAATAGTGCACAGCATTAATATATAGCAATAGTGCACAGTATTATTATATAGTACTAGAGCACAGTATTATTATATAGCAATAGTGCACAGTATTAATATATAGTAATAGTGCAAAGTATTATTATATAGTAATAGTGCACAGTATTATTATATAGTATTAGTGCACAGTATTATTATATAGTAATAGTGCACAGTATTATTATATAGTAATAGTGCATAGTATTATTATATAGCATTAGTGCATAGTATTAACATATAGTAATAGTGCACAGTATTAATATATAGTAAGAGTGCATAGTATTATTATATAGTATTAGTGCATAGTATTATTATATAGTAATAGAGCACAGTATTATTATATAGTAATAGTGCACAGTATTATTATATAGTATTAGTGCATAGTATTAATATATAGTATTAGTGCATAGTATTAATATATAGTAATAGTGCACAGTATTAATATATAGTATTAGTGCACAGTATTATTATATAGTAATAGTGCACAGTATTATTATACTGTATAGTAATAGTACATAGTATTAATATATAGCAATAGTGCACAGTATTATTATATAGTAGTAGTGCATAGTATTAATATATAGTAATAGTGCACAGTATTATTATATAGTATTAGTTCACAGTATTATTATATAGTATTAGTGCACAGTATTATTATATAGTATTAGTGCATAGTATTAATATATAGTAATAGTGCACAGTATTAATATATAGTATTAGTGCATAGTATTAATATATAGTAATAGTGCACAGTATTAATATATAGTATTAGTGCACAGTATTATTATATAGTAATAGTGCACAGTATTATTATATAGCAATAGTGCACACTATTAATATATAGCAATAGTGCACAGTATTTTTATATAGTATTAGTGCATAGTATTAATATATAGTAATAGTGCACAGTATTAATATATAGTATTAGTGCACAGTATTATTATATAGTAATAGTGCACAGTATTATTATATAGTAATAGTGCATAGTATTATTATATAGTATTAGTGCATAGTATTAACATATAGTAATAGTGCACAGTATTAATATATAGTAAGAGTGCATTGTATTATTATATAGTATTAGTGCATAGTATTATTATATAGTAATAGTGCATATTATTATTATATAGTAATAGTGCACAGTATTATCATATAGTATTAGTGCATAGTATTAATATATAGTAATAGTGCACAGTATTATTATATAGTAGTAGTGCACAGTAATATTATATAGTAATAGTGCACAGTATTATTATATAGTAATAGTGCATAGTATTATTATATAGTATTAGTGCATAGTATTAACATATAGTAATAGTGCACAGTATTAATATATAGTAAGAGTGCATAGTATTATTATATAGTATTAGTGCACAGTATTATTATATAGTAATAGTGCACAGTATTATTATATAGTAATAGTGCATAGTATTATTATATAGTATTAGTGCATAGTATTAACATATAGTAATAGTGCACAGTATTAATATATAGTAAGAGTGCATTGTATTATTATATAGTATTAGTGCATAGTATTATTATATAGTAATATTGCATAGTATTAATATATAGTAATAGTGCACAGTATTATTATATAGTAGTAGTGCACAGTATTATTATATAGTATTAGTGCATAGTATTAATATATAGTAAGAGTGCACAGTATTATTATATATTATTAGTGCACAGTATTATTATACAGTATTAGTGCATAGTATTAATATATAGTAATAGTGCACAGTATTATTGTACAGTAGTAGTTCATAGTATTAATATATAGTAAGAGTGCATAGTATTATTATATAGTATTAGTGCACAGTATTATTATATAGTAATAGTGCACAGTATTATTATATAGTAATAGTGCATAGTATTATTATATAGTATTAGTGCATAGTATTAACATATAGTAATAGTGCACAGTATTAATATATAGTAAGAGTGCATTGTATTATTATATAGTATTAGTGCATAGTATTATTATATAGTAATAGTGCATAGTATTATTATATAGTAATAGTGCACAGTATTATTATATAGTATTAGTGCATAGTATTAATATATAGTAATAGTGCACAGTATTATTATATAGTAGTAGTGCACAGTATTATTATATAGTATTAGTGCATAGTATTAATATATAGTAAGAGTGCACAGTATTATTATATATTATTAGTGCACAGTATTATTATACAGTATTAGTGCATAGTATTAATATATAGTAATAGTGCACAGTATTATTGTACAGTAGTAGTTCATAGTATTAATATATAGTAAGAGTGCATAGTATTATTATATAGTATTAGTGCACAGTATTATTATATAGTAATAGTGCACAGTATTATTATATAGTAATAGTGCATAGTATTATTATATAGTATTAGTGCATAGTATTAACATATAGTAATAGTGCACAGTATTAATATATAGTAAGAGTGCATTGTATTATTATATAGTATTAGTGCATAGTATTATTATATAGTAATAGTGCATAGTATTATTATATAGTAATAGTGCACAGTATTATTATATAGTATTAGTGCATAGTATTAATATATAGTAATAGTGCACAGTATTATTATATAGTAGTAGTGCACAGTATTATTATATAGTATTAGTGCATAGTATTAATATATAGTAAGAGTGCACAGTATTATTATATATTATTAGTGCACAGTATTATTATACAGTATTAGTGCATAGTATTAATATATAGTAATAGTGCACAGTATTATTGTACAGTAGTAGTGCATAGTATTAATATATAGTAATAGTGCACAGTATTATTATATAGTAGTAGTGCATAGTATTATTATATAGTATTAGTGCACAGTATTATTATACTGTATAGTAATAGTACATAGTATTAATATATAGCAATAGTGCACAGTATTATTATATAATAGTAGTGCATAGTATTAATATATAGTAATAGTGCACAGTATTATTATATAGTATTAGTTCACAGTATTATTATATAATATTAGTGCACAGTATTATTATATAGTATTAGTGCATAGTATTAATATATAGTAATAGTGCACAGTATTAATATATAGTATTAGTGCACAGTATTATTATATAGTACTAGTGCACAGTATTATTATATAGCAATAGTGCACAGTATTAATATATAGCAATAGTGCACAGTATTATTATATAGTATTAGTGCATAGTATTAATATATAGTAATAGTGCACAGTATTAATATATAGTATTAGTGCACAGTATTATTATATAGTAATAGTGCACAGTATTATTATATAGCAATAGTGCACACTATTAATATATAGCAATAGTGCACAGTATTATTATATAGTATTAGTGCATAGTATTAATATATAGTAATAGTGCACAGTATTAATATATAGTATTAGTTGCACAGTATTATTATATAGTAATAGTGCACAGTATTATTACATAACAATAGTGCACAGCATTAATATATAGCAATAGTGCACAGTATTATTATATAGTACTAGAGCACAGTATTATTATATAGCAATAGTGCACAGTATTAATATATAGTAATAGTGCACAGTATTATTATATAGTAATAGTGCACAGTATTATTATATAGTATTAGTGCACAGTATTATTATATAGTAATAGTGCACAGTATTATTATATAGTAATAGTGCATAGTATTATTATATAGCATTAGTGCATAGTATTAACATATAGTAATAGTGCACAGTATTAATATATAGTAAGAGTGCATAGTATTATTATATAGTATTAGTGCATAGTATTATTATATAGTAATAGTGCACAGTATTATTATATAGTAATAGTGCATAGTATTATTATATAGCATTAGTGCATAGTATTAACATATAGTAATAGTGCACAGTATTAATATATAGTAAGAGTGCATAGTATTATTATATAGTATTAGTGCATAGTATTATTATATAGTAATAGTGCATAGTATTATTATATAGCATTAGTGCATAGTATTAACATATAGTATTAGTGCATAGTATTAATATATAGAATTAGTGCATAGTATTAATATATAGTAATAGTGCACAGTATTAATATATAGTATTAGTGCACAGTATTATTATATAGTAATAGTGCACAGTATTATTATACTGTATAGTAATAGTACATAGTATTAATATATAGCAATAGTGCACAGTATTATTATATAGTAGTAGTGCATAGTATTAATATATAGTAATAGTGCACAGTATTATTATATAGTATTAGTTCACAGTATTATTATATAGTATTTGTGCACAGTATTATTATATAGTATTAGTGCATAGTATTAATATATAGTAATAGTGCACAGTATTAATATATAGTATTAGTGCACAGTATTATTATATAGTAATAGTGCACAGTATTATTATATAGCAATAGTGCACAGTATTAATATATAGCAATAGTGCACAGTATTATTATATAGTATTAGTGCATAGTATTAATATATAGTAATAGTGCACAGTATTAATATATAGTATTAGTGCACAGTATTATTATATAGTAATAGTGCACAGTATTATTATATAGCAATAGTGCACACTATTAATATATAGCAATAGTGCACAGTATTATTATATAGTATTAGTGCATAGTATTAATATATAGTAATAGTGCACAGTATTAATATATAGTATTAGTGCACAGTATTATTATATAGTAATAGTGCACAGTATTATTATATAGTAATAGTGCATAGTATTATTATATAGTATTAGTGCATAGTATTAACATATAGTAATAGTGCACAGTATTAATATATAGTAAGAGTGCATTGTATTATTATATAGTATTAGTGCATAGTATTATTATATAGTAATAGTGCATATTATTATTATATAGTAATAGTGCACAGTATTATTATATAGTATTAGTGCATAGTATTAATAAATAGTAATAGTGCACAGTATTATTATATAGTAGTAGTGCATAGTATTATTATATAGTATTAGTGCATAGTATTAATATATAGTAAGAGTGCACAGTATTATTATATATTATTAGTGCACAGTATTATTATACAGTATTAGTGCATAGTATTAATATATAGTAATAGTGCACAGTATTATTGTACAGTAGTAGTGCATAGTATTAATATATAGTAATAGTGCACAGTATTATTATATAGTAGTAGTGCATAGAATTATTATATAGTATTAGTGCATAGTATTAATATATAGTATTAGTGCACAGTATTATTATATAGCAATAGTGCACAGTATTAATATATAGCAATAGTGCACAGTATTATTATATAGTATTAGTGCATAGTATTAATATATAGTAATAGTGCACAGTATTAATATATAGTATTAGTGCACAGTATTATTATATAGTAATAGTGCACAGTATTATTATATAGCAATAGTGCACAGTATTATTATATAGCAATAGTGCACACTATTAATATATAGCAATAGTGCACAGTATTATTATATAGTACTAGAGCACAGTATTATTATATAGCAATAGTGCACAGTATTAATATATAGTAATAGTGCACAGTATTATTATATAGTAATAGTGCACAGTATTATTATACTGTATAGTAATAGTACATAGTATTAATATATAGCAATAGTGCACAGTATTATTATATAGTAGTAGTGCATAGTATTAATATATAATAATAGTGCACAGTATTAATATATAGTATTAGTGCACAGTATTATTATATAGTAATAGTGCACAGTATTATTATATAGCAATAGTGCACAGTATTAATATATAGCAATAGTGTACAGTATTATTACATAGTACTAGAGCACAGTATTATTATATAGCAATAGTGCACAGTATTAATATATAGTAATAGTGCACAGTATTAATATATAGCAATAGTGCACAGTATTATTATATAGTAGTAGTGCATAGTATTAATATATAGTAATAGTGCATAGTATTATTATATAGTATTAGTGCACAGTATTATTATATAGTATTAGTGCACAGTATTAATATATAGTAATAGTGCACAATATTATTATATAGTATTAGTGCATAGTATTAATATATAGTAACAGTGCACAGTATTAATATATAGTATTAGTGCACAGTATTATTATATAGTAATAGTGCACAGTATTATTATATAGCAATAGTGCACAGTATTAATATATAGCAATAGTGTACAGTATTATTACATAGTACTAGAGCACAGTATTATTATATAGCAATAGTGCACAGTATTAATATATAGTAATAGTGCACATTATTATTATATAGTAATAGTGCACAGTATTATTATATAGTATTAGTGCATAGTATTAATATATAGTAATAGTGCACAGTATTAATATATAGTATTAGTGCACAGTATTATTATATAGTAATAGTGCACAGTATTATTATATAGTAATAGTGCATAGTATTATTATATAGTATTAGTGCATAGTATTAACATATAGTAATAGTGCACAGTATTAATATATAGTAAGAGTGCATAGTATTATTATATAGTATTAGTGCACAGTATTATTATATAGTAATAGTGCACAGTATTATTATATAGTATTAGTGCATAGTATTAATATATAGTAATAGTGCACAGTATTATTATATAGTAGTAGTGCACAGTATTATTATATAGTATTAGTGCATAGTATTAATATATAGTAAGAGTGCACAGTATTATTATATATTATTAGTGCACAGTATTATTATACAGTATTAGTGCATAGTATTAATATATAGTAATAGTGCACAGTATTATTGTACAGTAGTAGTGCATAGTATTAATATATAGTAAGAGTGCATAGTATTATTATATAGTATTAGTGCACAGTATTATTATATAGTAATAGTGCACAGTATTATTATATAGTAATAGTGCATAGTATTATTATATAGTATTAGTGCATAGTATTATCATATAGTAATAGTGCACAGTATTAATATATAGTAAGAGTGCATTGTATTATTATATAGTATTAGTGCATAGTATTATTATATAGTAATAGTGCATAGTATTATTATATAGTAATAGTGCACAGTATTATTATATAGTATTAGTGCATAGTATTAATATATAGTAATAGTGCACAGTATTATTATATAGTAGTAGTGCACAGTATTATTATATAGTATTAGTGCATAGTATTAATATATAGTAAGAGTGCACAGTATTATTATATATTATTAGTGCACAGTATTATTATACAGTATTAGTGCATAGTATTAATATATAGTAATAGTGCACAGTATTATTGTACAGTAGTAGTGCATAGTATTAATATATAGTAATAGTGCACAGTATTATTATATAGTAGTAGTGCATAGTATTAATATATAGTAATAGTGCACAGTATTATTATATAGTATTAGTTCACAGTATTATTATATAATATTAGTGCACAGTATTATTATATAGTATTAGTGCATAGTATTAATATATAGTAATAGTGCACAGTATTAATATATAGTATTAGTGCACAGTATTATTATATAGTAATAGTGCACATTATTATTATATAGCAATAGTGCACAGTATTAATATATAGCAATAGTGCACAGTATTATTATATAGTATTAGTGCATAGTATTAATATATAGTAATAGTGCACAGTATTAATATATAGTATTAGTGCACAGTATTATTATATAGTAATAGTGCACAGTATTATTATATAGCAATAGTGCACACTATTAATATATAGCAATAGTGCACAGTATTATTATATAGTAATAGTGCACAGTATTATTATATAGTAATAGTGCACAGTATTATTATATAGTATTAGTGCACAGTATTATTATATAGTACTAGAGCACAGTATTATTATATAGCAATAGTGCACAGTATTAATATATAGTAATAGTGCACAGTATTATTATATAGTAATAGTGCACAGTATTATTATATAGTATTAGTGCACAGTATTATTATATAGTAATAGTGCACAGTATTATTATATAGTAATAGTGCATAGTATTATTATATAGCATTAGTGCATAGTATTAACATATAGTAATAGTGCACAGTATTAATATATAGTAAGAGTGCATAGTATTATTATATAGTATTAGTGCATAGTATTATTATATAGTAATAGTGAACAGTATTATTATATAGTAATAGTGCACAGTATTATTATATAGTATTAGTGCATAGTATTAATATATAGTATTAGTGCATAGTATTAATATATAGTAATAGTGCACAGTATTAATATATAGTATTAGTGCACAGTATTATTATATAGTAATAGTGCACAGTATTATTATACTGTATAGTAATAGTACATAGTATTAATATATAGCAATAGTGCACAGTATTATTATATAGTAGTAGTGCATAGTATTAATATATAGTAATAGTGCACAGTATTATTATATAGTATTAGTTCACAGTATTATTATATAGTATTAGTGCACAGTATTATTATATAGTATTAGTGCATAGTATTAATATATAGTAATAGTGCACAGTATTAATATATAGTATTAGTGCACAGTATTATTATATAGTAATAGTGCACAGTATTATTATATAGCAATAGTGCACAGTATTAATATATAGCAATAGTGCACAGTATTATTATATAGTATTAGTGCATAGTATTAATATATAGTAATAGTGCACAGTATTAATATATAGTATTAGTGCACAGTATTATTATATAGTAATAGTGCACAGTATTATTATATAGCAATAGTGCACACTATTAATATATAGCAATAGTGCACAGTATTATTATATAGTATTAGTGCATAGTATTAATATATAGTAATAGTGCACAGTATTAATATATAGTATTAGTGCACAGTATTATTATATAGTAATAGTGCACAGTATTATTATATAGTAATAGTGCATAGTATTATTATACAGTATTAGTGCATAGTATTAATATATAGTAATAGTGCACAGTATTATTGTACAGTAGTAGTGCATAGTATTAATATATAGTAATAGTGCACAGTATTATTATATAGTAGTAGTGCATAGAATTATTGTATAGTATTAGTGCATAGTATTAATATATAGTATTAGTGCACAGTATTATTATACTGTATAGTAATAGTACATAGTATTAATATATAGCAATAGTGCACAGTATTATTATATAGTAGTAGTGCATAGTATTAATATATAGTAATAGTGCACAGTATTATTATATAGTATTAGTTCACAGTATTATTATATAATATTAGTGCACAGTATTATTATATAGTATTAGTGCATAGTATTAATATATAGTATTAGTGCACAGTATTATTATACTGTATAGTAATAGTACATAGTATTAATATATAGCAATAGTGCACAGTATTATTATATAGTAGTAGTGCATAGTATTAATATATAGTAATAGTGCATAGTATTATTATATAGTATTAGTGCACAGTATTATTATATAGTATTAGTGCACAGTATTAATATATAGTAATAGTGCACAATATTATTATATAGTATTAGTGCATAGTATTAATATATAGTAATAGTGCACAGTATTAATATATAGTATTAGTGCACAGTATTATTATATAGTATTAGTGCACAGTATTATTATATAGTAATAGTGCACAGTATTATTATATAGTAATAGTGCATAGTATTATTATATAGCATTAGTGCACAGTATTATTATATAGTAAGAGTGCATAGTATTATTATATAGTATTAGTGCACAGTATTATTATATAGTAATAGTGCACAGTATTATTATATAGTAATAGTGCATAGTATTATTATATAGTATTAGTGCATAGTATTAACATATAGTAATAGTGCACAGTATTAATATATAGTAAGAGTGCATTGTATTATTATATAGTATTAGTGCATAGTATTATTATATAGTAATAGTGCATAGTATTATTATATAGTAATAGTGCACAGTATTATTATATAGTATTAGTGCATAGTATTAATATATAGTAATAGTGCACAGTATTATTATATAGTAGTAGTGCACAGTATTATTATATAGTATTAGTGCATAGTATTAATATATAGTAAGAGTGCACATTATTATTATATATTATTAGTGCACAGTATTATTATACAGTATTAGTGCATAGTATTAATATATAGTAATAGTGCACAGTATTATTGTACAGTAGTAGTGCATAGTATTAATATATAGTAAGAGTGCATAGTATTATTATATAGTATTAGTGCACAGTATTATTATATAGTAATAGTGCACAGTATTATTATATAGTAATAGTGCATAGTATTATTATATAGTATTAGTGCATAGTATTAACATATAGTAATAGTGCACAGTATTAATATATAGTAAGAGTGCATTGTATTATTATATAGTATTAGTGCATAGTATTATTATATAGTAATAGTGCATAGTATTATTATATAGTAATAGTGCACAGTATTATTATATAGTATTAGTGCATAGTATTAATATATAGTAATAGTGCACAGTATTATTATATAGTAGTAGTGCACAGTATTATTATATAG
Organism: Leptodactylus fuscus; assembly: GCF_031893055.1. Taxonomy (NCBI): domain Eukaryota; kingdom Metazoa; phylum Chordata; class Amphibia; order Anura; family Leptodactylidae; genus Leptodactylus; species Leptodactylus fuscus. Next base: position 366,648,982 of record NC_134265.1, on the reverse strand, counting down.
TATTAGTGCATAGTATTAATATATAGTAAGAGTGCACAGTATTATTATATATTATTAGTGCACAGTATTATTATACAGTATTAGTGCATAGTATTAATATATAGTAATAGTGCACAGTATTATTGTACAGTAGTAGTGCATAGTATTAATATATAGTAATAGTGCACAGTATTATTATATAGTAGTAGTGCATAGTATTATTATATAGTATTAGTGCATAGTATTTATATATAGTATTAGTGCACAGTATTATTATACTGTATAGTAATAGTACATAGTATTAATATATAGCAATAGTGCACAGTATTATTATATAGTAGTAGTGCATAGTATTAATATATAGTAATAGTGCACAGTATTATTATATAGTATTAGTTCACAGTATTATTATATAATATTAGTGCACAGTATTATTATATAGTATTAGTGCATAGTATTAATATATAGTAATAGTGCACAGTATTAATATATAGTATTAGTGCACAGTATTATTATATAGTAATAGTGCACATTATTATTATATAGCAATAGTGCACAGTATTAATATATAGCAATAGTGCACAGTATTATTATATAGTATTAGTGCATAGTATTAATATATAGTAATAGTGCACAGTATTAATATATAGTATTAGTGCACAATATTATTATATAGTAATAGTGCACACTATTATTATATAGCAATAGTGCACACTATTAATATATAGTAATAGTGCACAGTATTAATATATAGTATTAGTGCACAGTATTATTATATAGTAATAGTGCACAGTATTATTATATAACAATAGTGCACAGCATTAATATATAGCAATAGTGCACAGTATTATAATATAGTACTAGAGCACAGTATTATTATATAGCAATAGTGCACAGTATTAATATATAGTAATAGTGCACAGTATTATTATATAGTAATAGTGCACAGTATTATTATATAGTATTAGTGCACAGTATTATTATATAGTAATAGTGCACAGTATTATTATATAGTAATAGTGCATAGTATTATTATATAGCATTAGTGCATAGTATTAACATATAGTAATAGTGCACAGTATTAATATATAGTAAGAGTGCATAGTATTATTATATAGTATTAGTGCATAGTATTATTATATAGTAATAGTGCACAGTATTATTATATAGTAATAGTGCACAGTATTATTATATAGTATTAGTGCATAGTATTAATATATAGTATTAGTGCATAGTATTAATATATAGTAATAGTGCACAGTATTAATATATAGTATTAGTGCACAGTATTATTATATAGTAATAGTGCACAGTATTATTATACTGTATAGTAATAGTACATAGTATTAATATATAGCAATAGTGCACAGTATTATTATATAGTAGTAGTGCATAGTATTAATATATAGTAATAGTGCACAGTATTATTATATAGTATTAGTTCACAGTATTATTATAGAGTATTAGTGCACAGTATTATTATATAGTATTAGTGCATAGTATTAATATATAGTAATAGTGCACAGTATTAATATATAGTATTAGTGCATAGTATTAATATATAGTAATAGTGCACAGTATTAATATATAGTATTAGTGCACAGTATTATTATATAGTAATAGTGCACAGTATTATTATATAGCAATAGTGCACACTATTAATATATAGCAATAGTGCACAGTATTTTTATATAGTATTAGTGCATAGTATTAATATATAGTAATAGTGCACAGTATTAATATATAGTATTAGTGCACAGTATTATTATATAGTAATAGTGCACAGTATTATTATATAGTAATAGTGCATAGTATTATTATATAGTATTAGTGCATAGTATTAACATATAGTAATAGTGCACAGTATTAATATATAGTAAGAGTGCATTGTATTATTATATAGTATTAGTGCATAGTATTATTATATAGTAATAGTGCATATTATTATTATATAGTAATAGTGCACAGTATTATCATATAGTATTAGTGCATAGTATTAATATATAGTAATAGTGCACAGTATTATTATATAGTAGTAGTGCACAGTATTATTATATAGTAATAGTGCACAGTATTATTATATAGTAATAGTGCATAGTATTATTATATAGTATTAGTGCATAGTATTAACATATAGTAATAGTGCACAGTATTAATATATAGTAAGAGTGCACAGTATTATTATATAGTATTAGTGCACAGTATTATTATATAGTAATAGTGCACAGTATTATTATATAGTAATAGTGCATAGTATTATTATATAGTATTAGTGCATAGTATTAACATATAGTAATAGTGCACAGTATTAATATATAGTAAGAGTGCATTGTATTATTATATAGTATTAGTGCATAGTATTATTATATAGTAATAGTGCATAGTATTATTATATAGTAATAGTGCACAGTATTATTATATAGTATTAGTGCATAGTATTAATATATAGTAATAGTGCACAGTATTATTATATAGTAGTAGTGCACAGTATTATTATATAGTATTAGTGCATAGTATTAATATATAGTAAGAGTGCACAGTATTATTATATATTATTAGTGCACAGTATTATTATACAGTATTAGTGCATAGTATTAATATATAGTAATAGTGCACAGTATTATTGTACAGTAGTAGTTCATAGTATTAATATATAGTAAGAGTGCATAGTATTATTATATAGTATTAGTGCACAGTATTATTATATAGTAATAGTGCACAGTATTATTATATAGTAATAGTGCATAGTATTATTATATAGTATTAGTGCATAGTATTAATATATAGTAATAGTGCACAGTATTATTATATAGTATTAGTTCACAGTATTATTATATAATATTAGTGCACAGTATTATTATATAGTATTAGTGCATAGTAATAATATATAGTAATAGTGCACAGTATTAATATATAGTATTAGTGCACAGTATTATTATATAGTAATAGTGCACATTATTATTATATAGCAATAGTGCACAGTATTAATATATAGCAATAGTGCACAGTATTATTATATAGTATTAGTGCATAGTATTAATATATAGTAATAGTGCACAGTATTAATATATAGTATTAGTGCACAGTATTATTATATAGTAATAGTGCACAGTATTATTATATAGCAATAGTGCACACTATTAATATATAGCAATAGTGCACAGTATTATTATATAGTATTAGTGCATAGTATTAATATATAGTAATAGTGCACAGTATTAATATATAGTATTAGTGCACAGTATTATGATATAGTAATAGTGCACAGTATTATTATATAACAATAGTGCACAGCATTAATATATAGCAATAGTGCACAGTATTATTATATAGTACTAGAGCACAGTATTATTATATAGCAATAGTGCACAGTATTAATATATAGTAATAGTGCACAGTATTATTATATAGTAATAGTGCACAGTATTATTATATAGTATTAGTGCACAGTATTATTATATAGTAATAGTGCACAGTATTATTATATAGTAATAGTGCATAGTATTATTATATAGCATTAGTGCATAGTATTAACATATAGTAATAGTGCACAGTATTAATATATAGTAAGAGTGCATAGTATTATTATATAGTATTAGTGCATAGTATTATTATATAGTAATAGTGCACAGTATTATTATATAGTAATAGTGCACAGTATTATTATATAGTATTAGTGCATAGTATTAATATATAGTATTAGTGCATAGTATTAATATATAGTAATAGTGCACAGTATTAATATATAGTATTAGTGCACAGTATTATTATATAGTAATAGTGCACAGTATTATTATACTGTATAGTAATAGTACATAGTATTAATATATAGCAATAGTGCACAGTATTATTATATAGTAGTAGTGCATAGTATTAATATATAGTAATAGTGCACAGTATTATTATATAGTATTAGTTCACAGTATTATTATATAATATTAGTGCACAGTATTATTATATAGTATTAGTGCATAGTATTAATATATAGTAATAGTGCACAGTATTAATATATAGTATTAGTGCATAGTATTAATATATAGTAATAGTGCACAGTATTAATATATAGTATTAGTGCACAGTATTATTATATAGTAATAGTGCACAGTATTATTATATAGCAATAGTGCACACTATTAATATATAGCAATAGTGCACAGTATTATTATATAGTACTAGAGCACAGTATTATTATATAGCAATAGTGCACAGTATTAATATATAGTAATAGTGCACAGTATTATTATATAGTAATAGTGCACAGTATTATTATACTGTATAGTAATAGTACATAGTATTAATATATAGCAATAGTGCACAGTATTATTATATAGTAGTAGTGCATAGTATTAATATATAATAATAGTGCACAGTATTAATATATAGTATTAGTGCACAGTATTATTATATAGTAATAGTGCACAGTATTATTATATAGCAATAGTGAACAGTATTAATATATAGCAATAGTGTACAGTATTATTACATAGTACTAGATCACAGTATTATTATATAGCAATAGTGCACAGTATTAATATATAGTAATAGTGCACAGTATTAATATATAGCAATAGTGCACAATATTATTATATAGTAGTAGTGCATAGTATTAATATATAGTAATAGTGCATAGTATTATTATATAGTATTAGTGCACAGTATTATTATATAGTATTAGTGCACAGTATTAATATATAGTAATAGTGCACAATATTATTATATAGTATTAGTGCATAGTATTAATATATAGTAATAGTGCACAGTATTAATATATAGTATTAGTGCACAGTATTATTATATAGTATTAGTGCACAGTATTATTATATAGTAATAGTGCACAGTATTATTATATAGTAATAGTGCATAGTATTATTATATAGCATTAGTGCACAGTATTATTATATAGTAAGAGTGCATAGTATTATTATATAGTATTAGTGCACAGTATTATTATATAGTAATAGTGCACAGTATTATTATATAGTAATAGTGCATAGTATTATTATATAGTATTAGTGCATAGTATTAACATATAGTAATAGTGCACAGTATTAATATATAGTAAGAGTGCATTGTATTATTATATAGTATTAGTGCATAGTATTATTATATAGTAATAGTGCATAGTATTATTATATAGTAATAGTGCACAGTATTATTATATAGTATTAGTGCATAGTATTAATATATAGTAATAGTGCACAGTATTATTATATAGTAGTAGTGCACAGTATTATTATATAGTATTAGTGCATAGTATTAATATATAGTAAGAGTGCACATTATTATTATATATTATTAGTGCACAGTATTATTATACAGTATTAGTGCATAGTATTAATATATAGTAATAGTGCACAGTATTATTGTACAGTAGTAGTGCATAGTATTAATATATAGTAAGAGTGCATAGTATTATTATATAGTATTAGTGCACAGTATTATTATATAGTAATAGTGCACAGTATTATTATATAGTAATAGTGCATAGTATTATTATATAGTATTAGTGCATAGTATTAACATATAGTAATAGTGCACAGTATTAATATATAGTAAGAGTGCATTGTATTATTATATAGTATTAGTGCATAGTATTATTATATAGTAATAGTGCATAGTATTATTATATAGTAATAGTGCACAGTATTATTATATAGTATTAGTGCATAGTATTAATATATAGTAATAGTGCACAGTATTATTATATAGTAGTAGTGCACAGTATTATTATATAGTATTAGTGCATAGTATTAATATATAGTAAGAGTGCACAGTATTATTATATATTATTAGTGCACAGTATTATTATACAGTATTAGTGCATAGTATTAATATATAGTAATAGTGCACAGTATTATTGTACAGTAGTAGTGCATAGTATTAATATATAGTAATAGTGCACAGTATTATTATATAGTAGTAGTGCATAGTATTATTATATAGTATTAGTGCATAGTATTTATATATAGTATTAGTGCACAGTATTATTATACTGTATAGTAATAGTACATAGTATTAATATATAGCAATAGTGCACAGTATTATTATATAGTAGTAGTGCATAGTATTAATATATAGTAATAGTGCACAGTATTATTATATAGTATTAGTTCACAGTATTATTATATAATATTAGTGCACAGTATTATTATATAGTATTAGTGCATAGTATTAATATATAGTAATAGTGCACAGTATTAATATATAGTATTAGTGCACAGTATTATTATATAGTAATAGTGCACATTATTATTATATAGCAATAGTGCACAGTATTAATATATAGCAATAGTGCACAGTATTATTATATAGTATTAGTGCATAGTATTAATATATAGTAATAGTGCACAGTATTAATATATAGTATTAGTGCACAATATTATTATATAGTAATAGTGCACACTATTATTATATAGCAATAGTGCACACTATTAATATATAGTAATAGTGCACAGTATTAATATATAGTATTAGTGCACAGTATTATTATATAGTAATAGTGCACAGTATTATTATATAACAATAGTGCACAGCATTAATATATAGCAATAGTGCACAGTATTATTATATAGTACTAGAGCACAGTATTATTATATAGCAATAGTGCACAGTATTAATATATAGTAATAGTGCACAGTATTATTATATAGTAATAGTGCACAGTATTATTATATAGTATTAGTGCACAGTATTATTATATAGTAATAGTGCACAGTATTATTATATAGTAATAGTGCATAGTATTATTATATAGCATTAGTGCATAGTATTAACATATAGTAATAGTGCACAGTATTAATATATAGTAAGAGTGCATAGTATTATTATATAGTATTAGTGCATAGTATTATTATATAGTAATAGTGCACAGTATTATTATATAGTAATAGTGCACAGTATTATTATATAGTATTAGTGCATAGTATTAATATATAGTATTAGTGCATAGTATTAATATATAGTAATAGTGCACAGTATTAATATATAGTATTAGTGCACAGTATTATTATATAGTAATAGTGCACAGTATTATTATACTGTATAGTAATAGTACATAGTATTAATATATAGCAATAGTGCACAGTATTATTATATAGTAGTAGTGCATAGTATTAATATATAGTAATAGTGCACAGTATTATTATATAGTATTAGTTCACAGTATTATTATAGAGTATTAGTGCACAGTATTATTATATAGTATTAGTGCATAGTATTAATATATAGTAATAGTGCACAGTATTAATATATAGTATTAGTGCATAGTATTAATATATAGTAATAGTGCACAGTATTAATATATAGTATTAGTGCACAGTATTATTATATAGTAATAGTGCACAGTATTATTATATAGCAATAGTGCACACTATTAATATATAGCAATAGTGCACAGTATTTTTATATAGTATTAGTGCATAGTATTAATATATAGTAATAGTGCACAGTATTAATATATAGTATTAGTGCACAGTATTATTATATAGTAATAGTGCACAGTATTATTATATAGTAATAGTGCATAGTATTATTATATAGTATTAGTGCATAGTATTAACATATAGTAATAGTGCACAGTATTAATATATAGTAAGAGTGCATTGTATTATTATATAGTATTAGTGCATAGTATTATTATATAGTAATAGTGCATATTATTATTATATAGTAATAGTGCACAGTATTATCATATAGTATTAGTGCATAGTATTAATATATAGTAATAGTGCACAGTATTATTATATAGTAGTAGTGCACAGTATTATTATATAGTAATAGTGCACAGTATTATTATATAGTAATAGTGCATAGTATTATTATATAGTATTAGTGCATAGTATTAACATATAGTAATAGTGCACAGTATTAATATATAGTAAGAGTGCACAGTATTATTATATAGTATTAGTGCACAGTATTATTATATAGTAATAGTGCACAGTATTATTATATAGTAATAGTGCATAGTATTATTATATAGTATTAGTGCATAGTATTAACATATAGTAATAGTGCACAGTATTAATATATAGTAAGAGTGCATTGTATTATTATATAGTATTAGTGCATAGTATTATTATATAGTAATAGTGCATAGTATTATTATATAGTAATAGTGCACAGTATTATTATATAGTATTAGTGCATAGTATTAATATATAGTAATAGTGCACAGTATTATTATATAGTAGTAGTGCACAGTATTATTATATAGTATTAGTGCATAGTATTAATATATAGTAAGAGTGCACAGTATTATTATATATTATTAGTGCACAGTATTATTATACAGTATTAGTGCATAGTATTAATATATAGTAATAGTGCACAGTATTATTGTACAGTAGTAGTTCATAGTATTAATATATAGTAAGAGTGCATAGTATTATTATATAGTATTAGTGCACAGTATTATTATATAGTAATAGTGCACAGTATTATTATATAGTAATAGTGCATAGTATTATTATATAGTATTAGTGCATAGTATTAACATATAGTAATAGTGCACAGTATTAATATATAGTAAGAGTGCATTGTATTATTATATAGTATTAGTGCATAGTATTATTATATAGTAATAGTGCATAGTATTATTATATAGTAATAGTGCACAGTATTATTATATAGTATTAGTGCATAGTATTAATATATAGTAATAGTGCACAGTATTATTGTACAGTAGTAGTGCATAGTATTAATATATAGTAATAGTGCACAGTATTAATATATAGTATTAGTGCACAGTATTATTATATAGTATTAGTGCATAGTATTAATATATAGTAATAGTGCACAGTATTAATATATAGTATTAGTTGCACAGTATTATTATATAGTAATAGTGCACAGTATTATTACATAACAATAGTGCACAGCATTAATATATAGCAATAGTGCACAGTATTATTATATAGTACTAGAGCACAGTATTATTATATAGCAATAGTGCACAGTATTAATATATAGTAATAGTGCACAGTATTATTATATAGTAATAGTGCACAGTATTATTATATAGTAATAGTGCACAGTATTATTATATAGTATTAGTGCATAGTATTAATATATAGTAATAGTGCACAGTATTATTATATAGTAGTAGTGCACAGTATTATTATATAGTATTAGTTCATAGTATTAATATATAGTAAGAGTGCACAGTATTATTATATATTATTAGTGCACAGTATTATTATACAGTATTAGTGCATAGTATTAATATATAGTAATAGTGCACAGTATTATTGTACAGTAGTAGTGCATAGTATTAATATATAGTAATAGTGCACAGTATTATTATATAGTAGTAGTGCATAGTATTATTATATAGTATTAGTGCATAGTATTAATATATAGTATTAGTGCACAGTATTATTATACTGTATAGTAATAGTACATAGTATTAATATATAGCAATAGTGCACAGTATTATTATATAGTAGTAGTGCATAGTATTAATATATAGTAATAGTGCACAGTATTATTATATAGTATTAGTTCACAGTATTATTATATAATATTAGTGCACAGTATTATTATATAGTATTAGTGCATAGTATTAATATATAGTAATAGTGCACAGTATTAATATATAGTATTAGTGCACAGTATTATTATATAGTACTAGTGCACAGTATTATTATATAGCAATAGTGCACAGTATTAATATATAGCAATAGTGCACAGTATTATTATATAGTATTAGTGCATAGTATTAATATATAGTAATAGTGCACAGTATTAATATATAGTATTAGTGCACAGTATTATTATATAGTAATAGTGCACAGTATTATTATATAGCAATAGTGCACACTATTAATATATAGCAATAGTGCACAGTATTATTATATAGTATTAGTGCATAGTATTAATATATAGTAATAGTGCACAGTATTAATATATAGTAGTAGTTGCACAGTATTATTATATAGTAATAGTGCACAGTATTATTACATAACAATAGTGCACAGCATTAATATATAGCAATAGTGCACAGTATTATTATATAGTACTAGAGCACAGTATTATTATATAGCAATAGTGCACAGTATTAATATATAGTAATAGTGCACAGTATTATTATATAGTAATAGTGCACAGTATTATTATATAGTATTAGTGCACAGTATTATTATATAGTAATAGTGCACAGTATTATTATATAGTAATAGTGCATAGTATTATTATATAGCATTAGTGCATAGTATTAACATATAGTAATAGTGCACAGTATTAATATATAGTAAGAGTGCATAGTATTATTATATAGTATTAGTGCATAGTATTATTATATAGTAATAGTGCACAGTATTATTATATAGTAATAGTGCACAGTATTATTATATAGTAATAGTGCATAGTATTAATATATAGTAATAGTGCATAGTATTATCATATAGTATTAGTGCATAGTATTAATATATAGTAATAGTGCACAGTATTATTATATAGTAGTAGTGCACAGTATTATTATATAGTAATAGTGCACAGTATTATTATATAGTAATAGTGCATAGTATTATTATATAGTATTAGTGCATAGTATTAACATTTAGTAATAGTGCACAGTATTAATATATAGTAAGAGTGCATAGTATTATTATATAGTATTAGTGCACAGTATTATTATATAGTAATAGTGCACAGTATTATTATATAGTAAGAGTGCACAGTATTATTATATATTATTAGTGCACAGTATTATTATACAGTATTAGTGCATAGTATTAATATATAGTAATAGTGCACAGTATTATTGTACAGTAGTAGTGCATAGTATTAATATATAGTAATAGTGCACAGTATTATTATATAGTATTAGTTCACAGTATTATTATATAGTAAGAGTGCACAGTATTATTATATAGTAATAGTGCAGAGTATTATTATATAGTATTAGTTCACAGTATTATTATATAGTAAGAGTGCACAGTATTATTATATAGTAATAGTGCACAGTATTAATATATAGTATTAGTGCACAGTATTATTATATAGTAATAGTGCACAGTATTATTATATAGCAATAGTGCACACTATTAATATATAGCAATAGTGCACAGTTTTATTATATAGTATTAGTGCATAGTATTAATATATAGTAATAGTGCACAGTATTAATATATAGTATTAGTGCACAGTATTATTATATAGTAATAGTGCACAGTATTATTATATAGTAATAGTGCATAGTATTATTATATAGTATTAGTGCATAGTATTAACATATAGTAATAGTGCACAGTATTAATATATAGTAAGAGTGCATTGTATTATTATATAGTATTAGTGCATAGTATTATTATATAGTAATAGTGCATATTATTATTATATAGTAATAGTGCACAGTATTATCATATAGTATTAGTGCATAGTATTAATATATAGTAATAGTGCACAGTATTATTATATAGTAGTAGTGCACAGTATTATTATATAGTAATAGTGCACAGTATTATTATATAGTAATAGTGCATAGTATTATTATATAGTATTAGTGCATAGTATTAACATATAGTAATAGTGCACAGTATTAATATATAGTAAGAGTGCATAGTATTATTATATAGTATTAGTGCACAGTATTATTATATAGTAATAGTGCACAGTATTATTATATAGTAATAGTGCATAGTATTATTATATAGCATAAGTGCACAGTATTATTATATAGTAAGAGTGCATAGTATTATTATATAGTATTAGTGCATAGTATTAACATATAGTAATAGTGCACAGTATTAATATATAGTAAGAGTGCATTGTATTATTATATAGTATTAGTGCATAGTATTATTATATAGTAATAGTGCATAGTATTATTATATAGTAATAGTGCACAGTATTATTATATAGTATTAGTGCATAGTATTAATATATAGTAATAGTGCACAGTATTATTATATAGTAGTAGTGCACAGTATTATTATATAGTATTAGTGCATAGTATTAATATATAGTAAGAGTGCACAGTATTATTATATATTATTAGTGCACAGTATTATTATACAGTATTAGTGCATAGTATTAATATATAGTAATAGTGCACAGTATTATTGTACAGTAGTAGTGCATAGTATTAATATATAGTAATAGTGCACAGTATTATTATATAGTAGTAGTGCATAGTATTATTATATAGTATTAGTGCATAGTATTAATATATAGTATTAGTGCACAGTATTATTATACTGTATAGTAATAGTACATAGTATTAATATATAGCAATAGTGCACAGTATTATTATATAGTAGTAGTGCATAGTATTAATATATAGTAATAGTGCACAGTATTATTATATAGTATTAGTTCACAGTATTATTATATAATATTAGTGCACAGTATTATTATATAGTATTAGTGCATAGTAATAATATATAGTAATAGTGCACAGTATTAATATATAGTATTAGTGCACAGTATTATTATATAGTAATAGTGCACATTATTATTATATAGCAATAGTGCACAGTATTAATATATAGTAATAGTGCACAGTATTATTATATAGTATTAGTGCATAGTATTAATATATAGTAATAGTGCACAGTATTAATATATAGTATTAGTGCACAATATTATTATATAGTAATAGTGCACAGTATTATTATATAGCAATAGTGCACACTATTAATATATAGCAATAGTGCACAGTATTATTATATAGTATTAGTGCATAGTATTAATATATAGTAATAGTGCACAGTATTAATATATAGTATTAGTGCACAGTATTATTATATAGTAAAAGTGCACAGTATTATTATATAACAATAGTGCACAGCATTAATATATAGCAATAGTGCACAGTATTATTATATAGTACTAGAGCACAGTATTATTATATAGCAATAGTGCACAGTATTAATATATAGTAATAGTGCACAGTATTATTATATAGTAATAGTGCACAGTATTATTATATAGTATTAGTGCACAGTATTATTATATAGTAATAGTGCACAGTATTATTATATAGTAATAGTGCATAGTATTATTATATAGCATTAGTGCATAGTATTAACATATAGTAATAGTGCACAGTATTAATATATAGTAAGAGTGCATAGTATTATTATATAGTATTAGTGCATAGTATTATTATATAGTAATAGAGCACAGTATTATTATATAGTAATAGTGCACAGTATTATTATATAGTATTAGTGCATAGTATTAATATATAGTATTAGTGCATAGTATTAATATATAGTAATAGTGCACAGTATTAATATATAGTATTAGTGCACAGTATTATTATATAGTAATAGTGCACAGTATTATTATACTGTATAGTAATAGTACATAGTATTAATATATAGCAATAGTGCACAGTATTATTATATAGTAGTAGTGCATAGTATTAATATATAGTAATAGTGCACAGTATTATTATATAGTATTAGTTCACAGTATTATTATAGAGTATTAGTGCACAGTATTATTATATAGTATTAGTGCATAGTATTAATATATAGTAATAGTGCACAGTATTAATATATAGTATTAGTGCATAGTATTAATATATAGTAATAGTGCACAGTATTAATATATAGTATTAGTGCACAGTATTATTATATAGTAATAGTGCACAGTATTATTATATAGCAATAGTGCACACTATTAATATATAGCAATAGTGCACAGTATTTTTATATAGTATTAGTGCATAGTATTAATATATAGTAATAGTGCACAGTATTAATATATAGTATTAGTGCACAGTATTATTATATAGTAATAGTGCACAGTATTATTATATAGTAATAGTGCATAGTATTATTATATAGTATTAGTGCATAGTATTAACATATAGTAATAGTGCACAGTATTAATATATAGTAAGAGTGCATTGTATTATTATATAGTATTAGTGCATAGTATTATTATATAGTAATAGTGCATATTATTATTATATAGTAATAGTGCACAGTATTATCATATAGTATTAGTGCATAGTATTAATATATATTAATAGTGCACAGTATTATTATATAGTAGTAGTGCACAGTATTATTATATAGTAATAGTGCACAGTATTATTATATAGTAATAGTGCATAGTATTATTATATAGTATTAGTGCATAGTATTAACATATAGTAATAGTGCACAGTATTAATATATAGTAAGAGTGCACAGTATTATTATATAGTATTAGTGCACAGTATTATTATATAGTAATAGTGCACAGTATTATTATATAGTAATAGTGCATAGTATTATTATATAGTATTAGTGCATAGTATTAACATATAGTAATAGTGCACAGTATTAATATATAGTAAGAGTGCATTGTATTATTATATAGTATTAGTGCATAGTATTATTATATAGTAATAGTGCATAGTATTATTATATAGTAATAGTGCACAGTATTATTATATAGTATTAGTGCATAGTATTAATATATAGTAATAGTGCACAGTATTATTATATAGTAGTAGTGCACAGTATTATTATATAGTATTAGTGCATAGTATTAATATATAGTAAGAGTGCACAGTATTATTATATATTATTAGTGCACAGTATTATTATACAGTATTAGTGCATAGTATTAATATATAGTAATAGTGCACAGTATTATTGTACAGTAGTAGTTCATAGTATTAATATATAGTAAGAGTGCATAGTATTATTATATAGTATTAGTGCACAGTATTATTATATAGTAATAGTGCACAGTATTATTATATAGTAATAGTGCATAGTATTATTATATAGTATTAGTGCATAGTATTAACATATAGTAATAGTGCACAGTATTAATATATAGTAAGAGTGCATTGTATTATTATATAGTATTAGTGCATAGTATTATTATATAGTAATAGTGCATAGTATTATTATATAGTAATAGTGCACAGTATTATTATATAGTATTAGTGCATAGTATTAATATATAGTAATAGTGCACAGTATTATTGTACAGTAGTAGTGCATAGTATTAATATATAGTAATAGTGCACAGTATTAATATATAGTATTAGTGCACAGTATTATTATATAGTATTAGTGCATAGTATTAATATATAGTAATAGTGCACAGTATTAATATATAGTATTAGTTGCACAGTATTATTATATAGTAATAGTGCACAGTATTATTACATAACAATAGTGCACAGCATTAATATATAGCAATAGTGCACAGTATTATTATATAGTACTAGAGCACAGTATTATTATATAGCAATAGTGCACAGTATTAATATATAGTAATAGTGCACAGTATTATTATATAGTAATAGTGCACAGTATTATTATATAGTAATAGTGCACAGTATTATTATATAGTATTAGTGCATAGTATTAATATATAGTAATAGTGCACAGTATTATTATATAGTAGTAGTGCACAGTATTATTATATAGTATTAGTTCATAGTATTAATATATAGTAAGAGTGCACAGTATTATTATATATTATTAGTGCACAGTATTATTATACAGTATTAGTGCATAGTATTAATATATAGTAATAGTGCACAGTATTATTGTACAGTAGTAGTGCATAGTATTAATATATAGTAATAGTGCACAGTATTATTATATAGTAGTAGTGCATAGTATTATTATATAGTATTAGTGCATAGTATTAATATATAGTATTAGTGCACAGTATTATTATACTGTATAGTAATAGTACATAGTATTAATATATAGCAATAGTGCACAGTATTATTATATAGTAGTAGTGCATAGTATTAATATATAGTAATAGTGCACAGTATTATTATATAGTATTAGTTCACAGTATTATTATATAATATTAGTGCACAGTATTATTATATAGTATTAGTGCATAGTATTAATATATAGTAATAGTGCACAGTATTAATATATAGTATTAGTGCACAGTATTATTATATAGTACTAGTGCACAGTATTATTATATAGCAATAGTGCACAGTATTAATATATAGCAATAGTGCACAGTATTATTATATAGTATTAGTGCATAGTATTAATATATAGTAATAGTGCACAGTATTAATATATAGTATTAGTGCACAGTATTATTATATAGTAATAGTGCACAGTATTATTATATAGCAATAGTGCACACTATTAATATATAGCAATAGTGCACAGTATTATTATATAGTATTAGTGCATAGTATTAATATATAGTAATAGTGCACAGTATTAATATATAGTAGTAGTTGCACAGTATTATTATATAGTAATAGTGCACAGTATTATTACATAACAATAGTGCACAGCATTAATATATAGCAATAGTGCACAGTATTATTATATAGTACTAGAGCACAGTATTATTATATAGCAATAGTGCACAGTATTAATATATAGTAATAGTGCACAGTATTATTATATAGTAATAGTGCACAGTATTATTATATAGTATTAGTGCACAGTATTATTATATAGTAATAGTGCACAGTATTATTATATAGTAATAGTGCATAGTATTATTATATAGCATTAGTGCATAGTATTAACATATAGTAATAGTGCACAGTATTAATATATAGTAAGAGTGCATAGTATTATTATATAGTATTAGTGCATAGTATTATTATATAGTAATAGTGCACAGTATTATTATATAGTAATAGTGCACAGTATTATTATATAGTAATAGTGCATAGTATTAATATATAGTAATAGTGCATAGTATTATCATATAGTATTAGTGCATAGTATTAATATATAGTAATAGTGCACAGTATTATTATATAGTAGTAGTGCACAGTATTATTATATAGTAATAGTGCACAGTATTATTATATAGTAATAGTGCATAGTATTATTATATAGTATTAGTGCATAGTATTAACATTTAGTAATAGTGCACAGTATTAATATATAGTAAGAGTGCATAGTATTATTATATAGTATTAGTGCACAGTATTATTATATAGTAATAGTGCACAGTATTATTATATAGTAATAGTGCATAGTATTATTATATAGCATTAGTGCACAGTATTATTATATAGTAAGAGTGCATAGTATTATTATATAGTATTAGTGCACAGTATTATTATATAGTAATAGTGCACAGTATTATTATATAGTAATAGTGCATAGTATTATTATATAGTATTAGTGCATAGTATTAACATATAGTAATAGTGCACAGTATTAATATATAGTAAGAGTGCATTGTATTATTATATAGTATTAGTGCATAGTATTGTTATATAGTAATAGTGCATAGTATTATTATATAGTAATAGTGCACAGTATTATTATATAGTATTAGTGCATAGTATTAATATATAGTAATAGTGCACAGTATTATTATATAGTAGTAGTGCACAGTATTATTATATAGTATTAGTGCATAGTATTAATATATAGTAAGAGTGCACAGTATTATTATATATTATTAGTGCACAGTATTATTATACAGTATTAGTGCATAGTATTAATATATAGTAATAGTGCACAGTATTATTGTACAGTAGTAGTTCATAGTATTAATATATAGTAAGAGTGCATAGTATTATTATATAGTATTAGTGCACAGTATTATTATATAGTAATAGTGCACAGTATTATTATATAGTAATAGTGCATAGTATTATTATATAGTATTAGTGCATAGTATTAACATATAGTAATAGTGCACAGTATTAATATATAGTAAGACTGCATTGTATTATTATATAGTATTAGTGCATAGTATTATTATATAGTAATAGTGCATAGTATTATTATATAGTAATAGTGCACAGTATTATTATATAGTATTAGTGCATAGTATTAATATATAGTAATAGTGCACAGTATTATTATATAGTAGTAGTGCACAGTATTATTATATAGTATTAGTGCATAGTATTAATATATAGTAAGAGTGCACAGTATTATTATATATTATTAGTGCACAGTATTATTATACAGTATTAGTGCATAGTATTAATATATAGTAATAGTGCACAGTATTATTGTACAGTAGTAGTGCATAGTATTATTATATAGTAAGAGTGCACAGTATTATTATATAGTAATAGTGCACAGTATTAATATATAGTATTAGTGCACAGTATTATTATATAGTAATAGTGCACAGTATTATTATATAGCAATAGTGCACACTATTAATATATAGCAATAGTGCACAGTTTTATTATATAGTATTAGTGCATAGTATTAATATATAGTAATAGTGCACAGTATTAATATATAGTATTAGTGCACAGTATTATTATATAGTAATAGTGCACAGTATTATTATATAGTAATAGTGCATAGTATTATTATATAGTATTAGTGCATAGTATTAACATATAGTAATAGTGCACAGTATTAATATATAGTAAGAGTGCATTGTATTATTATATAGTATTAGTGCATAGTATTATTATATAGTAATAGTGCATATTATTATTATATAGTAATAGTGCACAGTATTATCATATAGTATTAGTGCATAGTATTAATATATAGTAATAGTGCACAGTATTATTATATAGTAGTAGTGCACAGTATTATTATATAGTAATAGTGCACAGTATTATTATATAGTAATAGTGCATAGTATTATTATATAGTATTAGTGCATAGTATTAACATATAGTAATAGTGCACAGTATTAATATATAGTAAGAGTGCATAGTATTATTATATAGTATTAGTGCACAGTATTATTATATAGTAATAGTGCACAGTATTATTATATAGTAATAGTGCATAGTATTATTATATAGCATAAGTGCACAGTATTATTATATAGTAAGAGTGCATAGTATTATTATATAGTATTAGTGCATAGTATTAACATATAGTAATAGTGCACAGTATTAATATATAGTAAGAGTGCATTGTATTATTATATAGTATTAGTGCATAGTATTATTATATAGTAATAGTGCATAGTATTATTATATAGTAATAGTGCACAGTATTATTATATAGTATTAGTGCATAGTATTAATATATAGTAATAGTGCACAGTATTATTATATAGTAGTAGTGCACAGTATTATTATATAGTATTAGTGCATAGTATTAATATATAGTAAGAGTGCACAGTATTATTATATATTATTAGTGCACAGTATTATTATACAGTATTAGTGCATAGTATTAATATATAGTAATAGTGCACAGTATTATTGTACAGTAGTAGTGCATAGTATTAATATATAGTAATAGTGCACAGTATTATTATATAGTAGTAGTGCATAGTATTATTATATAGTATTAGTGCATAGTATTAATATATAGTATTAGTGCACAGTATTATTATACTGTATAGTAATAGTACATAGTATTAATATATAGCAATAGTGCACAGTATTATTATATAGTAGTAGTGCATAGTATTAATATATAGTAATAGTGCACAGTATTATTATATAGTATTAGTTCACAGTATTATTATATAATATTAGTGCACAGTATTATTATATAGTATTAGTGCATAGTAATAATATATAGTAATAGTGCACAGTATTAATATATAGTATTAGTGCACAGTATTATTATATAGTAATAGTGCACATTATTATTATATAGCAATAGTGCACAGTATTAATATATAGTAATAGTGCACAGTATTATTATATAGTATTAGTGCATAGTATTAATATATAGTAATAGTGCACAGTATTAATATATAGTATTAGTGCACAATATTATTATATAGTAATAGTGCACAGTATTATTATATAGCAATAGTGCACACTATTAATATATAGCAATAGTGCACAGTATTATTATATAGTATTAGTGCATAGTATTAATATATAGTAATAGTGCACAGTATTAATATATAGTATTAGTGCACAGTATTATTATATAGTAAAAGTGCACAGTATTATTATATAACAATAGTGCACAGCATTAATATATAGCAATAGTGCACAGTATTATTATATAGTACTAGAGCACAGTATTATTATATAGCAATAGTGCACAGTATTAATATATAGTAATAGTGCACAGTATTATTATATAGTAATAGTGCACAGTATTATTATATAGTATTAGTGCACAGTATTATTATATAGTAATAGTGCACAGTATTATTATATAGTAATAGTGCATAGTATTATTATATAGCATTAGTGCATAGTATTAACATATAGTAATAGTGCACAGTATTAATATATAGTAAGAGTGCATAGTATTATTATATAGTATTAGTGCATAGTATTATTATATAGTAATAGAGCACAGTATTATTATATAGTAATAGTGCACAGTATTATTATATAGTATTAGTGCATAGTATTAATATATAGTATTAGTGCATAGTATTAATATATAGTAATAGTGCACAGTATTAATATATAGTATTAGTGCACAGTATTATTATATAGTAATAGTGCACAGTATTATTATACTGTATAGTAATAGTACATAGTATTAATATATAGCAATAGTGCACAGTATTATTATATAGTAGTAGTGCATAGTATTAATATATAGTAATAGTGCACAGTATTATTATATAGTATTAGTTCACAGTATTATTATATAGTATTAGTGCACAGTATTATTATATAGTATTAGTGCATAGTATTAATATATAGTAATAGTGCACAGTATTAATATATAGTATTAGTGCATAGTATTAATATATAGTAATAGTGCACAGTATTAATATATAGTATTAGTGCACAGTATTATTATATAGTAATAGTGCACAGTATTATTATATAGCAATAGTGCACACTATTAATATATAGCAATAGTGCACAGTATTTTTATATAGTATTAGTGCATAGTATTAATATATAGTAATAGTGCACAGTATTAATATATAGTATTAGTGCACAGTATTATTATATAGTAATAGTGCACAGTATTATTATATAGTAATAGTGCATAGTATTATTATATAGTATTAGTGCATAGTATTAACATATAGTAATAGTGCACAGTATTAATATATAGTAAGAGTGCATTGTATTATTATATAGTATTAGTGCATAGTATTATTATATAGTAATAGTGCATATTATTATTATATAGTAATAGTGCACAGTATTATCATATAGTATTAGTGCATAGTATTAATATATAGTAATAGTGCACAGTATTATTATATAGTAGTAGTGCACAGTATTATTATATAGTAATAGTGCACAGTATTATTATATAGTAATAGTGCATAGTATTATTATATAGTATTAGTGCATAGCATTAACATATAGTAATAGTGCACAGTATTAATATATAGTAAGAGTGCATAGTATTATTATATAGTATTAGTGCACAGTATTATTATATAGTAATAGTGCACAGTATTATTATATAGTAATAGTGCATAGTATTATTATATAGCATTAGTGCACAGTATTATTATATAGTAAGAGTGCATAGTATTATTATATAGTATTAGTGCACAGTATTATTATATAGTAATAGTGCACAGTATTATTATATAGTAATAGTGCATAGTATTATTATATAGTATTAGTGCATAGTATTAACATATAGTAATAGTGCACAATATTAATATATAGTAAGAGTGCATTGTATTATTATATAGTATTAGTGCATAGTATTATTATATAGTAATAGTGCATAGTATTATTATATAGTAATAGTGCACAGTATTATTATATAGTATTAGTGCATAGTATTAATATATAGTAATAGTGCACAGTATTATTATATAGTAGTAGTGCACAGTATTATTATAT
This sequence comes from Leptodactylus fuscus, assembly GCF_031893055.1. Taxonomy (NCBI): domain Eukaryota; kingdom Metazoa; phylum Chordata; class Amphibia; order Anura; family Leptodactylidae; genus Leptodactylus; species Leptodactylus fuscus. The sequence continues at coordinate 366,627,366 of NC_134265.1, read as the reverse complement.
AGTATTAGTGCATAGTATTAATATATAGTAAGAGTGCACAGTATTATTATATATTATTAGTGCACAGTATTATTATACAGTATTAGTGCATAGTATTAATATATAGTAATAGTGCACAGTATTATTGTACAGTAGTAGTTCATAGTATTAATATATAGTAAGAGTGCATAGTATTATTATATAGTATTAGTGCACAGTATTATTATATAGTAATAGTGCACAGTATTATTATATAGTAATAGTGCATAGTATTATTATATAGTATTAGTGCATAGTATTAACATATAGTAATAGTGCACAGTATTAATATATAGTAAGAGTGCATTGTATTATTATATAGTATTAGTGCATAGTATTATTATATAGTAATAGTGCATAGTATTATTATATAGTAATAGTGCACAGTATTATTATATAGTATTAGTGCATAGTATTAATATATAGTAATAGTGCACAGTATTATTATATAGTAGTAGTGCACAGTATTATTATATAGTATTAGTGCATAGTATTAATATATAGTAAGAGTGCACAGTATTATTATATATTATTAGTGCACAGTATTATTATACAGTATTAGTGCATAGTATTAATATATAGTAATAGTGCACAGTATTATTGTACAGTAGTAGTGCATAGTATTAATATATAGTAATAGTGCACAGTATTATTATATAGTAGTAGTGCATAGTATTATTATATAGTATTAGTGCATAGTATTAATATATAGTATTAGTGCACAGTATTATTATACTGTATAGTAATAGTACATAGTATTAATATATAGCAATAGTGCACAGTATTATTATATAGTAGTAGTGTATAGTATTAATATATAGTAATAGTGCACAGTATTACTATATAGTATTAGTTCACAGTATTATTATATAATATTAGTGCACAGTATTATTATATAGTATTAGTGCATAGTATTAATATATAGTAATAGTGCACAGTATTAATATATAGTATTAGTGCACAGTATTATTATATAGTACTAGTGCACAGTATTATTATATAGCAATAGTGCACAGTATTAATATATAGCAATAGTGCACAGTATTATTATATAGTATTAGTGCATAGTATTAATATATAGTAATAGTGCACAGTATTAATATATAGTATTAGTGCACAGTATTATTATATAGTAATAGTGCACAGTATTATTATATAGTAATAGTGCATAGTATTATTATATAGTATTAGTGCATAGTATTAACATATAGTAATAGTGCACAGTATTAATATATAGTAAGAGTGCATTGTATTATTATATAGTATTAGTGCATAGTATTATTATATAGTAATAGTGCATATTATTATTATATAGTAATAGTGCACAGTATTATCATATAGTATTAGTGCATAGTATTAATATATAGTAATAGTGCACAGTATTATTATATAGTAGTAGTGCACAGTAATATTATATAGTAATAGTGCACAGTATTATTATATAGTAATAGTGCATAGTATTATTATATAGTATTAGTGCATAGTATTAACATATAGTAATAGTGCACAGTATTAATATATAGTAAGAGTGCATAGTATTATTATATAGTATTAGTGCACAGTATTATTATATAGTAATAGTGCACAGTATTATTATATAGTAATAGTGCATAGTATTATTATATAGTATTAGTGCATAGTATTAACATATAGTAATAGTGCACAGTATTAATATATAGTAAGAGTGCATTGTATTATTATATAGTATTAGTGCATAGTATTATTATATAGTAATATTGCATAGTATTATTATATAGTAATAGTGCACAGTATTATTATATAGTATTAGTGCATAGTATTAATATATAGTAATAGTGCACAGTATTATTATATAGTAGTAGTGCACAGTATTATTATATAGTATTAGTGCATAGTATTAATATATAGTAAGAGTGCACAGTATTATTATATATTATTAGTGCACAGTATTATTATACAGTATTAGTGCATAGTATTAATATATAGTAATAGTGCACAGTATTATTGTACAGTAGTAGTTCATAGTATTAATATATAGTAAGAGTGCATAGTATTATTATATAGTATTAGTGCACAGTATTATTATATAGTAATAGTGCACAGTATTATTATATAGTAATAGTGCATAGTATTATTATATAGTATTAGTGCATAGTATTAACATATAGTAATAGTGCACAGTATTAATATATAGTAAGAGTGCATTGTATTATTATATAGTATTAGTGCATAGTATTATTATATAGTAATAGTGCATAGTATTATTATATAGTAATAGTGCACAGTATTATTATATAGTATTAGTGCATAGTATTAATATATAGTAATAGTGCACAGTATTATTATATAGTAGTAGTGCACAGTATTATTATATAGTATTAGTGCATAGTATTAATATATAGTAAGAGTGCACAGTATTATTATATATTATTAGTGCACAGTATTATTATACAGTATTAGTGCATAGTATTAATATATAGTAATAGTGCACAGTATTATTGTACAGTAGTAGTTCATAGTATTAATATATAGTAAGAGTGCATAGTATTATTATATAGTATTAGTGCACAGTATTATTATATAGTAATAGTGCACAGTATTATTATATAGTAATAGTGCATAGTATTATTATATAGTATTAGTGCATAGTATTAACATATAGTAATAGTGCACAGTATTAATATATAGTAAGAGTGCATTGTATTATTATATAGTATTAGTGCATAGTATTATTATATAGTAATAGTGCATAGTATTATTATATAGTAATAGTGCACAGTATTATTATATAGTATTAGTGCATAGTATTAATATATAGTAATAGTGCACAGTATTATTATATAGTAGTAGTGCACAGTATTATTATATAGTATTAGTGCATAGTATTAATATATAGTAAGAGTGCACAGTATTATTATATATTATTAGTGCACAGTATTATTATACAGTATTAGTGCATAGTATTAATATATAGTAATAGTGCACAGTATTATTGTACAGTAGTAGTGCATAGTATTAATATATAGTAATAGTGCACAGTATTATTATATAGTAGTAGTGCATAGTATTATTATATAGTATTAGTGCACAGTATTATTATACTGTATAGTAATAGTACATAGTATTAATATATAGCAATAGTGCACAGTATTATTATATAATAGTAGTGCATAGTATTAATATATAGTAATAGTGCACAGTATTATTATATAGTATTAGTTCACAGTATTATTATATAATATTAGTGCACAGTATTATTATATAGTATTAGTGCATAGTATTAATATATAGTAATAGTGCACAGTATTAATATATAGTATTAGTGCACAGTATTATTATATAGTACTAGTGCACAGTATTATTATATAGCAATAGTGCACAGTATTAATATATAGCAATAGTGCACAGTATTATTATATAGTATTAGTGCATAGTATTAATATATAGTAATAGTGCACAGTATTAATATATAGTATTAGTGCACAGTATTATTATATAGTAATAGTGCACAGTATTATTATATAGCAATAGTGCACACTATTAATATATAGCAATAGTGCACAGTATTATTATATAGTATTAGTGCATAGTATTAATATATAGTAATAGTGCACAGTATTAATATATAGTATTAGTTGCACAGTATTATTATATAGTAATAGTGCACAGTATTATTATACTGTATAGTAATAGTACATAGTATTAATATATAGCAATAGTGCACAGTATTATTATATAGTAGTAGTGCATAGTATTAATATATAGTAATAGTGCACAGTATTATTATATAGTATTAGTTCACAGTATTATTATATAGTATTAGTGCACAGTATTATTATATAGTATTAGTGCATAGTATTAATATATAGTAATAGTGCACAGTATTAATATATAGTATTAGTGCATAGTATTAATATATAGTAATAGTGCACAGTATTAATATATAGTATTAGTGCACAGTATTATTATATAGTAATAGTGCACAGTATTATTATATAGCAATAGTGCACACTATTAATATATAGCAATAGTGCACAGTATTTTTATATAGTATTAGTGCATAGTATTAATATATAGTAATAGTGCACAGTATTAATATATAGTATTAGTGCACAGTATTATTATATAGTAATAGTGCACAGTATTATTATATAGCAATAGTGCACACTATTAATATATAGCAATAGTGCACAGTATTATTATATAGTATTAGTGCATAGTATTAACATATAGTAATAGTGCACAGTATTAATATATAGTATTAGTGCATAGTATTATTATATAGTAATAGTGCACAGTATTATTATATAGTAATAGTGCATAGTATTATTATATAGCATTAGTGCATAGTATTAACATATAGTAATAGTGCACAGTATTAATATATAGTAAGAGTGCATAGTATTATTATATAGTATTAGTGCATAGTATTATTATATAGTAATAGTGCATAGTATTATTATATAGCATTAGTGCATAGTATTAACATATAGTATTAGTGCATAGTATTAATATATAGAATTAGTGCATAGTATTAATATATAGTAATAGTGCACAGTATTAATATATAGTATTAGTGCACAGTATTATTATATAGTAATAGTGCACAGTATTATTATACTGTATAGTAATAGTACATAGTATTAATATATAGCAATAGTGCACAGTATTATTATATAGTAGTAGTGCATAGTATTAATATATAGTAATAGTGCACAGTATTATTATATAGTATTAGTTCACAGTATTATTATATAGTATTTGTGCACAGTATTATTATATAGTATTAGTGCATAGTATTAATATATAGTAATAGTGCACAGTATTAATATATAGTATTAGTGCACAGTATTATTATATAGTAATAGTGCACAGTATTATTATATAGCAATAGTGCACAGTATTAATATATAGCAATAGTGCACAGTATTATTATATAGTATTAGTGCATAGTATTAATATATAGTAATAGTGCACAGTATTAATATATAGTATTAGTGCACAGTATTATTATATAGTAATAGTGCACAGTATTATTATATAGCAATAGTGCACACTATTAATATATAGCAATAGTGCACAGTATTATTATATAGTATTAGTGCATAGTATTAATATATAGTAATAGTGCACAGTATTAATATATAGTATTAGTGCACAGTATTATTATATAGTAATAGTGCACAGTATTATTATATAGTAATAGTGCATAGTATTATTATATAGTATTAGTGCATAGTATTAACATATAGTAATAGTGCACAGTATTAATATATAGTAAGAGTGCATTGTATTATTATATAGTATTAGTGCATAGTATTATTATATAGTAATAGTGCATATTATTATTATATAGTAATAGTGCACAGTATTATTATATAGTATTAGTGCATAGTATTAATAAATAGTAATAGTGCACAGTATTATTATATAGTAGTAGTGCATAGTATTATTATATAGTATTAGTGCATAGTATTAATATATAGTAAGAGTGCACAGTATTATTATATATTATTAGTGCACAGTATTATTATACAGTATTAGTGCATAGTATTAATATATAGTAATAGTGCACAGTATTATTGTACAGTAGTAGTGCATAGTATTAATATATAGTAATAGTGCACAGTATTATTATATAGTAGTAGTGCATAGAATTATTATATAGTATTAGTGCATAGTATTAATATATAGTATTAGTGCACAGTATTATTATATAGCAATAGTGCACAGTATTAATATATAGCAATAGTGCACAGTATTATTATATAGTATTAGTGCATAGTATTAATATATAGTAATAGTGCACAGTATTAATATATAGTATTAGTGCACAGTATTATTATATAGTAATAGTGCACAGTATTATTATATAGCAATAGTGCACAGTATTATTATATAGCAATAGTGCACACTATTAATATATAGCAATAGTGCACAGTATTATTATATAGTACTAGAGCACAGTATTATTATATAGCAATAGTGCACAGTATTAATATATAGTAATAGTGCACAGTATTATTATATAGTAATAGTGCACAGTATTATTATACTGTATAGTAATAGTACATAGTATTAATATATAGCAATAGTGCACAGTATTATTATATAGTAGTAGTGCATAGTATTAATATATAATAATAGTGCACAGTATTAATATATAGTATTAGTGCACAGTATTATTATATAGTAATAGTGCACAGTATTATTATATAGCAATAGTGCACAGTATTAATATATAGCAATAGTGTACAGTATTATTACATAGTACTAGAGCACAGTATTATTATATAGCAATAGTGCACAGTATTAATATATAGTAATAGTGCACAGTATTAATATATAGCAATAGTGCACAGTATTATTATATAGTAGTAGTGCATAGTATTAATATATAGTAATAGTGCATAGTATTATTATATAGTATTAGTGCACAGTATTATTATATAGTATTAGTGCACAGTATTAATATATAGTAATAGTGCACAATATTATTATATAGTATTAGTGCATAGTATTAATATATAGTAACAGTGCACAGTATTAATATATAGTATTAGTGCACAGTATTATTATATAGTAATAGTGCACAGTATTATTATATAGCAATAGTGCACAGTATTAATATATAGCAATAGTGTACAGTATTATTACATAGTACTAGAGCACAGTATTATTATATAGCAATAGTGCACAGTATTAATATATAGTAATAGTGCACATTATTATTATATAGTAATAGTGCACAGTATTATTATATAGTATTAGTGCATAGTATTAATATATAGTAATAGTGCACAGTATTAATATATAGTATTAGTGCACAGTATTATTATATAGTAATAGTGCACAGTATTATTATATAGTAATAGTGCATAGTATTATTATATAGTATTAGTGCATAGTATTAACATATAGTAATAGTGCACAGTATTAATATATAGTAAGAGTGCATAGTATTATTATATAGTATTAGTGCACAGTATTATTATATAGTAATAGTGCACAGTATTATTATATAGTATTAGTGCATAGTATTAATATATAGTAATAGTGCACAGTATTATTATATAGTAGTAGTGCACAGTATTATTATATAGTATTAGTGCATAGTATTAATATATAGTAAGAGTGCACAGTATTATTATATATTATTAGTGCACAGTATTATTATACAGTATTAGTGCATAGTATTAATATATAGTAATAGTGCACAGTATTATTGTACAGTAGTAGTGCATAGTATTAATATATAGTAAGAGTGCATAGTATTATTATATAGTATTAGTGCACAGTATTATTATATAGTAATAGTGCACAGTATTATTATATAGTAATAGTGCATAGTATTATTATATAGTATTAGTGCATAGTATTATCATATAGTAATAGTGCACAGTATTAATATATAGTAAGAGTGCATTGTATTATTATATAGTATTAGTGCATAGTATTATTATATAGTAATAGTGCATAGTATTATTATATAGTAATAGTGCACAGTATTATTATATAGTATTAGTGCATAGTATTAATATATAGTAATAGTGCACAGTATTATTATATAGTAGTAGTGCACAGTATTATTATATAGTATTAGTGCATAGTATTAATATATAGTAAGAGTGCACAGTATTATTATATATTATTAGTGCACAGTATTATTATACAGTATTAGTGCATAGTATTAATATATAGTAATAGTGCACAGTATTATTGTACAGTAGTAGTGCATAGTATTAATATATAGTAATAGTGCACAGTATTATTATATAGTAGTAGTGCATAGTATTAATATATAGTAATAGTGCACAGTATTATTATATAGTATTAGTTCACAGTATTATTATATAATATTAGTGCACAGTATTATTATATAGTATTAGTGCATAGTATTAATATATAGTAATAGTGCACAGTATTAATATATAGTATTAGTGCACAGTATTATTATATAGTAATAGTGCACATTATTATTATATAGCAATAGTGCACAGTATTAATATATAGCAATAGTGCACAGTATTATTATATAGTATTAGTGCATAGTATTAATATATAGTAATAGTGCACAGTATTAATATATAGTATTAGTGCACAGTATTATTATATAGTAATAGTGCACAGTATTATTATATAGCAATAGTGCACACTATTAATATATAGCAATAGTGCACAGTATTATTATATAGTAATAGTGCACAGTATTATTATATAGTAATAGTGCACAGTATTATTATATAGTATTAGTGCACAGTATTATTATATAGTACTAGAGCACAGTATTATTATATAGCAATAGTGCACAGTATTAATATATAGTAATAGTGCACAGTATTATTATATAGTAATAGTGCACAGTATTATTATATAGTATTAGTGCACAGTATTATTATATAGTAATAGTGCACAGTATTATTATATAGTAATAGTGCATAGTATTATTATATAGCATTAGTGCATAGTATTAACATATAGTAATAGTGCACAGTATTAATATATAGTAAGAGTGCATAGTATTATTATATAGTATTAGTGCATAGTATTATTATATAGTAATAGTGAACAGTATTATTATATAGTAATAGTGCACAGTATTATTATATAGTATTAGTGCATAGTATTAATATATAGTATTAGTGCATAGTATTAATATATAGTAATAGTGCACAGTATTAATATATAGTATTAGTGCACAGTATTATTATATAGTAATAGTGCACAGTATTATTATACTGTATAGTAATAGTACATAGTATTAATATATAGCAATAGTGCACAGTATTATTATATAGTAGTAGTGCATAGTATTAATATATAGTAATAGTGCACAGTATTATTATATAGTATTAGTTCACAGTATTATTATATAGTATTAGTGCACAGTATTATTATATAGTATTAGTGCATAGTATTAATATATAGTAATAGTGCACAGTATTAATATATAGTATTAGTGCACAGTATTATTATATAGTAATAGTGCACAGTATTATTATATAGCAATAGTGCACAGTATTAATATATAGCAATAGTGCACAGTATTATTATATAGTATTAGTGCATAGTATTAATATATAGTAATAGTGCACAGTATTAATATATAGTATTAGTGCACAGTATTATTATATAGTAATAGTGCACAGTATTATTATATAGCAATAGTGCACACTATTAATATATAGCAATAGTGCACAGTATTATTATATAGTATTAGTGCATAGTATTAATATATAGTAATAGTGCACAGTATTAATATATAGTATTAGTGCACAGTATTATTATATAGTAATAGTGCACAGTATTATTATATAGTAATAGTGCATAGTATTATTATACAGTATTAGTGCATAGTATTAATATATAGTAATAGTGCACAGTATTATTGTACAGTAGTAGTGCATAGTATTAATATATAGTAATAGTGCACAGTATTATTATATAGTAGTAGTGCATAGAATTATTGTATAGTATTAGTGCATAGTATTAATATATAGTATTAGTGCACAGTATTATTATACTGTATAGTAATAGTACATAGTATTAATATATAGCAATAGTGCACAGTATTATTATATAGTAGTAGTGCATAGTATTAATATATAGTAATAGTGCACAGTATTATTATATAGTATTAGTTCACAGTATTATTATATAATATTAGTGCACAGTATTATTATATAGTATTAGTGCATAGTATTAATATATAGTATTAGTGCACAGTATTATTATACTGTATAGTAATAGTACATAGTATTAATATATAGCAATAGTGCACAGTATTATTATATAGTAGTAGTGCATAGTATTAATATATAGTAATAGTGCATAGTATTATTATATAGTATTAGTGCACAGTATTATTATATAGTATTAGTGCACAGTATTAATATATAGTAATAGTGCACAATATTATTATATAGTATTAGTGCATAGTATTAATATATAGTAATAGTGCACAGTATTAATATATAGTATTAGTGCACAGTATTATTATATAGTATTAGTGCACAGTATTATTATATAGTAATAGTGCACAGTATTATTATATAGTAATAGTGCATAGTATTATTATATAGCATTAGTGCACAGTATTATTATATAGTAAGAGTGCATAGTATTATTATATAGTATTAGTGCACAGTATTATTATATAGTAATAGTGCACAGTATTATTATATAGTAATAGTGCATAGTATTATTATATAGTATTAGTGCATAGTATTAACATATAGTAATAGTGCACAGTATTAATATATAGTAAGAGTGCATTGTATTATTATATAGTATTAGTGCATAGTATTATTATATAGTAATAGTGCATAGTATTATTATATAGTAATAGTGCACAGTATTATTATATAGTATTAGTGCATAGTATTAATATATAGTAATAGTGCACAGTATTATTATATAGTAGTAGTGCACAGTATTATTATATAGTATTAGTGCATAGTATTAATATATAGTAAGAGTGCACATTATTATTATATATTATTAGTGCACAGTATTATTATACAGTATTAGTGCATAGTATTAATATATAGTAATAGTGCACAGTATTATTGTACAGTAGTAGTGCATAGTATTAATATATAGTAAGAGTGCATAGTATTATTATATAGTATTAGTGCACAGTATTATTATATAGTAATAGTGCACAGTATTATTATATAGTAATAGTGCATAGTATTATTATATAGTATTAGTGCATAGTATTAACATATAGTAATAGTGCACAGTATTAATATATAGTAAGAGTGCATTGTATTATTATATAGTATTAGTGCATAGTATTATTATATAGTAATAGTGCATAGTATTATTATATAGTAATAGTGCACAGTATTATTATATAGTATTAGTGCATAGTATTAATATATAGTAATAGTGCACAGTATTATTATATAGTAGTAGTGCACAGTATTATTATATAGTATTAGTGCATAGTATTAATATATAGTAAGAGTGCACAGTATTATTATATATTATTAGTGCACAGTATTATTATACAGTATTAGTGCATAGTATTAATATATAGTAATAGTGCACAGTATTATTGTACAGTAGTAGTGCATAGTATTAATATATAGTAATAGTGCACAGTATTATTATATAGTAGTAGTGCATAGTATTATTATATAGTATTAGTGCATAGTATTTATATATAGTATTAGTGCACAGTATTATTATACTGTATAGTAATAGTACATAGTATTAATATATAGCAATAGTGCACAGTATTATTATATAGTAGTAGTGCATAGTATTAATATATAGTAATAGTGCACAGTATTATTATATAGTATTAGTTCACAGTATTATTATATAATATTAGTGCACAGTATTATTATATAGTATTAGTGCATAGTATTAATATATAGTAATAGTGCACAGTATTAATATATAGTATTAGTGCACAGTATTATTATATAGTAATAGTGCACATTATTATTATATAGCAATAGTGCACAGTATTAATATATAGCAATAGTGCACAGTATTATTATATAGTATTAGTGCATAGTATTAATATATAGTAATAGTGCACAGTATTAATATATAGTATTAGTGCACAATATTATTATATAGTAATAGTGCACACTATTATTATATAGCAATAGTGCACACTATTAATATATAGTAATAGTGCACAGTATTAATATATAGTATTAGTGCACAGTATTATTATATAGTAATAGTGCACAGTATTATTATATAACAATAGTGCACAGCATTAATATATAGCAATAGTGCACAGTATTATAATATAGTACTAGAGCACAGTATTATTATATAGCAATAGTGCACAGTATTAATATATAGTAATAGTGCACAGTATTATTATATAGTAATAGTGCACAGTATTATTATATAGTATTAGTGCACAGTATTATTATATAGTAATAGTGCACAGTATTATTATATAGTAATAGTGCATAGTATTATTATATAGCATTAGTGCATAGTATTAACATATAGTAATAGTGCACAGTATTAATATATAGTAAGAGTGCATAGTATTATTATATAGTATTAGTGCATAGTATTATTATATAGTAATAGTGCACAGTATTATTATATAGTAATAGTGCACAGTATTATTATATAGTATTAGTGCATAGTATTAATATATAGTATTAGTGCATAGTATTAATATATAGTAATAGTGCACAGTATTAATATATAGTATTAGTGCACAGTATTATTATATAGTAATAGTGCACAGTATTATTATACTGTATAGTAATAGTACATAGTATTAATATATAGCAATAGTGCACAGTATTATTATATAGTAGTAGTGCATAGTATTAATATATAGTAATAGTGCACAGTATTATTATATAGTATTAGTTCACAGTATTATTATAGAGTATTAGTGCACAGTATTATTATATAGTATTAGTGCATAGTATTAATATATAGTAATAGTGCACAGTATTAATATATAGTATTAGTGCATAGTATTAATATATAGTAATAGTGCACAGTATTAATATATAGTATTAGTGCACAGTATTATTATATAGTAATAGTGCACAGTATTATTATATAGCAATAGTGCACACTATTAATATATAGCAATAGTGCACAGTATTTTTATATAGTATTAGTGCATAGTATTAATATATAGTAATAGTGCACAGTATTAATATATAGTATTAGTGCACAGTATTATTATATAGTAATAGTGCACAGTATTATTATATAGTAATAGTGCATAGTATTATTATATAGTATTAGTGCATAGTATTAACATATAGTAATAGTGCACAGTATTAATATATAGTAAGAGTGCATTGTATTATTATATAGTATTAGTGCATAGTATTATTATATAGTAATAGTGCATATTATTATTATATAGTAATAGTGCACAGTATTATCATATAGTATTAGTGCATAGTATTAATATATAGTAATAGTGCACAGTATTATTATATAGTAGTAGTGCACAGTATTATTATATAGTAATAGTGCACAGTATTATTATATAGTAATAGTGCATAGTATTATTATATAGTATTAGTGCATAGTATTAACATATAGTAATAGTGCACAGTATTAATATATAGTAAGAGTGCACAGTATTATTATATAGTATTAGTGCACAGTATTATTATATAGTAATAGTGCACAGTATTATTATATAGTAATAGTGCATAGTATTATTATATAGTATTAGTGCATAGTATTAACATATAGTAATAGTGCACAGTATTAATATATAGTAAGAGTGCATTGTATTATTATATAGTATTAGTGCATAGTATTATTATATAGTAATAGTGCATAGTATTATTATATAGTAATAGTGCACAGTATTATTATATAGTATTAGTGCATAGTATTAATATATAGTAATAGTGCACAGTATTATTATATAGTAGTAGTGCACAGTATTATTATATAGTATTAGTGCATAGTATTAATATATAGTAAGAGTGCACAGTATTATTATATATTATTAGTGCACAGTATTATTATACAGTATTAGTGCATAGTATTAATATATAGTAATAGTGCACAGTATTATTGTACAGTAGTAGTTCATAGTATTAATATATAGTAAGAGTGCATAGTATTATTATATAGTATTAGTGCACAGTATTATTATATAGTAATAGTGCACAGTATTATTATATAGTAATAGTGCATAGTATTATTATATAGTATTAGTGCATAGTATTAATATATAGTAAGAGTGCACAGTATTATTATATATTATTAGTGCACAGTATTATTATACAGTATTAGTGCATAGTATTAATATATAGTAATAGTGCACAGTATTATTGTACAGTAGTAGTGCATAGTATTAATATATAGTAATAGTGCACAGTATTATTATATAGTAGTAGTGCATAGTATTATTATATAGTATTAGTGCACAGTATTATTATACTGTATAGTAATAGTACATAGTATTAATATATAGCAATAGTGCACAGTATTATTATATAATAGTAGTGCATAGTATTAATATATAGTAATAGTGCACAGTATTATTATATAGTATTAGTTCACAGTATTATTATATAATATTAGTGCACAGTATTATTATATAGTATTAGTGCATAGTATTAATATATAGTAATAGTGCACAGTATTAATATATAGTATTAGTGCACAGTATTATTATATAGTACTAGTGCACAGTATTATTATATAGCAATAGTGCACAGTATTAATATATAGCAATAGTGCACAGTATTATTATATAGTATTAGTGCATAGTATTAATATATAGTAATAGTGCACAGTATTAATATATAGTATTAGTGCACAGTATTATTATATAGTAATAGTGCACAGTATTATTATATAGCAATAGTGCACACTATTAATATATAGCAATAGTGCACAGTATTATTATATAGTATTAGTGCATAGTATTAATATATAGTAATAGTGCACAGTATTAATATATAGTATTAGTTGCACAGTATTATTATATAGTAATAGTGCACAGTATTATTATACTGTATAGTAATAGTACATAGTATTAATATATAGCAATAGTGCACAGTATTATTATATAGTAGTAGTGCATAGTATTAATATATAGTAATAGTGCACAGTATTATTATATAGTATTAGTTCACAGTATTATTATATAGTATTAGTGCACAGTATTATTATATAGTATTAGTGCATAGTATTAATATATAGTAATAGTGCACAGTATTAATATATAGTATTAGTGCATAGTATTAATATATAGTAATAGTGCACAGTATTAATATATAGTATTAGTGCACAGTATTATTATATAGTAATAGTGCACAGTATTATTATATAGCAATAGTGCACACTATTAATATATAGCAATAGTGCACAGTATTTTTATATAGTATTAGTGCATAGTATTAATATATAGTAATAGTGCACAGTATTAATATATAGTATTAGTGCACAGTATTATTATATAGTAATAGTGCACAGTATTATTATATAGCAATAGTGCACACTATTAATATATAGCAATAGTGCACAGTATTATTATATAGTATTAGTGCATAGTATTAACATATAGTAATAGTGCACAGTATTAATATATAGTATTAGTGCATAGTATTATTATATAGTAATAGTGCACAGTATTATTATATAGTAATAGTGCATAGTATTATTATATAGCATTAGTGCATAGTATTAACATATAGTAATAGTGCACAGTATTAATATATAGTAAGAGTGCATAGTATTATTATATAGTATTAGTGCATAGTATTATTATATAGTAATAGTGCATAGTATTATTATATAGCATTAGTGCATAGTATTAACATATAGTATTAGTGCATAGTATTAATATATAGAATTAGTGCATAGTATTAATATATAGTAATAGTGCACAGTATTAATATATAGTATTAGTGCACAGTATTATTATATAGTAATAGTGCACAGTATTATTATACTGTATAGTAATAGTACATAGTATTAATATATAGCAATAGTGCACAGTATTATTATATAGTAGTAGTGCATAGTATTAATATATAGTAATAGTGCACAGTATTATTATATAGTATTAGTTCACAGTATTATTATATAGTATTTGTGCACAGTATTATTATATAGTATTAGTGCATAGTATTAATATATAGTAATAGTGCACAGTATTAATATATAGTATTAGTGCACAGTATTATTATATAGTAATAGTGCACAGTATTATTATATAGCAATAGTGCACAGTATTAATATATAGCAATAGTGCACAGTATTATTATATAGTATTAGTGCATAGTATTAATATATAGTAATAGTGCACAGTATTAATATATAGTATTAGTGCACAGTATTATTATATAGTAATAGTGCACAGTATTATTATATAGCAATAGTGCACACTATTAATATATAGCAATAGTGCACAGTATTATTATATAGTATTAGTGCATAGTATTAATATATAGTAATAGTGCACAGTATTAATATATAGTATTAGTGCACAGTATTATTATATAGTAATAGTGCACAGTATTATTATATAGTAATAGTGCATAGTATTATTATATAGTATTAGTGCATAGTATTAACATATAGTAATAGTGCACAGTATTAATATATAGTAAGAGTGCATTGTATTATTATATAGTATTAGTGCATAGTATTATTATATAGTAATAGTGCATATTATTATTATATAGTAATAGTGCACAGTATTATTATATAGTATTAGTGCATAGTATTAATAAATAGTAATAGTGCACAGTATTATTATATAGTAGTAGTGCATAGTATTATTATATAGTATTAGTGCATAGTATTAATATATAGTAAGAGTGCACAGTATTATTATATATTATTAGTGCACAGTATTATTATACAGTATTAGTGCATAGTATTAATATATAGTAATAGTGCACAGTATTATTGTACAGTAGTAGTGCATAGTATTAATATATAGTAATAGTGCACAGTATTATTATATAGTAGTAGTGCATAGAATTATTATATAGTATTAGTGCATAGTATTAATATATAGTATTAGTGCACAGTATTATTATATAGCAATAGTGCACAGTATTAATATATAGCAATAGTGCACAGTATTATTATATAGTATTAGTGCATAGTATTAATATATAGTAATAGTGCACAGTATTAATATATAGTATTAGTGCACAGTATTATTATATAGTAATAGTGCACAGTATTATTATATAGCAATAGTGCACAGTATTATTATATAGCAATAGTGCACACTATTAATATATAGCAATAGTGCACAGTATTATTATATAGTACTAGAGCACAGTATTATTATATAGCAATAGTGCACAGTATTAATATATAGTAATAGTGCACAGTATTATTATATAGTAATAGTGCACAGTATTATTATACTGTATAGTAATAGTACATAGTATTAATATATAGCAATAGTGCACAGTATTATTATATAGTAGTAGTGCATAGTATTAATATATAATAATAGTGCACAGTATTAATATATAGTATTAGTGCACAGTATTATTATATAGTAATAGTGCACAGTATTATTATATAGCAATAGTGCACAGTATTAATATATAGCAATAGTGTACAGTATTATTACATAGTACTAGAGCACAGTATTATTATATAGCAATAGTGCACAGTATTAATATATAGTAATAGTGCACAGTATTAATATATAGCAATAGTGCACAGTATTATTATATAGTAGTAGTGCATAGTATTAATATATAGTAATAGTGCATAGTATTATTATATAGTATTAGTGCACAGTATTATTATATAGTATTAGTGCACAGTATTAATATATAGTAATAGTGCACAATATTATTATATAGTATTAGTGCATAGTATTAATATATAGTAACAGTGCACAGTATTAATATATAGTATTAGTGCACAGTATTATTATATAGTAATAGTGCACAGTATTATTATATAGCAATAGTGCACAGTATTAATATATAGCAATAGTGTACAGTATTATTACATAGTACTAGAGCACAGTATTATTATATAGCAATAGTGCACAGTATTAATATATAGTAATAGTGCACATTATTATTATATAGTAATAGTGCACAGTATTATTATATAGTATTAGTGCATAGTATTAATATATAGTAATAGTGCACAGTATTAATATATAGTATTAGTGCACAGTATTATTATATAGTAATAGTGCACAGTATTATTATATAGTAATAGTGCATAGTATTATTATATAGTATTAGTGCATAGTATTAACATATAGTAATAGTGCACAGTATTAATATATAGTAAGAGTGCATAGTATTATTATATAGTATTAGTGCACAGTATTATTATATAGTAATAGTGCACAGTATTATTATATAGTATTAGTGCATAGTATTAATATATAGTAATAGTGCACAGTATTATTATATAGTAGTAGTGCACAGTATTATTATATAGTATTAGTGCATAGTATTAATATATAGTAAGAGTGCACAGTATTATTATATATTATTAGTGCACAGTATTATTATACAGTATTAGTGCATAGTATTAATATATAGTAATAGTGCACAGTATTATTGTACAGTAGTAGTGCATAGTATTAATATATAGTAAGAGTGCATAGTATTATTATATAGTATTAGTGCACAGTATTATTATATAGTAATAGTGCACAGTATTATTATATAGTAATAGTGCATAGTATTATTATATAGTATTAGTGCATAGTATTATCATATAGTAATAGTGCACAGTATTAATATATAGTAAGAGTGCATTGTATTATTATATAGTATTAGTGCATAGTATTATTATATAGTAATAGTGCATAGTATTATTATATAGTAATAGTGCACAGTATTATTATATAGTATTAGTGCATAGTATTAATATATAGTAATAGTGCACAGTATTATTATATAGTAGTAGTGCACAGTATTATTATATAGTATTAGTGCATAGTATTAATATATAGTAAGAGTGCACAGTATTATTATATATTATTAGTGCACAGTATTATTATACAGTATTAGTGCATAGTATTAATATATAGTAATAGTGCACAGTATTATTGTACAGTAGTAGTGCATAGTATTAATATATAGTAATAGTGCACAGTATTATTATATAGTAGTAGTGCATAGTATTAATATATAGTAATAGTGCACAGTATTATTATATAGTATTAGTTCACAGTATTATTATATAATATTAGTGCACAGTATTATTATATAGTATTAGTGCATAGTATTAATATATAGTAATAGTGCACAGTATTAATATATAGTATTAGTGCACAGTATTATTATATAGTAATAGTGCACATTATTATTATATAGCAATAGTGCACAGTATTAATATATAGCAATAGTGCACAGTATTATTATATAGTATTAGTGCATAGTATTAATATATAGTAATAGTGCACAGTATTAATATATAGTATTAGTGCACAGTATTATTATATAGTAATAGTGCACAGTATTATTATATAGCAATAGTGCACACTATTAATATATAGCAATAGTGCACAGTATTATTATATAGTAATAGTGCACAGTATTATTATATAGTAATAGTGCACAGTATTATTATATAGTATTAGTGCACAGTATTATTATATAGTACTAGAGCACAGTATTATTATATAGCAATAGTGCACAGTATTAATATATAGTAATAGTGCACAGTATTATTATATAGTAATAGTGCACAGTATTATTATATAGTATTAGTGCACAGTATTATTATATAGTAATAGTGCACAGTATTATTATATAGTAATAGTGCATAGTATTATTATATAGCATTAGTGCATAGTATTAACATATAGTAATAGTGCACAGTATTAATATATAGTAAGAGTGCATAGTATTATTATATAGTATTAGTGCATAGTATTATTATATAGTAATAGTGAACAGTATTATTATATAGTAATAGTGCACAGTATTATTATATAGTATTAGTGCATAGTATTAATATATAGTATTAGTGCATAGTATTAATATATAGTAATAGTGCACAGTATTAATATATAGTATTAGTGCACAGTATTATTATATAGTAATAGTGCACAGTATTATTATACTGTATAGTAATAGTACATAGTATTAATATATAGCAATAGTGCACAGTATTATTATATAGTAGTAGTGCATAGTATTAATATATAGTAATAGTGCACAGTATTATTATATAGTATTAGTTCACAGTATTATTATATAGTATTAGTGCACAGTATTATTATATAGTATTAGTGCATAGTATTAATATATAGTAATAGTGCACAGTATTAATATATAGTATTAGTGCACAGTATTATTATATAGTAATAGTGCACAGTATTATTATATAGCAATAGTGCACAGTATTAATATATAGCAATAGTGCACAGTATTATTATATAGTATTAGTGCATAGTATTAATATATAGTAATAGTGCACAGTATTAATATATAGTATTAGTGCACAGTATTATTATATAGTAATAGTGCACAGTATTATTATATAGCAATAGTGCACACTATTAATATATAGCAATAGTGCACAGTATTATTATATAGTATTAGTGCATAGTATTAATATATAGTAATAGTGCACAGTATTAATATATAGTATTAGTGCACAGTATTATTATATAGTAATAGTGCACAGTATTATTATATAGTAATAGTGCATAGTATTATTATACAGTATTAGTGCATAGTATTAATATATAGTAATAGTGCACAGTATTATTGTACAGTAGTAGTGCATAGTATTAATATATAGTAATAGTGCACAGTATTATTATATAGTAGTAGTGCATAGAATTATTGTATAGTATTAGTGCATAGTATTAATATATAGTATTAGTGCACAGTATTATTATACTGTATAGTAATAGTACATAGTATTAATATATAGCAATAGTGCACAGTATTATTATATAGTAGTAGTGCATAGTATTAATATATAGTAATAGTGCACAGTATTATTATATAGTATTAGTTCACAGTATTATTATATAATATTAGTGCACAGTATTATTATATAGTATTAGTGCATAGTATTAATATATAGTATTAGTGCACAGTATTATTATACTGTATAGTAATAGTACATAGTATTAATATATAGCAATAGTGCACAGTATTATTATATAGTAGTAGTGCATAGTATTAATATATAGTAATAGTGCATAGTATTATTATATAGTATTAGTGCACAGTATTATTATATAGTATTAGTGCACAGTATTAATATATAGTAATAGTGCACAATATTATTATATAGTATTAGTGCATAGTATTAATATATAGTAATAGTGCACAGTATTAATATATAGTATTAGTGCACAGTATTATTATATAGTATTAGTGCACAGTATTATTATATAGTAATAGTGCACAGTATTATTATATAGTAATAGTGCATAGTATTATTATATAGCATTAGTGCACAGTATTATTATATAGTAAGAGTGCATAGTATTATTATATAGTATTAGTGCACAGTATTATTATATAGTAATAGTGCACAGTATTATTATATAGTAATAGTGCATAGTATTATTATATAGTATTAGTGCATAGTATTAACATATAGTAATAGTGCACAGTATTAATATATAGTAATAGTGCACAATATTATTATATAGTATTAGTGCATAGTATTAATATATAGTAATAGTGCACAGTATTAATATATAGTATTAGTGCACAGTATTATTATATAGTATTAGTGCACAGTATTATTATATAGTAAGAGTGCATAGTATTATTATATAGTAATAGTGCATAGTATTATTATATAGTAATAGTGCACAGTATTATTATATAGTATTAGTGCATAGTATTAATATATAGTAATAGTGCACAGTATTATTATATAGTAGTAGTGCACAGTATTATTATATAGTATTAGTGCATAGTATTAATATATAGTAAGAGTGCACATTATTATTATATATTATTAGTGCACAGTATTATTATACAGTATTAGTGCATAGTATTAATATATAGTAATAGTGCACAGTATTATTGTACAGTAGTAGTGCATAGTATTAATATATAGTAAGAGTGCATAGTATTATTATATAGTATTAGTGCACAGTATTATTATATAGTAATAGTGCACAGTATTATTATATAGTAATAGTGCATAGTATTATTATATAGTATTAGTGCATAGTATTAACATATAGTAATAGTGCACAGTATTAATATATAGTAAGAGTGCATTGTATTATTATATAGTATTAGTGCATAGTATTATTATATAGTAATAGTGCATAGTATTATTATATAGTAATAGTGCACAGTATTATTATATAGTATTAGTGCATAGTATTAATATATAGTAATAGTGCACAGTATTATTATATAGTAGTAGTGCACAGTATTATTATATAGTATTAGTGCATAGTATTAATATATAGTAAGAGTGCACAGTATTATTATATATTATTAGTGCACAGTATTATTATACAGTATTAGTGCATAGTATTAATATATAGTAATAGTGCACAGTATTATTGTACAGTAGTAGTGCATAGTATTAATATATAGTAATAGTGCACAGTATTATTATATAGTAGTAGTGCATAGTATTATTATATAGTATTAGTGCATAGTATTTATATATAGTATTAGTGCACAGTATTATTATACTGTATAGTAATAGTACATAGTATTAATATATAGCAATAGTGCACAGTATTATTATATAGTAGTAGTGCATAGTATTAATATATAGTAATAGTGCACAGTATTATTATATAGTATTAGTTCACAGTATTATTATATAATATTAGTGCACAGTATTATTATATAGTATTAGTGCATAGTATTAATATATAGTAATAGTGCACAGTATTAATATATAGTATTAGTGCACAGTATTATTATATAGTAATAGTGCACATTATTATTATATAGCAATAGTGCACAGTATTAATATATAGCAATAGTGCACAGTATTATTATATAGTATTAGTGCATAGTATTAATATATAGTAATAGTGCACAGTATTAATATATAGTATTAGTGCACAATATTATTATATAGTAATAGTGCACACTATTATTATATAGCAATAGTGCACACTATTAATATATAGTAATAGTGCACAGTATTAATATATAGTATTAGTGCACAGTATTATTATATAGTAATAGTGCACAGTATTATTATATAACAATAGTGCACAGCATTAATATATAGCAATAGTGCACAGTATTATAATATAGTACTAGAGCACAGTATTATTATATAGCAATAGTGCACAGTATTAATATATAGTAATAGTGCACAGTATTATTATATAGTAATAGTGCACAGTAT
The DNA here is from genome assembly GCF_031893055.1 of Leptodactylus fuscus. Taxonomy (NCBI): domain Eukaryota; kingdom Metazoa; phylum Chordata; class Amphibia; order Anura; family Leptodactylidae; genus Leptodactylus; species Leptodactylus fuscus. The sequence continues at coordinate 366,604,584 of NC_134265.1, read as the reverse complement.
TATTATATAGTATTAGTGCACAGTATTATTATATAGTAATAGTGCACAGTATTATTATATAGTAATAGTGCATAGTATTATTATATAGCATTAGTGCATAGTATTAACATATAGTAATAGTGCACAGTATTAATATATAGTAAGAGTGCATAGTATTATTATATAGTATTAGTGCATAGTATTATTATATAGTAATAGTGCACAGTATTATTATATAGTAATAGTGCACAGTATTATTATATAGTATTAGTGCATAGTATTAATATATAGTATTAGTGCATAGTATTAATATATAGTAATAGTGCACAGTATTAATATATAGTATTAGTGCACAGTATTATTATATAGTAATAGTGCACAGTATTATTATACTGTATAGTAATAGTACATAGTATTAATATATAGCAATAGTGCACAGTATTATTATATAGTAGTAGTGCATAGTATTAATATATAGTAATAGTGCACAGTATTATTATATAGTATTAGTTCACAGTATTATTATAGAGTATTAGTGCACAGTATTATTATATAGTATTAGTGCATAGTATTAATATATAGTAATAGTGCACAGTATTAATATATAGTATTAGTGCATAGTATTAATATATAGTAATAGTGCACAGTATTAATATATAGTATTAGTGCACAGTATTATTATATAGTAATAGTGCACAGTATTATTATATAGCAATAGTGCACACTATTAATATATAGCAATAGTGCACAGTATTTTTATATAGTATTAGTGCATAGTATTAATATATAGTAATAGTGCACAGTATTAATATATAGTATTAGTGCACAGTATTATTATATAGTAATAGTGCACAGTATTATTATATAGTAATAGTGCATAGTATTATTATATAGTATTAGTGCATAGTATTAACATATAGTAATAGTGCACAGTATTAATATATAGTAAGAGTGCATTGTATTATTATATAGTATTAGTGCATAGTATTATTATATAGTAATAGTGCATATTATTATTATATAGTAATAGTGCACAGTATTATCATATAGTATTAGTGCATAGTATTAATATATAGTAATAGTGCACAGTATTATTATATAGTAGTAGTGCACAGTATTATTATATAGTAATAGTGCACAGTATTATTATATAGTAATAGTGCATAGTATTATTATATAGTATTAGTGCATAGTATTAACATATAGTAATAGTGCACAGTATTAATATATAGTAAGAGTGCACAGTATTATTATATAGTATTAGTGCACAGTATTATTATATAGTAATAGTGCACAGTATTATTATATAGTAATAGTGCATAGTATTATTATATAGTATTAGTGCATAGTATTAACATATAGTAATAGTGCACAGTATTAATATATAGTAAGAGTGCATTGTATTATTATATAGTATTAGTGCATAGTATTATTATATAGTAATAGTGCATAGTATTATTATATAGTAATAGTGCACAGTATTATTATATAGTATTAGTGCATAGTATTAATATATAGTAATAGTGCACAGTATTATTATATAGTAGTAGTGCACAGTATTATTATATAGTATTAGTGCATAGTATTAATATATAGTAAGAGTGCACAGTATTATTATATATTATTAGTGCACAGTATTATTATACAGTATTAGTGCATAGTATTAATATATAGTAATAGTGCACAGTATTATTGTACAGTAGTAGTTCATAGTATTAATATATAGTAAGAGTGCATAGTATTATTATATAGTATTAGTGCACAGTATTATTATATAGTAATAGTGCACAGTATTATTATATAGTAATAGTGCATAGTATTAATATATAGTAATAGTGCACAGTATTATTATATAGTATTAGTTCACAGTATTATTATATAATATTAGTGCACAGTATTATTATATAGTATTAGTGCATAGTAATAATATATAGTAATAGTGCACAGTATTAATATATAGTATTAGTGCACAGTATTATTATATAGTAATAGTGCACATTATTATTATATAGCAATAGTGCACAGTATTAATATATAGCAATAGTGCACAGTATTATTATATAGTATTAGTGCATAGTATTAATATATAGTAATAGTGCACAGTATTAATATATAGTATTAGTGCACAGTATTATTATATAGTAATAGTGCACAGTATTATTATATAGCAATAGTGCACACTATTAATATATAGCAATAGTGCACAGTATTATTATATAGTATTAGTGCATAGTATTAATATATAGTAATAGTGCACAGTATTAATATATAGTATTAGTGCACAGTATTATGATATAGTAATAGTGCACAGTATTATTATATAACAATAGTGCACAGCATTAATATATAGCAATAGTGCACAGTATTATTATATAGTACTAGAGCACAGTATTATTATATAGCAATAGTGCACAGTATTAATATATAGTAATAGTGCACAGTATTATTATATAGTAATAGTGCACAGTATTATTATATAGTATTAGTGCACAGTATTATTATATAGTAATAGTGCACAGTATTATTATATAGTAATAGTGCATAGTATTATTATATAGCATTAGTGCATAGTATTAACATATAGTAATAGTGCACAGTATTAATATATAGTAAGAGTGCATAGTATTATTATATAGTATTAGTGCATAGTATTATTATATAGTAATAGTGCACAGTATTATTATATAGTAATAGTGCACAGTATTATTATATAGTATTAGTGCATAGTATTAATATATAGTATTAGTGCATAGTATTAATATATAGTAATAGTGCACAGTATTAATATATAGTATTAGTGCACAGTATTATTATATAGTAATAGTGCACAGTATTATTATACTGTATAGTAATAGTACATAGTATTAATATATAGCAATAGTGCACAGTATTATTATATAGTAGTAGTGCATAGTATTAATATATAGTAATAGTGCACAGTATTATTATATAGTATTAGTTCACAGTATTATTATATAATATTAGTGCACAGTATTATTATATAGTATTAGTGCATAGTATTAATATATAGTAATAGTGCACAGTATTAATATATAGTATTAGTGCATAGTATTAATATATAGTAATAGTGCACAGTATTAATATATAGTATTAGTGCACAGTATTATTATATAGTAATAGTGCACAGTATTATTATATAGCAATAGTGCACACTATTAATATATAGCAATAGTGCACAGTATTATTATATAGTACTAGAGCACAGTATTATTATATAGCAATAGTGCACAGTATTAATATATAGTAATAGTGCACAGTATTATTATATAGTAATAGTGCACAGTATTATTATACTGTATAGTAATAGTACATAGTATTAATATATAGCAATAGTGCACAGTATTATTATATAGTAGTAGTGCATAGTATTAATATATAATAATAGTGCACAGTATTAATATATAGTATTAGTGCACAGTATTATTATATAGTAATAGTGCACAGTATTATTATATAGCAATAGTGAACAGTATTAATATATAGCAATAGTGTACAGTATTATTACATAGTACTAGATCACAGTATTATTATATAGCAATAGTGCACAGTATTAATATATAGTAATAGTGCACAGTATTAATATATAGCAATAGTGCACAATATTATTATATAGTAGTAGTGCATAGTATTAATATATAGTAATAGTGCATAGTATTATTATATAGTATTAGTGCACAGTATTATTATATAGTATTAGTGCACAGTATTAATATATAGTAATAGTGCACAATATTATTATATAGTATTAGTGCATAGTATTAATATATAGTAATAGTGCACAGTATTAATATATAGTATTAGTGCACAGTATTATTATATAGTATTAGTGCACAGTATTATTATATAGTAATAGTGCACAGTATTATTATATAGTAATAGTGCATAGTATTATTATATAGCATTAGTGCACAGTATTATTATATAGTAAGAGTGCATAGTATTATTATATAGTATTAGTGCACAGTATTATTATATAGTAATAGTGCACAGTATTATTATATAGTAATAGTGCATAGTATTATTATATAGTATTAGTGCATAGTATTAACATATAGTAATAGTGCACAGTATTAATATATAGTAAGAGTGCATTGTATTATTATATAGTATTAGTGCATAGTATTATTATATAGTAATAGTGCATAGTATTATTATATAGTAATAGTGCACAGTATTATTATATAGTATTAGTGCATAGTATTAATATATAGTAATAGTGCACAGTATTATTATATAGTAGTAGTGCACAGTATTATTATATAGTATTAGTGCATAGTATTAATATATAGTAAGAGTGCACATTATTATTATATATTATTAGTGCACAGTATTATTATACAGTATTAGTGCATAGTATTAATATATAGTAATAGTGCACAGTATTATTGTACAGTAGTAGTGCATAGTATTAATATATAGTAAGAGTGCATAGTATTATTATATAGTATTAGTGCACAGTATTATTATATAGTAATAGTGCACAGTATTATTATATAGTAATAGTGCATAGTATTATTATATAGTATTAGTGCATAGTATTAACATATAGTAATAGTGCACAGTATTAATATATAGTAAGAGTGCATTGTATTATTATATAGTATTAGTGCATAGTATTATTATATAGTAATAGTGCATAGTATTATTATATAGTAATAGTGCACAGTATTATTATATAGTATTAGTGCATAGTATTAATATATAGTAATAGTGCACAGTATTATTATATAGTAGTAGTGCACAGTATTATTATATAGTATTAGTGCATAGTATTAATATATAGTAAGAGTGCACAGTATTATTATATATTATTAGTGCACAGTATTATTATACAGTATTAGTGCATAGTATTAATATATAGTAATAGTGCACAGTATTATTGTACAGTAGTAGTGCATAGTATTAATATATAGTAATAGTGCACAGTATTATTATATAGTAGTAGTGCATAGTATTATTATATAGTATTAGTGCATAGTATTTATATATAGTATTAGTGCACAGTATTATTATACTGTATAGTAATAGTACATAGTATTAATATATAGCAATAGTGCACAGTATTATTATATAGTAGTAGTGCATAGTATTAATATATAGTAATAGTGCACAGTATTATTATATAGTATTAGTTCACAGTATTATTATATAATATTAGTGCACAGTATTATTATATAGTATTAGTGCATAGTATTAATATATAGTAATAGTGCACAGTATTAATATATAGTATTAGTGCACAGTATTATTATATAGTAATAGTGCACATTATTATTATATAGCAATAGTGCACAGTATTAATATATAGCAATAGTGCACAGTATTATTATATAGTATTAGTGCATAGTATTAATATATAGTAATAGTGCACAGTATTAATATATAGTATTAGTGCACAATATTATTATATAGTAATAGTGCACACTATTATTATATAGCAATAGTGCACACTATTAATATATAGTAATAGTGCACAGTATTAATATATAGTATTAGTGCACAGTATTATTATATAGTAATAGTGCACAGTATTATTATATAACAATAGTGCACAGCATTAATATATAGCAATAGTGCACAGTATTATTATATAGTACTAGAGCACAGTATTATTATATAGCAATAGTGCACAGTATTAATATATAGTAATAGTGCACAGTATTATTATATAGTAATAGTGCACAGTATTATTATATAGTATTAGTGCACAGTATTATTATATAGTAATAGTGCACAGTATTATTATATAGTAATAGTGCATAGTATTATTATATAGCATTAGTGCATAGTATTAACATATAGTAATAGTGCACAGTATTAATATATAGTAAGAGTGCATAGTATTATTATATAGTATTAGTGCATAGTATTATTATATAGTAATAGTGCACAGTATTATTATATAGTAATAGTGCACAGTATTATTATATAGTATTAGTGCATAGTATTAATATATAGTATTAGTGCATAGTATTAATATATAGTAATAGTGCACAGTATTAATATATAGTATTAGTGCACAGTATTATTATATAGTAATAGTGCACAGTATTATTATACTGTATAGTAATAGTACATAGTATTAATATATAGCAATAGTGCACAGTATTATTATATAGTAGTAGTGCATAGTATTAATATATAGTAATAGTGCACAGTATTATTATATAGTATTAGTTCACAGTATTATTATAGAGTATTAGTGCACAGTATTATTATATAGTATTAGTGCATAGTATTAATATATAGTAATAGTGCACAGTATTAATATATAGTATTAGTGCATAGTATTAATATATAGTAATAGTGCACAGTATTAATATATAGTATTAGTGCACAGTATTATTATATAGTAATAGTGCACAGTATTATTATATAGCAATAGTGCACACTATTAATATATAGCAATAGTGCACAGTATTTTTATATAGTATTAGTGCATAGTATTAATATATAGTAATAGTGCACAGTATTAATATATAGTATTAGTGCACAGTATTATTATATAGTAATAGTGCACAGTATTATTATATAGTAATAGTGCATAGTATTATTATATAGTATTAGTGCATAGTATTAACATATAGTAATAGTGCACAGTATTAATATATAGTAAGAGTGCATTGTATTATTATATAGTATTAGTGCATAGTATTATTATATAGTAATAGTGCATATTATTATTATATAGTAATAGTGCACAGTATTATCATATAGTATTAGTGCATAGTATTAATATATAGTAATAGTGCACAGTATTATTATATAGTAGTAGTGCACAGTATTATTATATAGTAATAGTGCACAGTATTATTATATAGTAATAGTGCATAGTATTATTATATAGTATTAGTGCATAGTATTAACATATAGTAATAGTGCACAGTATTAATATATAGTAAGAGTGCACAGTATTATTATATAGTATTAGTGCACAGTATTATTATATAGTAATAGTGCACAGTATTATTATATAGTAATAGTGCATAGTATTATTATATAGTATTAGTGCATAGTATTAACATATAGTAATAGTGCACAGTATTAATATATAGTAAGAGTGCATTGTATTATTATATAGTATTAGTGCATAGTATTATTATATAGTAATAGTGCATAGTATTATTATATAGTAATAGTGCACAGTATTATTATATAGTATTAGTGCATAGTATTAATATATAGTAATAGTGCACAGTATTATTATATAGTAGTAGTGCACAGTATTATTATATAGTATTAGTGCATAGTATTAATATATAGTAAGAGTGCACAGTATTATTATATATTATTAGTGCACAGTATTATTATACAGTATTAGTGCATAGTATTAATATATAGTAATAGTGCACAGTATTATTGTACAGTAGTAGTTCATAGTATTAATATATAGTAAGAGTGCATAGTATTATTATATAGTATTAGTGCACAGTATTATTATATAGTAATAGTGCACAGTATTATTATATAGTAATAGTGCATAGTATTATTATATAGTATTAGTGCATAGTATTAACATATAGTAATAGTGCACAGTATTAATATATAGTAAGAGTGCATTGTATTATTATATAGTATTAGTGCATAGTATTATTATATAGTAATAGTGCATAGTATTATTATATAGTAATAGTGCACAGTATTATTATATAGTATTAGTGCATAGTATTAATATATAGTAATAGTGCACAGTATTATTGTACAGTAGTAGTGCATAGTATTAATATATAGTAATAGTGCACAGTATTAATATATAGTATTAGTGCACAGTATTATTATATAGTATTAGTGCATAGTATTAATATATAGTAATAGTGCACAGTATTAATATATAGTATTAGTTGCACAGTATTATTATATAGTAATAGTGCACAGTATTATTACATAACAATAGTGCACAGCATTAATATATAGCAATAGTGCACAGTATTATTATATAGTACTAGAGCACAGTATTATTATATAGCAATAGTGCACAGTATTAATATATAGTAATAGTGCACAGTATTATTATATAGTAATAGTGCACAGTATTATTATATAGTAATAGTGCACAGTATTATTATATAGTATTAGTGCATAGTATTAATATATAGTAATAGTGCACAGTATTATTATATAGTAGTAGTGCACAGTATTATTATATAGTATTAGTTCATAGTATTAATATATAGTAAGAGTGCACAGTATTATTATATATTATTAGTGCACAGTATTATTATACAGTATTAGTGCATAGTATTAATATATAGTAATAGTGCACAGTATTATTGTACAGTAGTAGTGCATAGTATTAATATATAGTAATAGTGCACAGTATTATTATATAGTAGTAGTGCATAGTATTATTATATAGTATTAGTGCATAGTATTAATATATAGTATTAGTGCACAGTATTATTATACTGTATAGTAATAGTACATAGTATTAATATATAGCAATAGTGCACAGTATTATTATATAGTAGTAGTGCATAGTATTAATATATAGTAATAGTGCACAGTATTATTATATAGTATTAGTTCACAGTATTATTATATAATATTAGTGCACAGTATTATTATATAGTATTAGTGCATAGTATTAATATATAGTAATAGTGCACAGTATTAATATATAGTATTAGTGCACAGTATTATTATATAGTACTAGTGCACAGTATTATTATATAGCAATAGTGCACAGTATTAATATATAGCAATAGTGCACAGTATTATTATATAGTATTAGTGCATAGTATTAATATATAGTAATAGTGCACAGTATTAATATATAGTATTAGTGCACAGTATTATTATATAGTAATAGTGCACAGTATTATTATATAGCAATAGTGCACACTATTAATATATAGCAATAGTGCACAGTATTATTATATAGTATTAGTGCATAGTATTAATATATAGTAATAGTGCACAGTATTAATATATAGTAGTAGTTGCACAGTATTATTATATAGTAATAGTGCACAGTATTATTACATAACAATAGTGCACAGCATTAATATATAGCAATAGTGCACAGTATTATTATATAGTACTAGAGCACAGTATTATTATATAGCAATAGTGCACAGTATTAATATATAGTAATAGTGCACAGTATTATTATATAGTAATAGTGCACAGTATTATTATATAGTATTAGTGCACAGTATTATTATATAGTAATAGTGCACAGTATTATTATATAGTAATAGTGCATAGTATTATTATATAGCATTAGTGCATAGTATTAACATATAGTAATAGTGCACAGTATTAATATATAGTAAGAGTGCATAGTATTATTATATAGTATTAGTGCATAGTATTATTATATAGTAATAGTGCACAGTATTATTATATAGTAATAGTGCACAGTATTATTATATAGTAATAGTGCATAGTATTAATATATAGTAATAGTGCATAGTATTATCATATAGTATTAGTGCATAGTATTAATATATAGTAATAGTGCACAGTATTATTATATAGTAGTAGTGCACAGTATTATTATATAGTAATAGTGCACAGTATTATTATATAGTAATAGTGCATAGTATTATTATATAGTATTAGTGCATAGTATTAACATTTAGTAATAGTGCACAGTATTAATATATAGTAAGAGTGCATAGTATTATTATATAGTATTAGTGCACAGTATTATTATATAGTAATAGTGCACAGTATTATTATATAGTAAGAGTGCACAGTATTATTATATATTATTAGTGCACAGTATTATTATACAGTATTAGTGCATAGTATTAATATATAGTAATAGTGCACAGTATTATTGTACAGTAGTAGTGCATAGTATTAATATATAGTAATAGTGCACAGTATTATTATATAGTATTAGTTCACAGTATTATTATATAGTAAGAGTGCACAGTATTATTATATAGTAATAGTGCAGAGTATTATTATATAGTATTAGTTCACAGTATTATTATATAGTAAGAGTGCACAGTATTATTATATAGTAATAGTGCACAGTATTAATATATAGTATTAGTGCACAGTATTATTATATAGTAATAGTGCACAGTATTATTATATAGCAATAGTGCACACTATTAATATATAGCAATAGTGCACAGTTTTATTATATAGTATTAGTGCATAGTATTAATATATAGTAATAGTGCACAGTATTAATATATAGTATTAGTGCACAGTATTATTATATAGTAATAGTGCACAGTATTATTATATAGTAATAGTGCATAGTATTATTATATAGTATTAGTGCATAGTATTAACATATAGTAATAGTGCACAGTATTAATATATAGTAAGAGTGCATTGTATTATTATATAGTATTAGTGCATAGTATTATTATATAGTAATAGTGCATATTATTATTATATAGTAATAGTGCACAGTATTATCATATAGTATTAGTGCATAGTATTAATATATAGTAATAGTGCACAGTATTATTATATAGTAGTAGTGCACAGTATTATTATATAGTAATAGTGCACAGTATTATTATATAGTAATAGTGCATAGTATTATTATATAGTATTAGTGCATAGTATTAACATATAGTAATAGTGCACAGTATTAATATATAGTAAGAGTGCATAGTATTATTATATAGTATTAGTGCACAGTATTATTATATAGTAATAGTGCACAGTATTATTATATAGTAATAGTGCATAGTATTATTATATAGCATAAGTGCACAGTATTATTATATAGTAAGAGTGCATAGTATTATTATATAGTATTAGTGCATAGTATTAACATATAGTAATAGTGCACAGTATTAATATATAGTAAGAGTGCATTGTATTATTATATAGTATTAGTGCATAGTATTATTATATAGTAATAGTGCATAGTATTATTATATAGTAATAGTGCACAGTATTATTATATAGTATTAGTGCATAGTATTAATATATAGTAATAGTGCACAGTATTATTATATAGTAGTAGTGCACAGTATTATTATATAGTATTAGTGCATAGTATTAATATATAGTAAGAGTGCACAGTATTATTATATATTATTAGTGCACAGTATTATTATACAGTATTAGTGCATAGTATTAATATATAGTAATAGTGCACAGTATTATTGTACAGTAGTAGTGCATAGTATTAATATATAGTAATAGTGCACAGTATTATTATATAGTAGTAGTGCATAGTATTATTATATAGTATTAGTGCATAGTATTAATATATAGTATTAGTGCACAGTATTATTATACTGTATAGTAATAGTACATAGTATTAATATATAGCAATAGTGCACAGTATTATTATATAGTAGTAGTGCATAGTATTAATATATAGTAATAGTGCACAGTATTATTATATAGTATTAGTTCACAGTATTATTATATAATATTAGTGCACAGTATTATTATATAGTATTAGTGCATAGTAATAATATATAGTAATAGTGCACAGTATTAATATATAGTATTAGTGCACAGTATTATTATATAGTAATAGTGCACATTATTATTATATAGCAATAGTGCACAGTATTAATATATAGTAATAGTGCACAGTATTATTATATAGTATTAGTGCATAGTATTAATATATAGTAATAGTGCACAGTATTAATATATAGTATTAGTGCACAATATTATTATATAGTAATAGTGCACAGTATTATTATATAGCAATAGTGCACACTATTAATATATAGCAATAGTGCACAGTATTATTATATAGTATTAGTGCATAGTATTAATATATAGTAATAGTGCACAGTATTAATATATAGTATTAGTGCACAGTATTATTATATAGTAAAAGTGCACAGTATTATTATATAACAATAGTGCACAGCATTAATATATAGCAATAGTGCACAGTATTATTATATAGTACTAGAGCACAGTATTATTATATAGCAATAGTGCACAGTATTAATATATAGTAATAGTGCACAGTATTATTATATAGTAATAGTGCACAGTATTATTATATAGTATTAGTGCACAGTATTATTATATAGTAATAGTGCACAGTATTATTATATAGTAATAGTGCATAGTATTATTATATAGCATTAGTGCATAGTATTAACATATAGTAATAGTGCACAGTATTAATATATAGTAAGAGTGCATAGTATTATTATATAGTATTAGTGCATAGTATTATTATATAGTAATAGAGCACAGTATTATTATATAGTAATAGTGCACAGTATTATTATATAGTATTAGTGCATAGTATTAATATATAGTATTAGTGCATAGTATTAATATATAGTAATAGTGCACAGTATTAATATATAGTATTAGTGCACAGTATTATTATATAGTAATAGTGCACAGTATTATTATACTGTATAGTAATAGTACATAGTATTAATATATAGCAATAGTGCACAGTATTATTATATAGTAGTAGTGCATAGTATTAATATATAGTAATAGTGCACAGTATTATTATATAGTATTAGTTCACAGTATTATTATAGAGTATTAGTGCACAGTATTATTATATAGTATTAGTGCATAGTATTAATATATAGTAATAGTGCACAGTATTAATATATAGTATTAGTGCATAGTATTAATATATAGTAATAGTGCACAGTATTAATATATAGTATTAGTGCACAGTATTATTATATAGTAATAGTGCACAGTATTATTATATAGCAATAGTGCACACTATTAATATATAGCAATAGTGCACAGTATTTTTATATAGTATTAGTGCATAGTATTAATATATAGTAATAGTGCACAGTATTAATATATAGTATTAGTGCACAGTATTATTATATAGTAATAGTGCACAGTATTATTATATAGTAATAGTGCATAGTATTATTATATAGTATTGGTGCATAGTATTAACATATAGTAATAGTGCACAGTATTAATATATAGTAAGAGTGCATTGTATTATTATATAGTATTAGTGCATAGTATTATTATATAGTAATAGTGCATATTATTATTATATAGTAATAGTGCACAGTATTATCATATAGTATTAGTGCATAGTATTAATATATATTAATAGTGCACAGTATTATTATATAGTAGTAGTGCACAGTATTATTATATAGTAATAGTGCACAGTATTATTATATAGTAATAGTGCATAGTATTATTATATAGTATTAGTGCATAGTATTAACATATAGTAATAGTGCACAGTATTAATATATAGTAAGAGTGCACAGTATTATTATATAGTATTAGTGCACAGTATTATTATATAGTAATAGTGCACAGTATTATTATATAGTAATAGTGCATAGTATTATTATATAGTATTAGTGCATAGTATTAACATATAGTAATAGTGCACAGTATTAATATATAGTAAGAGTGCATTGTATTATTATATAGTATTAGTGCATAGTATTATTATATAGTAATAGTGCATAGTATTATTATATAGTAATAGTGCACAGTATTATTATATAGTATTAGTGCATAGTATTAATATATAGTAATAGTGCACAGTATTATTATATAGTAGTAGTGCACAGTATTATTATATAGTATTAGTGCATAGTATTAATATATAGTAAGAGTGCACAGTATTATTATATATTATTAGTGCACAGTATTATTATACAGTATTAGTGCATAGTATTAATATATAGTAATAGTGCACAGTATTATTGTACAGTAGTAGTTCATAGTATTAATATATAGTAAGAGTGCATAGTATTATTATATAGTATTAGTGCACAGTATTATTATATAGTAATAGTGCACAGTATTATTATATAGTAATAGTGCATAGTATTATTATATAGTATTAGTGCATAGTATTAACATATAGTAATAGTGCACAGTATTAATATATAGTAAGAGTGCATTGTATTATTATATAGTATTAGTGCATAGTATTATTATATAGTAATAGTGCATAGTATTATTATATAGTAATAGTGCACAGTATTATTATATAGTATTAGTGCATAGTATTAATATATAGTAATAGTGCACAGTATTATTGTACAGTAGTAGTGCATAGTATTAATATATAGTAATAGTGCACAGTATTAATATATAGTATTAGTGCACAGTATTATTATATAGTATTAGTGCATAGTATTAATATATAGTAATAGTGCACAGTATTAATATATAGTATTAGTTGCACAGTATTATTATATAGTAATAGTGCACAGTATTATTACATAACAATAGTGCACAGCATTAATATATAGCAATAGTGCACAGTATTATTATATAGTACTAGAGCACAGTATTATTATATAGCAATAGTGCACAGTATTAATATATAGTAATAGTGCACAGTATTATTATATAGTAATAGTGCACAGTATTATTATATAGTAATAGTGCACAGTATTATTATATAGTATTAGTGCATAGTATTAATATATAGTAATAGTGCACAGTATTATTATATAGTAGTAGTGCACAGTATTATTATATAGTATTAGTTCATAGTATTAATATATAGTAAGAGTGCACAGTATTATTATATATTATTAGTGCACAGTATTATTATACAGTATTAGTGCATAGTATTAATATATAGTAATAGTGCACAGTATTATTGTACAGTAGTAGTGCATAGTATTAATATATAGTAATAGTGCACAGTATTATTATATAGTAGTAGTGCATAGTATTATTATATAGTATTAGTGCATAGTATTAATATATAGTATTAGTGCACAGTATTATTATACTGTATAGTAATAGTACATAGTATTAATATATAGCAATAGTGCACAGTATTATTATATAGTAGTAGTGCATAGTATTAATATATAGTAATAGTGCACAGTATTATTATATAGTATTAGTTCACAGTATTATTATATAATATTAGTGCACAGTATTATTATATAGTATTAGTGCATAGTATTAATATATAGTAATAGTGCACAGTATTAATATATAGTATTAGTGCACAGTATTATTATATAGTACTAGTGCACAGTATTATTATATAGCAATAGTGCACAGTATTAATATATAGCAATAGTGCACAGTATTATTATATAGTATTAGTGCATAGTATTAATATATAGTAATAGTGCACAGTATTAATATATAGTATTAGTGCACAGTATTATTATATAGTAATAGTGCACAGTATTATTATATAGCAATAGTGCACACTATTAATATATAGCAATAGTGCACAGTATTATTATATAGTATTAGTGCATAGTATTAATATATAGTAATAGTGCACAGTATTAATATATAGTAGTAGTTGCACAGTATTATTATATAGTAATAGTGCACAGTATTATTACATAACAATAGTGCACAGCATTAATATATAGCAATAGTGCACAGTATTATTATATAGTACTAGAGCACAGTATTATTATATAGCAATAGTGCACAGTATTAATATATAGTAATAGTGCACAGTATTATTATATAGTAATAGTGCACAGTATTATTATATAGTATTAGTGCACAGTATTATTATATAGTAATAGTGCACAGTATTATTATATAGTAATAGTGCATAGTATTATTATATAGCATTAGTGCATAGTATTAACATATAGTAATAGTGCACAGTATTAATATATAGTAAGAGTGCATAGTATTATTATATAGTATTAGTGCATAGTATTATTATATAGTAATAGTGCACAGTATTATTATATAGTAATAGTGCACAGTATTATTATATAGTAATAGTGCATAGTATTAATATATAGTAATAGTGCATAGTATTATCATATAGTATTAGTGCATAGTATTAATATATAGTAATAGTGCACAGTATTATTATATAGTAGTAGTGCACAGTATTATTATATAGTAATAGTGCACAGTATTATTATATAGTAATAGTGCATAGTATTATTATATAGTATTAGTGCATAGTATTAACATTTAGTAATAGTGCACAGTATTAATATATAGTAAGAGTGCATAGTATTATTATATAGTATTAGTGCACAGTATTATTATATAGTAATAGTGCACAGTATTATTATATAGTAATAGTGCATAGTATTATTATATAGCATTAGTGCACAGTATTATTATATAGTAAGAGTGCATAGTATTATTATATAGTATTAGTGCACAGTATTATTATATAGTAATAGTGCACAGTATTATTATATAGTAATAGTGCATAGTATTATTATATAGTATTAGTGCATAGTATTAACATATAGTAATAGTGCACAGTATTAATATATAGTAAGAGTGCATTGTATTATTATATAGTATTAGTGCATAGTATTGTTATATAGTAATAGTGCATAGTATTATTATATAGTAATAGTGCACAGTATTATTATATAGTATTAGTGCATAGTATTAATATATAGTAATAGTGCACAGTATTATTATATAGTAGTAGTGCACAGTATTATTATATAGTATTAGTGCATAGTATTAATATATAGTAAGAGTGCACAGTATTATTATATATTATTAGTGCACAGTATTATTATACAGTATTAGTGCATAGTATTAATATATAGTAATAGTGCACAGTATTATTGTACAGTAGTAGTTCATAGTATTAATATATAGTAAGAGTGCATAGTATTATTATATAGTATTAGTGCACAGTATTATTATATAGTAATAGTGCACAGTATTATTATATAGTAATAGTGCATAGTATTATTATATAGTATTAGTGCATAGTATTAACATATAGTAATAGTGCACAGTATTAATATATAGTAAGACTGCATTGTATTATTATATAGTATTAGTGCATAGTATTATTATATAGTAATAGTGCATAGTATTATTATATAGTAATAGTGCACAGTATTATTATATAGTATTAGTGCATAGTATTAATATATAGTAATAGTGCACAGTATTATTATATAGTAGTAGTGCACAGTATTATTATATAGTATTAGTGCATAGTATTAATATATAGTAAGAGTGCACAGTATTATTATATATTATTAGTGCACAGTATTATTATACAGTATTAGTGCATAGTATTAATATATAGTAATAGTGCACAGTATTATTGTACAGTAGTAGTGCATAGTATTATTATATAGTAAGAGTGCACAGTATTATTATATAGTAATAGTGCACAGTATTAATATATAGTATTAGTGCACAGTATTATTATATAGTAATAGTGCACAGTATTATTATATAGCAATAGTGCACACTATTAATATATAGCAATAGTGCACAGTTTTATTATATAGTATTAGTGCATAGTATTAATATATAGTAATAGTGCACAGTATTAATATATAGTATTAGTGCACAGTATTATTATATAGTAATAGTGCACAGTATTATTATATAGTAATAGTGCATAGTATTATTATATAGTATTAGTGCATAGTATTAACATATAGTAATAGTGCACAGTATTAATATATAGTAAGAGTGCATTGTATTATTATATAGTATTAGTGCATAGTATTATTATATAGTAATAGTGCATATTATTATTATATAGTAATAGTGCACAGTATTATCATATAGTATTAGTGCATAGTATTAATATATAGTAATAGTGCACAGTATTATTATATAGTAGTAGTGCACAGTATTATTATATAGTAATAGTGCACAGTATTATTATATAGTAATAGTGCATAGTATTATTATATAGTATTAGTGCATAGTATTAACATATAGTAATAGTGCACAGTATTAATATATAGTAAGAGTGCATAGTATTATTATATAGTATTAGTGCACAGTATTATTATATAGTAATAGTGCACAGTATTATTATATAGTAATAGTGCATAGTATTATTATATAGCATAAGTGCACAGTATTATTATATAGTAAGAGTGCATAGTATTATTATATAGTATTAGTGCATAGTATTAACATATAGTAATAGTGCACAGTATTAATATATAGTAAGAGTGCATTGTATTATTATATAGTATTAGTGCATAGTATTATTATATAGTAATAGTGCATAGTATTATTATATAGTAATAGTGCACAGTATTATTATATAGTATTAGTGCATAGTATTAATATATAGTAATAGTGCACAGTATTATTATATAGTAGTAGTGCACAGTATTATTATATAGTATTAGTGCATAGTATTAATATATAGTAAGAGTGCACAGTATTATTATATATTATTAGTGCACAGTATTATTATACAGTATTAGTGCATAGTATTAATATATAGTAATAGTGCACAGTATTATTGTACAGTAGTAGTGCATAGTATTAATATATAGTAATAGTGCACAGTATTATTATATAGTAGTAGTGCATAGTATTATTATATAGTATTAGTGCATAGTATTAATATATAGTATTAGTGCACAGTATTATTATACTGTATAGTAATAGTACATAGTATTAATATATAGCAATAGTGCACAGTATTATTATATAGTAGTAGTGCATAGTATTAATATATAGTAATAGTGCACAGTATTATTATATAGTATTAGTTCACAGTATTATTATATAATATTAGTGCACAGTATTATTATATAGTATTAGTGCATAGTAATAATATATAGTAATAGTGCACAGTATTAATATATAGTATTAGTGCACAGTATTATTATATAGTAATAGTGCACATTATTATTATATAGCAATAGTGCACAGTATTAATATATAGTAATAGTGCACAGTATTATTATATAGTATTAGTGCATAGTATTAATATATAGTAATAGTGCACAGTATTAATATATAGTATTAGTGCACAATATTATTATATAGTAATAGTGCACAGTATTATTATATAGCAATAGTGCACACTATTAATATATAGCAATAGTGCACAGTATTATTATATAGTATTAGTGCATAGTATTAATATATAGTAATAGTGCACAGTATTAATATATAGTATTAGTGCACAGTATTATTATATAGTAAAAGTGCACAGTATTATTATATAACAATAGTGCACAGCATTAATATATAGCAATAGTGCACAGTATTATTATATAGTACTAGAGCACAGTATTATTATATAGCAATAGTGCACAGTATTAATATATAGTAATAGTGCACAGTATTATTATATAGTAATAGTGCACAGTATTATTATATAGTATTAGTGCACAGTATTATTATATAGTAATAGTGCACAGTATTATTATATAGTAATAGTGCATAGTATTATTATATAGCATTAGTGCATAGTATTAACATATAGTAATAGTGCACAGTATTAATATATAGTAAGAGTGCATAGTATTATTATATAGTATTAGTGCATAGTATTATTATATAGTAATAGAGCACAGTATTATTATATAGTAATAGTGCACAGTATTATTATATAGTATTAGTGCATAGTATTAATATATAGTATTAGTGCATAGTATTAATATATAGTAATAGTGCACAGTATTAATATATAGTATTAGTGCACAGTATTATTATATAGTAATAGTGCACAGTATTATTATACTGTATAGTAATAGTACATAGTATTAATATATAGCAATAGTGCACAGTATTATTATATAGTAGTAGTGCATAGTATTAATATATAGTAATAGTGCACAGTATTATTATATAGTATTAGTTCACAGTATTATTATATAGTATTAGTGCACAGTATTATTATATAGTATTAGTGCATAGTATTAATATATAGTAATAGTGCACAGTATTAATATATAGTATTAGTGCATAGTATTAATATATAGTAATAGTGCACAGTATTAATATATAGTATTAGTGCACAGTATTATTATATAGTAATAGTGCACAGTATTATTATATAGCAATAGTGCACACTATTAATATATAGCAATAGTGCACAGTATTTTTATATAGTATTAGTGCATAGTATTAATATATAGTAATAGTGCACAGTATTAATATATAGTATTAGTGCACAGTATTATTATATAGTAATAGTGCACAGTATTATTATATAGTAATAGTGCATAGTATTATTATATAGTATTAGTGCATAGTATTAACATATAGTAATAGTGCACAGTATTAATATATAGTAAGAGTGCATTGTATTATTATATAGTATTAGTGCATAGTATTATTATATAGTAATAGTGCATATTATTATTATATAGTAATAGTGCACAGTATTATCATATAGTATTAGTGCATAGTATTAATATATAGTAATAGTGCACAGTATTATTATATAGTAGTAGTGCACAGTATTATTATATAGTAATAGTGCACAGTATTATTATATAGTAATAGTGCATAGTATTATTATATAGTATTAGTGCATAGCATTAACATATAGTAATAGTGCACAGTATTAATATATAGTAAGAGTGCATAGTATTATTATATAGTATTAGTGCACAGTATTATTATATAGTAATAGTGCACAGTATTATTATATAGTAATAGTGCATAGTATTATTATATAGCATTAGTGCACAGTATTATTATATAGTAAGAGTGCATAGTATTATTATATAGTATTAGTGCACAGTATTATTATATAGTAATAGTGCACAGTATTATTATATAGTAATAGTGCATAGTATTATTATATAGTATTAGTGCATAGTATTAACATATAGTAATAGTGCACAATATTAATATATAGTAAGAGTGCATTGTATTATTATATAGTATTAGTGCATAGTATTATTATATAGTAATAGTGCATAGTATTATTATATAGTAATAGTGCACAGTATTATTATATAGTATTAGTGCATAGTATTAATATATAGTAATAGTGCACAGTATTATTATATAGTAGTAGTGCACAGTATTATTATATAGTATTAGTGCATAGTATTAATATATAGTAAGAGTGCACAGTATTATTATATATTATTAGTGCACAGTATTATTATACAGTATTAGTGCATAGTATTAATATATAGTAATAGTGCACAGTATTATTGTACAGTAGTAGTTCATAGTATTAATATATAGTAAGAGTGCATAGTATTATTATATAGTATTAGTGCACAGTATTATTATATAGTAATAGTGCACAGTATTATTATATAGTAATAGTGCATAGTATTATTATATAGTATTAGTGCATAGTATTAACATATAGTAATAGTGCACAGTATTAATATATAGTAAGAGTGCATTGTATTATTATATAGTATTAGTGCATAGTATTATTATATAGTAATAGTGCATAGTATTATTATATAGTAATAGTGCACAGTATTATTATATAGTATTAGTGCATAGTATTAATATATAGTAATAGTGCACAGTATTATTATATAGTAGTAGTGCACAGTATTATTATATAGTATTAGTGCATAGTATTAATATATAGTAAGAGTGCACAGTATTATTATATATTATTAGTGCACAGTATTATTATACAGTATTAGTGCATAGTATTAATATATAGTAATAGTGCACAGTATTATTGTACAGTAGTAGTGCATAGTATTAATATATAGTAATAGTGCACAGTATTATTATATAGTAGTAGTGCATAGTATTATTATATAGTATTAGTGCATAGTATTAATATATAGTATTAGTGCACAGTATTATTATACTGTATAGTAATAGTACATAGTATTAATATATAGCAATAGTGCACAGTATTATTATATAGTAGTAGTGTATAGTATTAATATATAGTAATAGTGCACAGTATTACTATATAGTATTAGTTCACAGTATTATTATATAATATTAGTGCACAGTATTATTATATAGTATTAGTGCATAGTATTAATATATAGTAATAGTGCACAGTATTAATATATAGTATTAGTGCACAGTATTATTATATAGTACTAGTGCACAGTATTATTATATAGCAATAGTGCACAGTATTAATATATAGCAATAGTGCACAGTATTATTATATAGTATTAGTGCATAGTATTAATATATAGTAATAGTGCACAGTATTAATATATAGTATTAGTGCACAGTATTATTATATAGTAATAGTGCACAGTATTATTATATAGCAATAGTGCACACTATTAATATATAGCAATAGTGCACATTATTATTATATAGTATTAGTGCATAGTATTAATATATAGTAATAGTGCACAGTATTAATATATAGTATTAGTTGCACAGTATTATTATATAGTAATAGTGCACAGTATTATTATATAGTAGTAGTGCACAGTATTATTATATAGTATTAGTGCATAGTATTAATATATAGTAAGAGTGCACAGTATTATTATATATTATTAGTGCACAGTATTATTATACAGTATTAGTGCATAGTATTAATATA
Organism: Leptodactylus fuscus; assembly: GCF_031893055.1. Taxonomy (NCBI): domain Eukaryota; kingdom Metazoa; phylum Chordata; class Amphibia; order Anura; family Leptodactylidae; genus Leptodactylus; species Leptodactylus fuscus. Next base: position 366,582,464 of record NC_134265.1, on the reverse strand, counting down.
TAGTAATAGTGCACAGTATTATTGTACAGTAGTAGTGCATAGTATTAATATATAGTAATAGTGCACAGTATTATTATATAGTAGTAGTGCATAGTATTATTATATAGTATTAGTGCATAGTATTAATATATAGTATTAGTGCACAGTATTATTATACTGTATAGTAATAGTACATAGTATTAATATATAGCAATAGTGCACAGTATTATTATATAGTAGTAGTGCATAGTATTAATATATAGTAATAGTGCACAGTATTATTATATAGTATTAGTTCACAGTATTATTATATAATATTAGTGCACAGTATTATTATATAGTATTAGTGCATAGTATTAATATATAGTAATAGTGCACAGTATTATTATATAGTATTAGTTCACAGTATTATTATATAATATTAGTGCACAGTATTATTATATAGTATTAGTGCATAGTAATAATATATAGTATTAGTGCACAATATTATTATATAGTAATAGTGCACAGTATTATTATATAGCAATAGTGCACTCTATTAATATATAGCAATAGTGCACAGTATTAATATATAGTAATAGTGCAAAGTATTAATATATAGTATTAGTGCACAGTATTATTATATAGTAATAGTGCACAGTATTATTATATAACAATAGTGCACAGCATTAATATATAGCAATAGTGCACAGTATTATTATATAGTACTAGAGCACAGTATTATTATATAGCAATAGTGCACAGTATTAATATATAGTAATAGTGCAAAGTATTATTATATAGTAATAGTGCACAGTATTATTATATAGTATTAGTGCACAGTATTATTATATAGTAATAGTGCACAGTATTATTATATAGTAATAGTGCATAGTATTATTATATAGCATTAGTGCATAGTATTAACATATAGTAATAGTGCACAGTATTAATATATAGTAAGAGTGCATAGTATTATTATATAGTATTAGTGCATAGTATTATTATATAGTAATAGAGCACAGTATTATTATATAGTAATAGTGCACAGTATTATTATATAGTATTAGTGCATAGTATTAATATATAGTATTAGTGCATAGTATTAATATATAGTAATAGTGCACAGTATTAATATATAGTATTAGTGCACAGTATTATTATATAGTAATAGTGCACAGTATTATTATACTGTATAGTAATAGTACATAGTATTAATATATAGCAATAGTGCACAGTATTATTATATAGTAGTAGTGCATAGTATTAATATATAGTAATAGTGCACAGTATTATTATATAGTATTAGTTCACAGTATTATTATATAGTATTAGTGCACAGTATTATTATATAGTATTAGTGCATAGTATTAATATATAGTAATAGTGCACAGTATTAATATATAGTATTAGTGCATAGTATTAATATATAGTAATAGTGCACAGTATTAATATATAGTATTAGTGCACAGTATTATTATATAGTAATAGTGCACAGTATTATTATATAGCAATAGTGCACACTATTAATATATAGCAATAGTGCACAGTATTTTTATATAGTATTAGTGCATAGTATTAATATATAGTAATAGTGCACAGTATTAATATATAGTATTAGTGCACAGTATTATTATATAGTAATAGTGCACAGTATTATTATATAGTAATAGTGCATAGTATTATTATATAGTATTAGTGCATAGTATTAACATATAGTAATAGTGCACAGTATTAATATATAGTAAGAGTGCATTGTATTATTATATAGTATTAGTGCATAGTATTATTATATAGTAATAGTGCATATTATTATTATATAGTAATAGTGCACAGTATTATCATATAGTATTAGTGCATAGTATTAATATATAGTAATAGTGCACAGTATTATTATATAGTAGTAGTGCACAGTAATATTATATAGTAATAGTGCACAGTATTATTATATAGTAATAGTGCATAGTATTATTATATAGTATTAGTGCATAGTATTAACATATAGTAATAGTGCACAGTATTAATATATAGTAAGAGTGCATAGTATTATTATATAGTATTAGTGCACAGTATTATTATATAGTAATAGTGCACAGTATTATTATATAGTAATAGTGCATAGTATTATTATATAGTATTAGTGCATAGTATTAACATATAGTAATAGTGCACAGTATTAATATATAGTAAGAGTGCATTGTATTATTATATAGTATTAGTGCATAGTATTATTATATAGTAATATTGCATAGTATTATTATATAGTAATAGTGCACAGTATTATTATATAGTATTAGTGCATAGTATTAATATATAGTAATAGTGCACAGTATTATTATATAGTAGTAGTGCACAGTATTATTATATAGTATTAGTGCATAGTATTAATATATAGTAAGAGTGCACAGTATTATTATATATTATTAGTGCACAGTATTATTATACAGTATTAGTGCATAGTATTAATATATAGTAATAGTGCACAGTATTATTGTACAGTAGTAGTTCATAGTATTAATATATAGTAAGAGTGCATAGTATTATTATATAGTATTAGTGCACAGTATTATTATATAGTAATAGTGCACAGTATTATTATATAGTAATAGTGCATAGTATTATTATATAGTATTAGTGCATAGTATTAACATATAGTAATAGTGCACAGTATTAATATATAGTAAGAGTGCATTGTATTATTATATAGTATTAGTGCATAGTATTATTATATAGTAATAGTGCATAGTATTATTATATAGTAATAGTGCACAGTATTATTATATAGTATTAGTGCATAGTATTAATATATAGTAATAGTGCACAGTATTATTATATAGTAGTAGTGCACAGTATTATTATATAGTATTAGTGCATAGTATTAATATATAGTAAGAGTGCACAGTATTATTATATATTATTAGTGCTCAGTATTATTATACAGTATTAGTGCATAGTATTAATATATAGTAATAGTGCACAGTATTATTGTACAGTAGTAGTTCATAGTATTAATATATAGTAAGAGTGCATAGTATTATTATATAGTATTAGTGCACAGTATTATTATATAGTAATAGTGCACAGTATTATTATATAGTAATAGTGCATAGTATTATTATATAGTATTAGTGCATAGTATTAACATATAGTAATAGTGCACAGTATTAATATATAGTAAGAGTGCATTGTATTATTATATAGTATTAGTGCATAGTATTATTATATAGTAATAGTGCATAGTATTATTATATAGTAATAGTGCACAGTATTATTATATAGTATTAGTGCATAGTATTAATATATAGTAATAGTGCACAGTATTATTATATAGTAGTAGTGCACAGTATTATTATATAGTATTAGTGCATAGTATTAATATATAGTAAGAGTGCACAGTATTATTATATATTATTAGTGCACAGTATTATTATACAGTATTAGTGCATAGTATTAATATATAGTAATAGTGCACAGTATTATTGTACAGTAGTAGTGCATAGTATTAATATATAGTAATAGTGCACAGTATTATTATATAGTAGTAGTGCATAGTATTATTATATAGTATTAGTGCACAGTATTATTATACTGTATAGTAATAGTACATAGTATTAATATATAGCAATAGTGCACAGTATTATTATATAATAGTAGTGCATAGTATTAATATATAGTAATAGTGCACAGTATTATTATATAGTATTAGTTCACAGTATTATTATATAATATTAGTGCACAGTATTATTATATAGTATTAGTGCATAGTATTAATATATAGTAATAGTGCACAGTATTAATATATAGTATTAGTGCACAGTATTATTATATAGTACTAGTGCACAGTATTATTATATAGCAATAGTGCACAGTATTAATATATAGCAATAGTGCACAGTATTATTATATAGTATTAGTGCATAGTATTAATATATAGTAATAGTGCACAGTATTAATATATAGTATTAGTGCACAGTATTATTATATAGTAATAGTGCACAGTATTATTATATAGCAATAGTGCACACTATTAATATATAGCAATAGTGCACAGTATTATTATATAGTATTAGTGCATAGTATTAATATATAGTAATAGTGCACAGTATTAATATATAGTATTAGTTGCACAGTATTATTATATAGTAATAGTGCACAGTATTATTACATAACAATAGTGCACAGCATTAATATATAGCAATAGTGCACAGTATTATTATATAGTACTAGAGCACAGTATTATTATATAGCAATAGTGCACAGTATTAATATATAGTAATAGTGCACAGTATTATTATATAGTAATAGTGCACAGTATTATTATATAGTATTAGTGCACAGTATTATTATATAGTAATAGTGCACAGTATTATTATATAGTAATAGTGCATAGTATTATTATATAGCATTAGTGCATAGTATTAACATATAGTAATAGTGCACAGTATTAATATATAGTAAGAGTGCATAGTATTATTATATAGTATTAGTGCATAGTATTATTATATAGTAATAGTGCACAGTATTATTATATAGTAATAGTGCATAGTATTATTATATAGCATTAGTGCATAGTATTAACATATAGTAATAGTGCACAGTATTAATATATAGTAAGAGTGCATAGTATTATTATATAGTATTAGTGCATAGTATTATTATATAGTAATAGTGCATAGTATTATTATATAGCATTAGTGCATAGTATTAACATATAGTATTAGTGCATAGTATTAATATATAGAATTAGTGCATAGTATTAATATATAGTAATAGTGCACAGTATTAATATATAGTATTAGTGCACAGTATTATTATATAGTAATAGTGCACAGTATTATTATACTGTATAGTAATAGTACATAGTATTAATATATAGCAATAGTGCACAGTATTATTATATAGTAGTAGTGCATAGTATTAATATATAGTAATAGTGCACAGTATTATTATATAGTATTAGTTCACAGTATTATTATATAGTATTTGTGCACAGTATTATTATATAGTATTAGTGCATAGTATTAATATATAGTAATAGTGCACAGTATTAATATATAGTATTAGTGCACAGTATTATTATATAGTAATAGTGCACAGTATTATTATATAGCAATAGTGCACAGTATTAATATATAGCAATAGTGCACAGTATTATTATATAGTATTAGTGCATAGTATTAATATATAGTAATAGTGCACAGTATTAATATATAGTATTAGTGCACAGTATTATTATATAGTAATAGTGCACAGTATTATTATATAGCAATAGTGCACACTATTAATATATAGCAATAGTGCACAGTATTATTATATAGTATTAGTGCATAGTATTAATATATAGTAATAGTGCACAGTATTAATATATAGTATTAGTGCACAGTATTATTATATAGTAATAGTGCACAGTATTATTATATAGTAATAGTGCATAGTATTATTATATAGTATTAGTGCATAGTATTAACATATAGTAATAGTGCACAGTATTAATATATAGTAAGAGTGCATTGTATTATTATATAGTATTAGTGCATAGTATTATTATATAGTAATAGTGCATATTATTATTATATAGTAATAGTGCACAGTATTATTATATAGTATTAGTGCATAGTATTAATAAATAGTAATAGTGCACAGTATTATTATATAGTAGTAGTGCATAGTATTATTATATAGTATTAGTGCATAGTATTAATATATAGTAAGAGTGCACAGTATTATTATATATTATTAGTGCACAGTATTATTATACAGTATTAGTGCATAGTATTAATATATAGTAATAGTGCACAGTATTATTGTACAGTAGTAGTGCATAGTATTAATATATAGTAATAGTGCACAGTATTATTATATAGTAGTAGTGCATAGAATTATTATATAGTATTAGTGCATAGTATTAATATATAGTATTAGTGCACAGTATTATTATATAGCAATAGTGCACAGTATTAATATATAGCAATAGTGCACAGTATTATTATATAGTATTAGTGCATAGTATTAATATATAGTAATAGTGCACAGTATTAATATATAGTATTAGTGCACAGTATTATTATATAGTAATAGTGCACAGTATTATTATATAGCAATAGTGCACAGTATTATTATATAGCAATAGTGCACACTATTAATATATAGCAATAGTGCACAGTATTATTATATAGTACTAGAGCACAGTATTATTATATAGCAATAGTGCACAGTATTAATATATAGTAATAGTGCACAGTATTATTATATAGTAATAGTGCACAGTATTATTATACTGTATAGTAATAGTACATAGTATTAATATATAGCAATAGTGCACAGTATTATTATATAGTAGTAGTGCATAGTATTAATATATAATAATAGTGCACAGTATTAATATATAGTATTAGTGCACAGTATTATTATATAGTAATAGTGCACAGTATTATTATATAGCAATAGTGCACAGTATTAATATATAGCAATAGTGTACAGTATTATTACATAGTACTAGAGCACAGTATTATTATATAGCAATAGTGCACAGTATTAATATATAGTAATAGTGCACAGTATTAATATATAGCAATAGTGCACAGTATTATTATATAGTAGTAGTGCATAGTATTAATATATAGTAATAGTGCATAGTATTATTATATAGTATTAGTGCACAGTATTATTATATAGTATTAGTGCACAGTATTAATATATAGTAATAGTGCACAATATTATTATATAGTATTAGTGCATAGTATTAATATATAGTAACAGTGCACAGTATTAATATATAGTATTAGTGCACAGTATTATTATATAGTAATAGTGCACAGTATTATTATATAGCAATAGTGCACAGTATTAATATATAGCAATAGTGTACAGTATTATTACATAGTACTAGAGCACAGTATTATTATATAGCAATAGTGCACAGTATTAATATATAGTAATAGTGCACATTATTATTATATAGTAATAGTGCACAGTATTATTATATAGTATTAGTGCATAGTATTAATATATAGTAATAGTGCACAGTATTAATATATAGTATTAGTGCACAGTATTATTATATAGTAATAGTGCACAGTATTATTATATAGTAATAGTGCATAGTATTATTATATAGTATTAGTGCATAGTATTAACATATAGTAATAGTGCACAGTATTAATATATAGTAAGAGTGCATAGTATTATTATATAGTATTAGTGCACAGTATTATTATATAGTAATAGTGCACAGTATTATTATATAGTATTAGTGCATAGTATTAATATATAGTAATAGTGCACAGTATTATTATATAGTAGTAGTGCACAGTATTATTATATAGTATTAGTGCATAGTATTAATATATAGTAAGAGTGCACAGTATTATTATATATTATTAGTGCACAGTATTATTATACAGTATTAGTGCATAGTATTAATATATAGTAATAGTGCACAGTATTATTGTACAGTAGTAGTGCATAGTATTAATATATAGTAAGAGTGCATAGTATTATTATATAGTATTAGTGCACAGTATTATTATATAGTAATAGTGCACAGTATTATTATATAGTAATAGTGCATAGTATTATTATATAGTATTAGTGCATAGTATTATCATATAGTAATAGTGCACAGTATTAATATATAGTAAGAGTGCATTGTATTATTATATAGTATTAGTGCATAGTATTATTATATAGTAATAGTGCATAGTATTATTATATAGTAATAGTGCACAGTATTATTATATAGTATTAGTGCATAGTATTAATATATAGTAATAGTGCACAGTATTATTATATAGTAGTAGTGCACAGTATTATTATATAGTATTAGTGCATAGTATTAATATATAGTAAGAGTGCACAGTATTATTATATATTATTAGTGCACAGTATTATTATACAGTATTAGTGCATAGTATTAATATATAGTAATAGTGCACAGTATTATTGTACAGTAGTAGTGCATAGTATTAATATATAGTAATAGTGCACAGTATTATTATATAGTAGTAGTGCATAGTATTAATATATAGTAATAGTGCACAGTATTATTATATAGTATTAGTTCACAGTATTATTATATAATATTAGTGCACAGTATTATTATATAGTATTAGTGCATAGTATTAATATATAGTAATAGTGCACAGTATTAATATATAGTATTAGTGCACAGTATTATTATATAGTAATAGTGCACATTATTATTATATAGCAATAGTGCACAGTATTAATATATAGCAATAGTGCACAGTATTATTATATAGTATTAGTGCATAGTATTAATATATAGTAATAGTGCACAGTATTAATATATAGTATTAGTGCACAGTATTATTATATAGTAATAGTGCACAGTATTATTATATAGCAATAGTGCACACTATTAATATATAGCAATAGTGCACAGTATTATTATATAGTAATAGTGCACAGTATTATTATATAGTAATAGTGCACAGTATTATTATATAGTATTAGTGCACAGTATTATTATATAGTACTAGAGCACAGTATTATTATATAGCAATAGTGCACAGTATTAATATATAGTAATAGTGCACAGTATTATTATATAGTAATAGTGCACAGTATTATTATATAGTATTAGTGCACAGTATTATTATATAGTAATAGTGCACAGTATTATTATATAGTAATAGTGCATAGTATTATTATATAGCATTAGTGCATAGTATTAACATATAGTAATAGTGCACAGTATTAATATATAGTAAGAGTGCATAGTATTATTATATAGTATTAGTGCATAGTATTATTATATAGTAATAGTGAACAGTATTATTATATAGTAATAGTGCACAGTATTATTATATAGTATTAGTGCATAGTATTAATATATAGTATTAGTGCATAGTATTAATATATAGTAATAGTGCACAGTATTAATATATAGTATTAGTGCACAGTATTATTATATAGTAATAGTGCACAGTATTATTATACTGTATAGTAATAGTACATAGTATTAATATATAGCAATAGTGCACAGTATTATTATATAGTAGTAGTGCATAGTATTAATATATAGTAATAGTGCACAGTATTATTATATAGTATTAGTTCACAGTATTATTATATAGTATTAGTGCACAGTATTATTATATAGTATTAGTGCATAGTATTAATATATAGTAATAGTGCACAGTATTAATATATAGTATTAGTGCACAGTATTATTATATAGTAATAGTGCACAGTATTATTATATAGCAATAGTGCACAGTATTAATATATAGCAATAGTGCACAGTATTATTATATAGTATTAGTGCATAGTATTAATATATAGTAATAGTGCACAGTATTAATATATAGTATTAGTGCACAGTATTATTATATAGTAATAGTGCACAGTATTATTATATAGCAATAGTGCACACTATTAATATATAGCAATAGTGCACAGTATTATTATATAGTATTAGTGCATAGTATTAATATATAGTAATAGTGCACAGTATTAATATATAGTATTAGTGCACAGTATTATTATATAGTAATAGTGCACAGTATTATTATATAGTAATAGTGCATAGTATTATTATACAGTATTAGTGCATAGTATTAATATATAGTAATAGTGCACAGTATTATTGTACAGTAGTAGTGCATAGTATTAATATATAGTAATAGTGCACAGTATTATTATATAGTAGTAGTGCATAGAATTATTGTATAGTATTAGTGCATAGTATTAATATATAGTATTAGTGCACAGTATTATTATACTGTATAGTAATAGTACATAGTATTAATATATAGCAATAGTGCACAGTATTATTATATAGTATTAGTTCACAGTATTATTATATAGTATTAGTGCACAGTATTATTATATAGTATTAGTGCATAGTATTAATATATAGTAATAGTGCACAGTATTAATATATAGTATTAGTGCACAGTATTATTATATAGTAATAGTGCACAGTATTATTATATAGCAATAGTGCACAGTATTAATATATAGCAATAGTGCACAGTATTATTATATAGTATTAGTGCATAGTATTAATATATAGTAATAGTGCACAGTATTAATATATAGTATTAGTGCACAGTATTATTATATAGTAATAGTGCACAGTATTATTATATAGCAATAGTGCACACTATTAATATATAGCAATAGTGCACAGTATTATTATATAGTATTAGTGCATAGTATTAATATATAGTAATAGTGCACAGTATTAATATATAGTATTAGTGCACAGTATTATTATATAGTAATAGTGCACAGTATTATTATATAGTAATAGTGCATAGTATTATTATACAGTATTAGTGCATAGTATTAATATATAGTAATAGTGCACAGTATTATTGTACAGTAGTAGTGCATAGTATTAATATATAGTAATAGTGCACAGTATTATTATATAGTAGTAGTGCATAGAATTATTGTATAGTATTAGTGCATAGTATTAATATATAGTATTAGTGCACAGTATTATTATACTGTATAGTAATAGTACATAGTATTAATATATAGCAATAGTGCACAGTATTATTATATAGTAGTAGTGCATAGTATTAATATATAGTAATAGTGCACAGTATTATTATATAGTATTAGTTCACAGTATTATTATATAATATTAGTGCACAGTATTATTATATAGTATTAGTGCATAGTATTAATATGTAGTAATAGTGCACAGTATTATTATATAGTATTAGTGCACAGTATTATTATATAGTAATAGTGCACAGTATTATTATATAGCAATAGTGCACAGTATTAATATATAGCAATAGTGTACAGTATTATTACATAGTACTAGAGCACAGTATTATTATATAGCAATAGTGCACAGTATTATTATATAGTAATAGTGCACAGTATTAATATATAGCAATAGTGCACAGTATTATTATATAGCAATAGTGCACAGTATTAATATATAGTAATAGTGCACAGTATTATTATATAGTAATAGTGCACAGTATTATTATATAGTATTAGTGCATAGTATTAATATATAGTAATAGTGCACAGTATTAATATATAGTATTAGTGCACAGTATTATTATATAGTAATAGTGCACAGTATTATTATATAGTAGTAGTGCACAGTATTATTATATAGTATTAGTGCATAGTATTAATATATAGTAAGAGTGCACAGTATTATTATATATTATTAGTGCACAGTATTATTATACAGTATTAGTGCATAGTATTAATATATAGTAATAGTGCACAGTATTATTGTACAGTAGTAGTGCATAGTATTAATATATAGTAATAGTGCACAGTATTATTATATAGTAGTAGTGCATAGTATTATTATATAGTATTAGTGCATAGTATTAATATATAGTATTAGTGCACAGTATTATTATACTGTATAGTAATAGTACATAGTATTAATATATAGCAATAGTGCACAGTATTATTATATAGTAGTAGTGCATAGTATTAATATATAGTAATAGTGCACAGTATTATTATATAGTATTAGTTCACAGTATTATTATATAATATTAGTGCACAGTATTATTATATAGTATTAGTGCATAGTATTAATATATAGTAATAGTGCACAGTATTAATATATAGTATTAGTGCACAGTATTATTATATAGTAATAGTGCACAGTATTATTATATAGTATTAGTGCACAGTATTATTATATAGTAATAGTGCACAGTATTATTATATAGTAATAGTGCATAGTATTATTATATAGCATTAGTGCATAGTATTAACATATAGTAATAGTGCACAGTATTAATATATAGTAAGAGTGCATAGTATTATTATATAGTATTAGTGCATAGTATTATTATATAGTAATAGTGCATAGTATTATTATATAGCATTAGTGCATAGTATTAACATATAGTATTAGTGCATAGTATTAATATATAGAATTAGTGCATAGTATTAATATATAGTAATAGTGCACAGTATTAATATATAGTATTAGTGCACAGTATTATTATATAGTAATAGTGCACAGTATTATTATACTGTATAGTAATAGTACATAGTATTAATATATAGCAATAGTGCACAGTATTATTATATAGTAGTAGTGCATAGTATTAATATATAGTAATAGTGCACAGTATTATTATATAGTATTAGTTCACAGTATTATTATATAGTATTTGTGCACAGTATTATTATATAGTATTAGTGCATAGTATTAATATATAGTAATAGTGCACAGTATTAATATATAGTATTAGTGCACAGTATTATTATATAGTAATAGTGCACAGTATTATTATATAGCAATAGTGCACAGTATTAATATATAGCAATAGTGCACAGTATTATTATATAGTATTAGTGCATAGTATTAATATATAGTAATAGTGCACAGTATTAATATATAGTATTAGTGCACAGTATTATTATATAGTAATAGTGCACAGTATTATTATATAGCAATAGTGCACACTATTAATATATAGCAATAGTGCACAGTATTATTATATAGTATTAGTGCATAGTATTAATATATAGTAATAGTGCACAGTATTAATATATAGTATTAGTGCACAGTATTATTATATAGTAATAGTGCACAGTATTATTATATAGTAATAGTGCATAGTATTATTATATAGTATTAGTGCATAGTATTAACATATAGTAATAGTGCACAGTATTAATATATAGTAAGAGTGCATTGTATTATTATATAGTATTAGTGCATAGTATTATTATATAGTAATAGTGCATATTATTATTATATAGTAATAGTGCACAGTATTATTATATAGTATTAGTGCATAGTATTAATATATAGTAATAGTGCACAGTATTATTATATAGTAGTAGTGCATAGTATTATTATATAGTATTAGTGCATAGTATTAATATATAGTAAGAGTGCACAGTATTATTATATATTATTAGTGCACAGTATTATTATACAGTATTAGTGCATAGTATTAATATATAGTAATAGTGCACAGTATTATTGTACAGTAGTAGTGCATAGTATTAATATATAGTAATAGTGCACAGTATTATTATATAGTATTAGTTCACAGTATTATTATATAATATTAGTGCACAGTATTATTATATAGTATTAGTGCATAGTATTAATATATAGTAATAGTGCACAGTATTAATATATAGTATTAGTGCACAGTATTATTATATAGTAATAGTGCACAGTATTATTATATAGCAATAGTGCACAGTATTAATATATAGCAATAGTGCACAGTATTATTATATAGTATTAGTGCATAGTATTAATATATAGTAATAGTGCACAGTATTAATATATAGTATTAGTGCACAGTATTATTATATAGTAATAGTGCACAGTATTATTATATAGCAATAGTGCACAGTATTATTATATAGCAATAGTGCACAGTATTAATATATAGTAATAGTGCACAGTATTATTATATAGTAATAGTGCACAGTATTATTATACTGTATAGTAATAGTACATAGTATTAATATATAGCAATAGTGCACAGTATTATTATATAGTAGTAGTGCATAGTATTAATATATAATAATAGTGCACAGTATTAATATATAGTATTAGTGCACAGTATTATTATATAGTAATAGTGCACAGTATTATTATATAGCAATAGTGCACAGTATTAATATATAGCAATAGTGTACAGTATTATTACATAGTACTAGAGCACAGTATTATTATATAGCAATAGTGCACAGTATTAATATATAGTAATAGTGCACAGTATTAATATATAGCAATAGTGCACAGTATTATTATATAGTAGTAGTGCATAGTATTAATATATAGTAATAGTGCATAGTATTATTATATAGTATTAGTGCACAGTATTATTATATAGTATTAGTGCACAGTATTAATATATAGTAATAGTGCACAATATTATTATATAGTATTAGTGCATAGTATTAATATATAGTAATAGTGCACAGTATTAATATATAGTATTAGTGCACAGTATTATTATATAGTAATAGTGCACAGTATTATTATATAGCAATAGTGCACAGTATTAATATATAGCAATAGTGTACAGTATTATTACATAGTACTAGAGCACAGTATTATTATATAGCAATAGTGCACAGTATTAATATATAGTAATAGTGCACAGTATTATTATATAGTAATAGTGCACAGTATCATTATATAGTATTAGTGCATAGTATTAATATATAGTAATAGTGCACAGTATTAATATATAGTAAGAGTGCATAGTATTATTATATAGTATTAGTGCACAGTATTATTATATAGTAATAGTGCACAGTATTATTATATAGTAATAGTGCATAGTATTATTATATAGTAATAGTGCACAGTATTATTATATAGTATTAGTGCATAGTATTAATATATAGTAATAGTGCACAGTATTATTATATAGTAGTAGTGCACAGTATTATTATATAGTATTAGTGCATAGTATTAATATATAGTAAGAGTGCACAGTATTATTATATATTATTAGTGCACAGTATTATTATACAGTATTAGTGCATAGTATTAATATATAGTAATAGTGCACAGTATTATTGTACAGTAGTAGTGCATAGTATTAATATATAGTAAGAGTGCATAGTATTATTATATAGTATTAGTGCACAGTATTATTATATAGTAATAGTGCACAGTATTATTATATAGTAATAGTGCATAGTATTATTATATAGTATTAGTGCATAGTATTAACATATAGTAATAGTGCACAGTATTAATATATAGTAAGAGTGCATTGTATTATTATATAGTATTAGTGCATAGTATTATTATATAGTAATAGTGCATAGTATTATTATATAGTAATAGTGCACAGAATTATTATATAGTATTAGTGCATAGTATTAATATATAGTAATAGTGCACAGTATTATTATATAGTAGTAGTGCACAGTATTATTATATAGTATTAGTGCATAGTATTAATATATAGTAAGAGTGCACAGTATTATTATATATTATTAGTGCACAGTATTATTATACAGTATTAGTGTATAGTATTAATATATAGTAATAGTGCACAGTATTATTGTACAGTAGTAGTGCATAGTATTAATATATAGTAATAGTGCACAGTATTATTATATAGTAGTAGTGCATAGTATTATTATATAGTATTAGTGCATAGTATTTATATATAGTATTAGTGCACAGTATTATTATACTGTATAGTAATAGTACATAGTATTAATATATAGCAATAGTGCACAGTATTATTATATAGTAGTAGTGCATAGTATTAATATATAGTAATAGTGCACAGTATTATTATATAGTATTAGTTCACAGTATTATTATATAATATTAGTGCACAGTATTATTATATAGTATTAGTGCATAGTATTAATATATAGTAATAGTGCACAGTATTAATATATAGTATTAGTGCACAGTATTATTATATAGTAATAGTGCACAGTATTATTATATAGCAATAGTGCACAGTATTAATATATAGCAATAGTGCACAGTATTATTATATAGTACTAGAGCACAGTATTATTATATAGCAATAGTGCACAGTATTAATATATAGCATTAGTGCACAGTATTATTATATAGTAAGAGTGCATAGTATTATTATATAGTATTAGTGCACAGTATTATTATATAGTAATAGTGCACAGTATTATTATATAGTAATAGTGCATAGTATTATTATATAGTATTAGTGCATAGTATTAACATATAGTAATAGTGCACAGTATTAATATATAGTAAGAGTGCATTGTATTATTATATAGTATTAGTGCATAGTATTATTATATAGTAATAGTGCATAGTATTATTATATAGTAATAGTGCACAGTATTATTATATAGTATTAGTGCATAGTATTAATATATAGTAATAGTGCACAGTATTAATATATAGTAGTAGTGCACAGTATTATTATATAGTATTAGTGCATAGTATTAATATATAGTAAGAGTGCACAGTATTATTATATATTATTAGTGCACAGTATTATTATACAGTATTAGTGCATAGTATTAATATATAGTAATAGTGCACAGTATTATTGTACAGTAGTAGTGCATAGTATTAATATATAGTAAGAGTGCATAGTATTATTATATAGTATTAGTGCACAGTATTATTATATAGTAATAGTGCACAGTATTATTATATAGTAATAGTGCATAGTATTATTATATAGTATTAGTGCATAGTATTAACATATAGTAATAGTGCACAGTATTAATATATAGTAAGAGTGCATTGTATTATTATATAGTATTAGTGCATAGTATTATTATATAGTAATAGTGCATAGTATTATTATATAGTAATAGTGCACAGTATTATTATATAGTATTAGTGCATAGTATTAATATATAGTAATAGTGCACAGTATTATTATATAGTAGTAGTGCACAGTATTATTATATAGTATTAGTGCATAGTATTAATATATAGTAAGAGTGCACAGTATTATTATATATTATTAGTGCACAGTATTATTATACAGTATTAGTGCATAGTATTAATATATAGTAATAGTGCACAGTATTATTATATAGTAATAGTGCACAGTATTATTATATAGTAATAGTGCACAGTATTATTATATAGCAATAGTGCACACTATTAATATATAGCAATAGTGCACAGTATTATTATATAGTACTAGAGCACAGTATTATTATATAGCAATAGTGCACAGTATTAATATATAGTAATAGTGCACAGTATTATTATATAGTAATAGTGCACAGTATTATTATACTGTATAGTAATAGTACATAGTATTAATATATAGCAATAGTGCACAGTATTATTATATAGTAGTAGTGCATAGTATTAATATATAATAATAGTGCACAGTATTAATATATAGTATTAGTGCACAGTATTATTATATAGTAATAGTGCACAGTATTATTATATAGCAATAGTGCACAGTATTAATATATAGCAATAGTGTACAGTATTATTACATAGTACTAGATCACAGTATTATTATATAGCAATAGTGCACAGTATTAATATATAGTAATAGTGCACAGTATTAATATATAGCAATAGTGCACAGTATTATTATATAGTAGTAGTGCATAGTATTAATATATAGTAATAGTGCATAGTATTATTATATAGTATTAGTGCACAGTATTATTATATAGTATTAGTGCACAGTATTAATATATAGTAATAGTGCACAATATTATTATATAGTATTAGTGCATAGTATTAATATATAGTAATAGTGCACAGTATTAATATATAGTATTAGTGCACAGTATTATTATATAGTAATAGTGCACAGTATTATTATATAGCAATAGTGCACAGTATTAATATATAGCAATAGTGTACAGTATTATTACATAGTACTAGAGCACAGTATTATTATATAGCAATAGTGCACAGTATTAATATATAGTAATAGTGCACAGTATTATTATATAGTAATAGTGCACAGTATTATTATATAGTATTAGTGCATAGTATTAATATATAGTAATAGTGCACAGTATTAATATATAGTATTAGTGCACAGTATTATTATATAGTAATAGTGCACAGTATTATTATATAGTAATAGTGCATAGTATTATTATATAGTATTAGTGCATAGTATTAACATATAGTAATAGTGCACAGTATTAATATATAGTAAGAGTGCATAGTATTATTATATAGTATTAGTGCACAGTATTATTATATAGTAATAGTGCACAGTATTATTATATAGTAATAGTGCATAGTATTATTATATAGCATTAGTGCACAGTATTATTATATAGTAAGAGTGCATAGTATTATTATATAGTATTAGTGCACAGTATTATTATATAGTAATAGTGCACAGTATTATTATATAGTAATAGTGCATAGTATTATTATATAGTATTAGTGCATAGTATTAACATATAGTAATAGTGCACAGTATTAATATATAGTAAGAGTGCATTGTATTATTATATAGTATTAGTGCATAGTATTATTATATAGTAATAGTGCATAGTATTATTATATAGTAATAGTGCACAGTATTATTATATAGTATTAGTGCATAGTATTAATATATAGTAATAGTGCACAGTATTATTATATAGTAGTAGTGCACAGTATTATTATATAGTATTAGTGCATAGTATTAATATATAGTAAGAGTGCACATTATTATTATATATTATTAGTGCACAGTATTATTATACAGTATTAGTGCATAGTATTAATATATAGTAATAGTGCACAGTATTTTTGTACAGTAGTAGTGCATAGTATTAATATATAGTAAGAGTGCATAGTATTATTATATAGTATTAGTGCACAGTATTATTATATAGTAATAGTGCACAGTATTATTATATAGTAATAGTGCATAGTATTATTATACTGTATAGTAATAGTACATAGTATTAATATATAGCAATAGTGCACAGTATTATTATATAGTAGTAGTGCATAGTATTAATATATAGTATTAGTGCACAGTATTATTATATAGTAATAGTGCACATTATTATTATATAGCAATAGTGCACAGTATTAATATATAGCAATAGTGCACAGTATTATTATATAGTATTAGTGCATAGTATTAATATATAGTAATAGTGCACAGTATTAATATATAGTATTAGTGCACAGTATTATTATATAGTAATAGTGCACAGTATTATTATATAGCAATAGTGCACACTATTAATATATAGCAATAGTGCACAGTATTATTATATAGTATTAGTGCATAGTATTAATATATAGTAATAGTGCACAGTATTAATATATAGTATTAGTGCACAGTATTATTATATAGTAATAGTGCACAGTATTATTATATAACAATAGTGCACAGCATTAATATATAGCAATAGTGCACAGTATTATTATATAGTACTAGAGCACAGTATTATTATATAGTAATAGTGCACAGTATTAATATATAGTAAGAGTGCATAGTATTATTATATAGTATTAGTGCATAGTATTATTATATAGTAATAGTGCACAGTATTATTATATAGTAATAGTGCACAGTATTATTATATAGTATTAGTGCATAGTATTAATATATAGTATTAGTGCATAGTATTAATATATAGTAATAGTGCACAGTATTAATATATAGTATTAGTGCACAGTATTATTATATAGTAATAGTGCACAGTATTATTATACTGTATAGTAATAGTACATAGTATTAATATATAGCAATAGTGCACAGTATTATTATATAGTAGTAGTGCATAGTATTAATATATAGTAATAGTGCACAGTATTATTATATAGTATTAGTTCACAGTATTATTATATAGTATTAGTGCACAGTATTATTATATAGTATTAGTGCATAGTATTAATATATAGTAATAGTGCACAGTATTAATATATAGTATTAGTGCATAGTATTAATATATAGTAATAGTGCACAGTATTAATATATAGTATTAGTGCACAGTATTATTATATAGTAATAGTGCACAGTATTATTATATAGCAATAGTGCACACTATTAATATATAGCAATAGTGCACAGTATTTTTATATAGTATTAGTGCATAGTATTAATATATAGTAATAGTGCACAGTATTAATATATAGTATTAGTGCACAGTATTATTATATAGTAATAGTGCACAGTATTATTATATAGTAAGAGTGCATTGTATTATTATATAGTATTAGTGCATAGTATTATTATATAGTAATAGTGCATATTATTATTATATAGTAATAGTGCACAGTATTATCATATAGTATTAGTGCATAGTATTAATATATAGTAATAGTGCACAGTATTATTATATAGTAGTAGTGCACAGTATTATTATATAGTAATAGTGCACAGTATTATTATATAGTAATAGTGCATAGTATTATTATATAGTATTAGTGCATAGTATTAACATATAGTAATAGTGCACAGTATTAATATATAGTAAGAGTGCATAGTATTATTATATAGTATTAGTGCACAGTATTATTATATAGTAATAGTGCACAGTATTATTATATAGTAATAGTGCATAGTATTATTATATAGCATAAGTGCACAGTATTATTATATAGTAAGAGTGCATAGTATTATTATATAGTATTAGTGCATAGTATTAACATATAGTAATAGTGCACAGTATTAATATATAGTAAGAGTGCATTGTATTATTATATAGTATTAGTGCATAGTATTATTATATAGTAATAGTGCATAGTATTATTATATAGTAATAGTGCACAGTATTATTGTACAGTAGTAGTGCATAGTATTAATATATAGTAATAGTGCACAGTATTATTATATAGTAGTAGTGCATAGTATTATTATATAGTATTAGTGCATAGTATTAATATATAGTATTAGTGCACAGTATTATTATACTGTATAGTAATAGTACATAGTATTAATATATAGCAATAGTGCACAGTATTATTATATAGTAGTAGTGCATAGTATTAATATATAGTAATAGTGCACAGTATTATTATATAGTATTAGTTCACAGTATTATTATATAATATTAGTGCACAGTATTATTATATAGTATTAGTGCATAGTAATAATATATAGTAATAGTGCACAGTATTAATATATAGTATTAGTGCACAGTATTATTATATAGTAATAGTGCACATTATTATTATATAGCAATAGTGCACAGTATTAATATATAGCAATAGTGCACAGTATTATTATATAGTATTAGTGCATAGTATTAATATATAGTAATAGTGCACAGTATTAATATATAGTATTAGTGCACAGTATTATTATATAGTAATAGTGCACAGTATTATTATATAGCAATAGTGCACACTATTAATATATAGCAATAGTGCACAGTATTATTATATAGTATTAGTGCATAGTATTAATATATAGTAATAGTGCACAGTATTAATATATAGTATTAGTGCACAGTATTATTATATAGTAATAGTGCACAGTATTATTATATAACAATAGTGCACAGCATTAATATATAGCAATAGTGCACAGTATTATTATATAGTACTAGAGCACAGTATTATTATATAGCAATAGTGCACAGTATTAATATATAGTAATAGTGCACAGTATTATTATATAGTAATAGTGCACAGTATTATTATATAGTATTAGTGCACAGTATTATTATATAGTAATAGTGCACAGTATTATTATATAGTAATAGTGCATAGTATTATTATATAGCATTAGTGCATAGTATTAACATATAGTAATAGTGCACAGTATTAATATATAGTAAGAGTGCATAGTATTATTATATAGTATTAGTGCATAGTATTATTATATAGTAATAGTGCACAGTATTATTATATAGTAATAGTGCACAGTATTATTATATAGTATTAGTGCATAGTATTAATATATAGTATTAGTGCATAGTATTAATATATAGTAATAGTGCACAGTATTAATATATAGTATTAGTGCACAGTATTATTATATAGTAATAGTGCACAGTATTATTATGCTGTATAGTAATAGTACATAGTATTAATATATAGCAATAGTGCACAGTATTATTATATAGTAGTAGTGCATAGTATTAATATATAGTAATAGTGCACAGTATTATTATATAGTATTAGTTCACAGTATTATTATATAGTATTAGTGCACAGTATTATTATATAGTATTAGTGCATAGTATTAATATATAGTAATAGTGCACAGTATTAATATATAGTATTAGTGCATAGTATTAATATATAGTAATAGTGCACAGTATTAATATATAGTATTAGTGCACAGTATTATTATATAGTAATAGTGCACAGTATTATTATATAGCAATAGTGCACACTATTAATATATAGCAATAGTGCACAGTATTATTATATAGTACTAGAGCACAGTATTACTATATATAGCAATAGTGCACAGTATTAATATATAGTAATAGTGCACAGTATTATTATATAGTAATAGTGCACAGTATTATTATACTGTATAGTAATAGTACATAGTATTAATATATAGCAATAGTGCACAGTATTATTATATAGTAGTAGTGCATAGTATTAATATATAATAATAGTGCACAGTATTAATATATAGTATTAGTGCACAGTATTATTATATAGTAATAGTGCACAGTATTATTATATAGCAATAGTGCACAGTATTAATATATAGCAATAGTGTACAGTATTATTACATAGTACTAGATCACAGTATTATTATATAGCAATAGTGCACAGTATTAATATATAGTAATAGTGCACAGTATTAATATATAGCAATAGTGCACAGTATTATTATATAGTAGTAGTGCATAGTATTAATATATAGTAATAGTGCATAGTATTATTATATAGTATTAGTGCACAGTATTATTATATAGTATTAGTGCACAGTATTAATATATAGTAATAGTGCACAATATTATTATATAGTATTAGTGCATAGTATTAATATATAGTAATAGTGCACAGTATTAATATATAGTATTAGTGCACAGTATTATTATATAGTATTAGTGCACAGTATTATTATATAGTAATAGTGCACAGTATTATTATATAGTAATAGTGCATAGTATTATTATATAGCATTAGTGCACAGTATTATTATATAGTAAGAGTGCATAGTATTATTATATAGTATTAGTGCACAGTATTATTATATAGTAATAGTGCACAGTATTATTATATAGTAATAGTGCATAGTATTATTATATAGTATTAGTGCATAGTATTAACATATAGTAATAGTGCACAGTATTAATATATAGTAAGAGTGCATTGTATTATTATATAGTATTAGTGCATAGTATTATTATATAGTAATAGTGCATAGTATTATTATATAGTAATAGTGCACAGTATTATTATATAGTATTAGTGCATAGTATTAATATATAGTAATAGTGCACAGTATTATTATATAGTAGTAGTGCACAGTATTATTATATAGTATTAGTGCATAGTATTAATATATAGTAAGAGTGCACATTATTATTATATATTATTAGTGCACAGTATTATTATACAGTATTAGTGCATAGTATTAATATATAGTAATAGTGCACAGTATTATTGTACAGTAGTAGTGCATAGTATTAATATATAGTAAGAGTGCATATTATTATTATATAGTATTAGTGCACAGTAATATTATATAGTAATAGTGCATAGTATTATTATATAGTATTAGTGCATAGTATTAACATATAGTAATAGTGCACAGTATTAATATATAGTAAGAGTGCATTGTATTATTATATAGTATTAGTGCATAGTATTATTATATAGTAATAGTGCATAGTATTATTATATAGTAATAGTGCACAGTATTATTATATAGTATTAGTGCATAGTATTAATATATAGTAATAGTGCACAGTATTATTATATAGTAGTAGTGCACAGTATTATTATATAGTATTAGTGCATAGTATTAATATATAGTAAGAGTGCACAGTATTATTATATATTATTAGTGCACAGTATTATTATACAGTATTAGTGCATAGTATTAATATATAGTAATAGTGCACAGTATTATTGTACAGTAGTAGTGCATAGTATTAATATATAGTAATAGTGCACAGTATTATTATATAGTAGTAGTGCATAGTATTATTATATAGTATTAGTGCATAGTATTTATATATAGTATTAGTGCACAGTATTATTATACTGTATAGTAATAGTACATAGTATTAATATATAGCAATAGTGCACAGTATTATTATATAGTAGTAGTGCATAGTATTAATATATAGTAATAGTGCACAGTATTATTATATAGTATTAGTTCACAGTATTATTATATAATATTAGTGCACAGTATTATTATATAGTATTAGTGCATAGTATTAATATATAGTAATAGTGCACAGTATTAATATATAGTATTAGTGCACAGTATTATTATATAGTAATAGTGCACATTATTATTATATAGCAATAGTGCACAGTATTAATATATAGCAATAGTGCACAGTATTATTATATAGTATTAGTGCATAGTATTAATATATAGTAATAGTGCACAGTATTAATATATAGTATTAGTGCACAGTATTATTATATAGTAATAGTGCACACTATTATTATATAGCAATAGTGCACACTATTAATATATAGTAATAGTGCACAGTATTAATATATAGTATTAGTGCACAGTATTATTATATAGTAATAGTGCACAGTATTATTATATAACAATAGTACACAGCATTAATATATAGCAATAGTGCACAGTATTATTATATAGTACTAGAGCACAGTATTATTATATAGCAATAGTGCACAGTATTAATATATAGTAATAGTGCACAGTATTATTATATAGTAATAGTGCACAGTATTATTATATAGTATTAGTGCACAGTATTATTATATAGTAATAGTGCACAGTATTATTATATAGTAATAGTGCATAGTATTATTATATAGCATTAGTGCATAGTATTAACATATAGTAATAGTGCACAGTATTAATATATAGTAAGAGTGCATAGTATTATTATATAGTATTAGTGCATAGTATTATTATATAGTAATAGTGCACAGTATTATTATATAGTAATAGTGCACAGTATTATTATATAGTATTAGTGCATAGTATTAATATATAGTATTAGTGCATAGTATTAATATATAGTAATAGTGCACAGTATTAATATATAGTATTAGTGCACAGTATTATTATATAGTAATAGTGCACAGTATTATTATACTGTATAGTAATAGTACATAGTATTAATATATAGCAATAGTGCACAGTATTATTATATAGTAGTAGTGCATAGTATTAATATATAGTAATAGTGCACAGTATTATTATATAGTATTAGTTCACAGTATTATTATAGAGTATTAGTGCACAGTATTATTATATAGTATTAGTGCATAGTATTAATATATAGTAATAGTGCACAGTATTAATATATAGTATTAGTGCATAGTATTAATATATAGTAATAGTGCACAGTATTAATATATAGTATTAGTGCACAGTATTATTATATAGTAATAGTGCACAGTATTATTATATAGCAATAGTGCACACTATTAATATATAGCAATAGTGCACAGTATTTTTATATAGTATTAGTGCATAGTATTAATATATAGTAATAGTGCACAGTATTAATATATAGTATTAGTGCACAGTATTATTATATAGTAATAGTGCACAGTATTATTATATAGTAATAGTGCATAGTATTATTATATAGTATTAGTGCATAGTATTAACATATAGTAATAGTGCACAGTATTAATATATAGTAAGAGTGCATTGTATTATTATATAGTATTAGTGCATAGTATTATTATATAGTAATAGTGCATATTATTATTATATAGTAATAGTGCACAGTATTATCATATAGTATTAGTGCATAGTATTAATATATAGTAATAGTGCACAGTATTAATATATAGTATTAGTGCACAGTATTATTATATAGTAATAGTGCACAGTATTATTATATAGCAATAGTGCACACTATTAATATATAGCAATAGTGCACAGTATTTTTATATAGTATTAGTGCATAGTATTAATATATAGTAATAGTGCACAGTATTAATATATAGTATTAGTGCACAGTATTATTATATAGTAATAGTGCACAGTATTATTATATAGTAATAGTGCATAGTATTATTATATAGTATTAGTGCATAGTATTAACATATAGTAATAGTGCACAGTATTAATATATAGTAAGAGTGCATTGTATTATTATATAGTATTAGTGCATAGTATTATTATATAGTAATAGTGCATATTATTATTATATAGTAATAGTGCACAGTATTATCATATAGTATTAGTGCATAGTATTAATATATAGTAATAGTGCACAGTATTATTATATAGTAGTAGTGCACAGTATTATTATATAGTAATAGTGCACAGTATTATTATATAGTAATAGTGCATAGTATTATTATATAGTATTAGTGCATAGTATTAACATATAGTAATAGTGCACAGTATTAATATATAGTAAGAGTGCACAGTATTATTATATAGTATTAGTGCACAGTATTATTATATAGTAATAGTGCACAGTATTATTATATAGTAATAGTGCATAGTATTATTATATAGTATTAGTGCATAGTATTAACATATAGTAATAGTGCACAGTATTAATATATAGTAAGAGTGCATTGTATTATTATATAGTATTAGTGCATAGTATTATTATATAGTAATAGTGCATAGTATTATTATATAGTAATAGTGCACAGTATTATTATATAGTATTAGTGCATAGTATTAATATATAGTAATAGTGCACAGTATTATTATATAGTAGTAGTGCACAGTATTATTATATAGTATTAGTGCACAGTATTATTATATAGCAATAGTGCACACTATTAATATATAGCAATAGTGCACAGTATTATTATATAGTATTAGTGCATAGTATTAATATATAGTAATAGTGCACAGTATTAATATATAGTATTAGTGCACAGTATTATTATATAGTAATAGTGCACAGTATTATTATATAGTAATAGTGCATAGTATTATTATATAGTATTAGTGCACAGTATTAATATATAGTAAGAGTGCATAGTATTATTATATAGTATTAGTGCATAGTATTAATATATAGTAATAGTGCACAGTATTATTATATAGTATTAGTGCATAGTATTAATATATAGTAATAGTGCACAGTATTAATATATAGTATTAGTGCACAGTATTATTATATAGTAATAGTGCACAGTATTATTATATAGCAATAGTGCACACTATTAATATATAGCAATAGTGCACAGTATTATTATATAGTATTAGTGCATAGTATTAATATATAGTAATAGTGCACAGTATTAATATATAGTATTAGTGCACAGTATTATTATATAGTAATAGTGCACAGTATTATTATATAGTAATAGTGCATAGTATTATTATATAGTATTAGTGCATAGTATTAACATATAGTAATAGTGCACAGTATTAATATATAGTAAGAGTGCATTGTATTATTATATAGTATTAGTGCATAGTATTATTATATAGTAATAGTGCATATTATTATTATATAGTAATAGTGCACAGTATTATTATATAGTATTAGTGCATAGTATTAATATATAGTAATAGTGCACAGTATTATTATATAGTAGTAGTGCATAGTATTATTATATAGTATTAGTGCATAGTATTAATATATAGTAAGAGTGCACAGTATTATTATATATTATTAGTGCACAGTATTATTATACAGTATTAGTGCATAGTATTAATATATAGTAATAGTGCACAGTATTATTGTACAGTAGTAGTGCATAGTATTAATATATAGTAATAGTGCACAGTATTATTATATAGTATTAGTTCACAGTATTATTATATAATATTAGTGCACAGTATTATTATATAGTATTAGTGCATAGTATTAATATATAGTAATAGTGCACAGTATTAATATATAGTATTAGTGCACAGTATTATTATATAGTAATAGTGCACAGTATTATTATATAGCAATAGTGCACAGTATTAATATATAGCAATAGTGCACAGTATTATTATATAGTATTAGTGCATAGTATTAATATATAGTAATAGTGCACAGTATTAATATATAGTATTAGTGCACAGTATTATTATATAGTAATAGTGCACAGTATTATTATATAGCAATAGTGCACAGTATTATTATATAGCAATAGTGCACACTATTAATATATAGCAATAGTGCACAGTATTATTATATAGTACTAGAGCACAGTATTATTATATAGCAATAGTGCACAGTATTAATATATAGTAATAGTGCACAGTATTATTATATAGTAATAGTGCACAGTATTATTATACTGTATAGTAATAGTACATAGTATTAATATATAGCAATAGTGCACAGTATTATTATATAGTAGTAGTGCATAGTATTAATATATAATAATAGTGCACAGTATTAATATATAGTATTAGTGCACAGTATTATTATATAGTAATAGTGCACAGTATTATTATATAGCAATAGTGCACAGTATTAATATATAGCAATAGTGTACAGTATTATTACATAGTACTAGAGCACAGTATTATTATATAGCAATAGTGCACAGTATTAATATATAGTAATAGTGCACAGTATTAATATATAGCAATAGTGCACAGTATTATTATATAGTAGTAGTGCATAGTATTAATATATAGTAATAGTGCATAGTATTATTATATAGTATTAGTGCACAGTATTATTATATAGTATTAGTGCACAGTATTAATATATAGTAATAGTGCACAATATTATTATATAGTATTAGTGCATAGTATTAATATATAGTAATAGTGCACAGTATTAATATATAGTATTAGTGCACAGTATTATTATATAGTAATAGTGCACAGTATTATTATATAGCAATAGTGCACAGTATTAATATATAGCAATAGTGTACAGTATTATTACATAGTACTAGAGCACAGTATTATTATATAGCAATAGTGCACAGTATTAATATATAGTAATAGTGCACAGTATTATTATATAGTAATAGTGCACAGTATCATTATATAGTATTAGTGCATAGTATTAATATATAGTAATAGTGCACAGTATTAATATATAGTATTAGTGCACAGTATTATTATATAGTAATAGTGCACAGTATTATTATATAGTAATAGTGCATAGTATTATTATATAGTATTAGTGCATAGTATTAACATATAGTAATAGTGCACAGTATTAATATATAGTAAGAGTGCATAGTATTATTATATAGTATTAGTGCACAGTATTATTATATAGTAATAGTGCACAGTATTATTATATAGTAATAGTGCATAGTATTATTATATAGTAATAGTGCACAGTATTATTATATAGTATTAGTGCATAGTATTAATATATAGTAATAGTGCACAGTATTATTATATAGTAGTAGTGCACAGTATTATTATATAGTATTAGTGCATAGTATTAATATATAGTAAGAGTGCACAGTATTATTATATATTATTAGTGCACAGTATTATTATACAGTATTAGTGCATAGTATTAATATATAGTAATAGTGCACAGTATTATTGTACAGTAGTAGTGCATAGTATTAATATATAGTAAGAGTGCATAGTATTATTATATAGTATTAGTGCACAGTATTATTATATAGTAATAGTGCACAGTATTATTATATAGTAATAGTGCATAGTATTATTATATAGTATTAGTGCATAGTATTAACATATAGTAATAGTGCACAGTATTAATATATAGTAAGAGTGCATTGTATTATTATATAGTATTAGTGCATAGTATTATTATATAGTAATAGTGCATAGTATTATTATATAGTAATAGTGCACAGTATTATTATATAGTATTAGTGCATAGTATTAATATATAGTAATAGTGCACAGTATTATTATATAGTAGTAGTGCACAGTATTATTATATAGTATTAGTGCATAGTATTAATATATAGTAAGAGTGCACAGTATTATTATATATTATTAGTGCACAGTATTATTATACAGTATTAGTGCATAGTATTAATATATAGTAATAGTGCACAGTATTATTGTACAGTAGTAGTGCATAGTATTAATATATAGTAATAGTGCACAGTATTATTATATAGTAGTAGTGCATAGTATTATTATATAGTATTAGTGCATAGTATTTATATATAGTATTAGTGCACAGTATTATTATACTGTATAGTAATAGTACATAGTATTAATATATAGCAATAGTGCACAGTATTATTATATAGTAGTAGTGCATAGTATTAATATATAGTAATAGTGCACAGTATTATTATATAGTATTAGTTCACAGTATTATTATATAATATTAGTGCACAGTATTATTATATAGTATTAGTGCATAGTATTAATATATAGTAATAGTGCACAGTATTAATATATAGTATTAGTGCACAGTATTATTATATAGTAATAGTGCACATTATTATTATATAGCAATAGTGCACAGTATTAATATATAGCAATAGTGCACAGTATTATTATATAGTACTAGAGCACAGTATTATTATATAGCAATAGTGCACAGTATTAATATATAGCATTAGTGCACAGTATTATTATATAGTAAGAGTGCATAGTATTATTATATAGTATTAGTGCACAGTATTATTATATAGTAATAGTGCACAGTATTATTATATAGTAATAGTGCATAGTATTATTATATAGTATTAGTGCATAGTATTAACATATAGTAATAGTGCACAGTATTAATATATAGTAAGAGTGCATTGTATTATTATATAGTATTAGTGCATAGTATTATTATATAGTAATAGTGCATAGTATTATTATATAGTAATAGTGCACAGTATTATTATATAGTATTAGTGCATAGTATTAATATATAGTAATAGTGCACAGTATTAATATATAGTAGTAGTGCACAGTATTATTATATAGTATTAGTGCATAGTATTAATATATAGTAAGAGTGCACAGTATTATTATATATTATTAGTGCACAGTATTATTATACAGTATTAGTGCATAGTATTAATATATAGTAATAGTGCACAGTATTATTGTACAGTAGTAGTGCATAGTATTAATATATAGTAAGAGTGCATAGTATTATTATATAGTATTAGTGCACAGTATTATTATATAGTAATAGTGCACAGTATTATTATATAGTAATAGTGCATAGTATTATTATATAGTATTAGTGCATAGTATTAACATATAGTAATAGTGCACAGTATTAATATATAGTAAGAGTGCATTGTATTATTATATAGTATTAGTGCATAGTATTATTATATAGTAATAGTGCATAGTATTATTATATAGTAATAGTGCACAGTATTATTATATAGTATTAGTGCATAGTATTAATATATAGTAATAGTGCACAGTATTATTATATAGTAGTAGTGCACAGTATTATTATATAGTATTAGTGCATAGTATTAATATATAGTAAGAGTGCACAGTATTATTATATATTATTAGTGCACAGTATTATTATACAGTATTAGTGCATAGTATTAATATATAGTAATAGTGCACAGTATTATTATATAGTAATAGTGCACAGTATTATTATATAGCAATAGTGCACAGTATTAATATATAGCAATAGTGCACAGTATTATTATATAGTATTAGTGCATAGTATTAATATATAGTAATAGTGCACAGTATTAATATATAGTATTAGTGCACAGTATTATTATATAGTAATAGTGCACAGTATTATTATATAGCAATAGTGCACACTATTAATATATATCAATAGTGCACAGTATTATTATATAGTACTAGAGCACAGTATTATTATATAGCAATAGTGCACAGTATTAATATATAGTAATAGTGCACAGTATTATTATATAGTAATAGTGCACAGTATTATTATACTGTATAGTAATAGTACATAGTATTAATATATAGCAATAGTGCACAGTATTATTATATAGTAGTAGTGCATAGTATTAATATATAATAATAGTGCACAGTATTAATATATAGTATTAGTGCACAGTATTATTATATAGTAATAGTGCACAGTATT
Organism: Leptodactylus fuscus; assembly: GCF_031893055.1. NCBI lineage: Eukaryota > Metazoa > Chordata > Amphibia > Anura > Leptodactylidae > Leptodactylus > Leptodactylus fuscus. The sequence continues at coordinate 366,551,048 of NC_134265.1, read as the reverse complement.
ATTATATAGCAATAGTGCACAGTATTAATATATAGCAATAGTGTACAGTATTATTACATAGTACTAGATCACAGTATTATTATATAGCAATAGTGCACAGTATTAATATATAGTAATAGTGCACAGTATTAATATATAGCAATAGTGCACAGTATTATTATATAGTAGTAGTGCATAGTATTAATATATAGTAATAGTGCATAGTATTATTATATAGTATTAGTGCACAGTATTATTATATAGTATTAGTGCACAGTATTAATATATAGTAATAGTGCACAATATTATTATATAGTATTAGTGCATAGTATTAATATATAGTAATAGTGCACAGTATTAATATATAGTATTAGTGCACAGTATTATTATATAGTAATAGTGCACAGTATTATTATATAGTAATAGTGCATAGTATTATTATATAGTATTAGTGCATAGTATTAACATATAGTAATAGTGCACAGTATTAATATATAGTAAGAGTGCATAGTATTATTATATAGTATTAGTGCACAGTATTATTATATAGTAATAGTGCACAGTATTATTATATAGTAATAGTGCATAGTATTATTATATAGCATTAGTGCACAGTATTATTATATAGTAAGAGTGCATAGTATTATTATATAGTATTAGTGCACAGTATTATTATATAGTAATAGTGCACAGTATTATTATATAGTAATAGTGCATAGTATTATTATATAGTATTAGTGCATAGTATTAACATATAGTAATAGTGCACAGTATTAATATATAGTAAGAGTGCATTGTATTATTATATAGTATTAGTGCATAGTATTATTATATAGTAATAGTGCATAGTATTATTATATAGTAATAGTGCACAGTATTATTATATAGTATTAGTGCATAGTATTAATATATAGTAATAGTGCACAGTATTATTATATAGTAGTAGTGCACAGTATTATTATATAGTATTAGTGCATAGTATTAATATATAGTAAGAGTGCACATTATTATTATATATTATTAGTGCACAGTATTATTATACAGTATTAGTGCATAGTATTAATATATAGTAATAGTGCACAGTATTATTGTACAGTAGTAGTGCATAGTATTAATATATAGTAAGAGTGCATAGTATTATTATATAGTATTAGTGCACAGTATTATTATATGGTAATAGTGCACAGTATTATTATATAGTAATAGTGCATAGTATTATTATACTGTATAGTAATAGTACATAGTATTAATATATAGCAATAGTGCACAGTATTATTATATAGTAGTAGTGCATAGTATTAATATATAGTATTAGTGCACAGTATTATTATATAGTAATAGTGCACATTATTATTATATAGCAATAGTGCACAGTATTAATATATAGCAATAGTGCACAGTATTATTATATAGTATTAGTGCATAGTATTAATATATAGTAATAGTGCACAGTATTAATATATAGTATTAGTGCACAGTATTATTATATAGTAATAGTGCACAGTATTATTATATAGCAATAGTGCACACTATTAATATATAGCAATAGTGCACAGTATTATTATATAGTATTAGTGCATAGTATTAATATATAGTAATAGTGCACAGTATTAATATATAGTATTAGTGCACAGTATTATTATATAGTAATAGTGCACAGTATTATTATATAACAATAGTGCACAGCATTAATATATAGCAATAGTGCACAGTATTTTTATATAGTAATAGTGCACAGTATTAATATATAGTAAGAGTGCATAGTATTATTATATAGTATTAGTGCATAGTATTATTATATAGTAATAGTGCACAGTATTATTATATAGTAATAGTGCACAGTATTATTATATAGTATTAGTGCATAGTATTAATATATAGTATTAGTGCATAGTATTAATATATAGTAATAGTGCACAGTATTAATATATAGTATTAGTGCACAGTATTATTATATAGTAATAGTGCACAGTATTATTATACTGTATAGTAATAGTACATAGTATTAATATATATCAATAGTGCACAGTATTATTATATAGTAGTAGTGCATAGTATTAATATATAGTAATAGTGCACAGTATTATTATATAGTATTAGTTCACAGTATTATTATATAGTATTAGTGCACAGTATTATTATATAGTATTAGTGCATAGTATTAATATATAGTAATAGTGCACAGTATTAATATATAGTATTAGTGCATAGTATTAATATATAGTAATAGTGCACAGTATTAATATATAGTATTAGTGCACAGTATTATTATATAGTAATAGTGCACAGTATTATTATATAGCAATAGTGCACACTATTAATATATAGCAATAGTGCACAGTATTTTTATATAGTATTAGTGCATAGTATTAATATATAGTAATAGTGCACAGTATTAATATATAGTATTAGTGCACAGTATTATTATATAGTAATAGTGCACAGTATTATTATATAGTAAGAGTGCATTGTATTATTATATAGTATTAGTGCATAGTATTATTATATAGTAATAGTGCATATTATTATTATATAGTAATAGTGCACAGTATTATCATATAGTATTAGTGCATAGTATTAATATATAGTAATAGTGCACAGTATTATTATATAGTAGTAGTGCACAGTATTATTATATAGTAATAGTGCACAGTATTATTATATAGTAATAGTGCATAGTATTATTATATAGTATTAGTGCATAGTATTAACATATAGTAATAGTGCACAGTATTAATATATAGTAAGAGTGCATAGTATTATTATATAGTATTAGTGCACAGTATTATTATATAGTAATAGTGCACAGTATTATTATATAGGAATAGTGCATAGTATTATTATATAGCATAAGTGCACAGTATTATTATATAGTAAGAGTGCATAGTATTATTATATAGTATTAGTGCATAGTATTAACATATAGTAATAGTGCACAGTATTAATATATAGTAAGAGTGCATTGTATTATTATATAGTATTAGTGCATAGTATTATTATATAGTAATAGTGCATAGTATTATTATATAGTAATAGTGCACAGTATTATTATATAGTATTAGTGCATAGTATTAATATATAGTAATAGTGCACAGTATTATTATATAGTAGTAGTGCACAGTATTATTATATAGTATTAGTGCATAGTATTAATATATAGTAAGAGTGCACAGTATTATTATATATTATTAGTGCACAGTATTATTATACAGTATTAGTGCATAATATTAATATATAGTAATAGTGCACAGTATTATTGTACAGTAGTAGTGCATAGTATTAATATATAGTAATAGTGCACAGTATTATTATATAGTAGTAGTGCATAGTATTATTATATAGTATTAGTGCATAGTATTAATATATAGTATTAGTGCACAGTATTATTATACTGTATAGTAATAGTACATAGTATTAATATATAGCAATAGTGCACAGTATTATTATATAGTAGTAGTGCATAGTATTAATATATAGTAATAGTGCACAGTATTATTATATAGTATTATTTCACAGTATTATTATATAATATTAGTGCACAGTATTATTATATAGTATTAGTGCATAGTAATAATATATAGTAATAGTGCACAGTATTAATATATAGTATTAGTGCACAGTATTATTATATAGTAATAGTGCACATTATTATTATATAGCAATAGTGCACAGTATTAATATATAGCAATAGTGCACAGTATTATTATATAGTATTAGTGCATAGTATTAATATATAGTAATAGTGCACAGTATTAATATATAGTATTAGTGCACAGTATTATTATATAGTAATAGTGCACAGTATTATTATATAGCAATAGTGCACACTATTAATATATAGCAATAGTGCACAGTATTATTATATAGTATTAGTGCATAGTATTAATATATAGTAATAGTGCACAGTATTAATATATAGTATTAGTGCACAGTATTATTATATAGTAATAGTGCACAGTATTATTATATAGTAATAGTGCATAGTATTATTATATAGCATTAGTGCATAGTATTAACATATAGTAATAGTGCACAGTATTAATATATAGTAAGAGTGCATAGTATTATTATATAGTATTAGTGCATAGTATTATTATATAGTAATAGTGCACAGTATTATTATATAGTAATAGTGCACAGTATTATTATATAGTATTAGTGCATAGTATTAATATATAGTATTAGTGCATAGTATTAATATATAGTAATAGTGCACAGTATTAATATATAGTATTAGTGCACAGTATTATTATATAGTAATAGTGCACAGTATTATTATACTGTATAGTAATAGTACATAGTATTAATATATAGCAATAGTGCACAGTATTATTATATAGTAGTAGTGCATAGTATTAATATATAGTAATAGTGCACAGTATTATTATATAGTATTAGTTCACAGTATTATTATATAGTATTAGTGCACAGTATTATTATATAGTATTAGTGCATAGTATTAATATATAGTAATAGTGCACAGTATTAATATATAGTATTAGTGCATAGTATTAATATATAGTAATAGTGCACAGTATTAATATATAGTATTAGTGCACAGTATTATTATATAGTAATAGTGCACAGTATTATTATATAGCAATAGTGCACACTATTAATATATAGCAATAGTGCACAGTATTATTATATAGTATTAGTGCATAGTATTAATATATAGTAATAGTGCACAGTATTAATATATAGTATTAGTGCACAGTATTATTATATAGTAATAGTGCACAGTATTATTATATAGTAATAGTGCATAGTATTATTATATAGCATTAGTGCATAGTATTAACATATAGTAATAGTGCACAGTATTAATATATAGTAAGAGTGCATTGTATTATTATATAGTATTAGTGCATAGTATTATTATATAGTAATAGTGCATATTATTATTATATAGTAATAGTGCACAGTATTATCATATAGTATTAGTGCATAGTATTAATATATAGTAATAGTGCACAGTATTATTATATAGTAGTAGTGCACAGTATTATTATATAGTAATAGTGCACAGTATTATTATATAGTAATAGTGCATAGTATTATTATATAGTATTAGTGCATAGTATTAACATATAGTAATAGTGCACAGTATTAATATATAGTAAAAGTGCATAGTATTATTATATAGTATTAGTGCACAGTATTATTATATAGTAATAGTGCCCAGTATTATTATATAGTAATAGTGCATAGTATTATTATATAGCATTAGTGCACAGTATTATTATATAGTAAGAGTGCATAGTATTATTATATAGTATTAGTGCACAGTATTATTATATAGTAATAGTGCACAGTATTATTATATAGTAATAGTGCATAGTATTATTATATAGTATTAGTGCATAGTATTATCATATAGTAATAGTGCACAGTATTAATATATAGTAAGAGTGCATTGTATTTTTATATAGTATTAGTGCATAGTATTATTATATAGTAATAGTGCATAGTATTATTATATAGTAATAGTGCACAGTATTATTATATAGTATTAGTGCATAGTATTAATATATAGTAATAGTGCACAGTATTATTATATAGTAGTAGTGCACAGTATTATTATATAGTATTAGTGCATAGTATTAATATATAGTAAGAGTGCACAGTATTATTATATATTATTAGTGCACAGTATTATTATACAGTATTAGTGCATAGTATTAATATATAGTAATAGTGCACAGTATTATTGTACAGTAGTAGTTCATAGTATTAATATATAGTAAGAGTGCATAGTATTATTATATAGTATTAGTGCACAGTATTATTATATAGTAATAGTGCACAGTATTATTATATAGTAATAGTGCATAGTATTATTATATAGTATTAGTGCATAGTATTAACATATAGTAATAGTGCACAGTATTAATATATAGTAAGAGTGCATTGTATTATTATATAGTATTAGTGCATAGTATTATTATATAGTAATAGTGCATAGTATTATTATATAGTAATAGTGCACAGTATTATTATATAGTATTAGTGCATAGTATTAATATATAGTAATAGTGCACAGTATTATTATATAGTAGTAGTGCACAGTATTATTATATAGTATTAGTGCATAGTATTAATATATAGTAAGAGTGCACAGTATTATTATATATTATTAGTGCACAGTATTATTATACAGTATTAGTGCATAGTATTAATATATAGTAATAGTGCACAGTATTATTGTACAGTAGTAGTGCATAGTATTAATATATAGTAATAGTGCACAGTATTATTATATAGTAGTAGTGCATAGTATTATTATATAGTATTAGTGCATAGTATTAATATATAGTATTAGTGCACAGTATTATTATACTGTATAGTAATAGTACATAGTATTAATATATAGCAATAGTGCACAGTATTATTATATAGTAGTAGTGCATAGTATTAATATTTAGTAATAGTGCACAGTATTATTATATAGTATTAGTTCACAGTATTATTATATAATATTAGTGCACAGTATTATTATATAGTATTAGTGCATAGTATTAATATATAGTAATAGTGCACAGTATTAATATATAGTATTAGTGCACAGTATTATTATATAGTACTAGTGCACAGTATTATTATATAGCAATAGTGCACAGTATTAATATATAGCAATAGTGCACAGTATTATTATATAGTATTAGTGCATAGTATTAATATATAGTAATAGTGCACAGTATTAATATATAGTATTAGTGCACAGTATTATTATATAGTAATAGTGCACAGTATTATTATATAGCAATAGTGCACACTATTAATATATAGCAATAGTGCACAGTATTATTATATAGTATTAGTGCATAGTATTAATATATAGTAATAGTGCACAGTATTAATATATAGTATTAGTTGCACAGTATTATTATATAGTAATAGTGCACAGTATTATTACATAACAATAGTGCACAGCATTAATATATAGCAATAGTGCACAGTATTATTATATAGTACTAGAGCACAGTATTATTATATAGCAATAGTGCACAGTATTAATATATAGTAATAGTGCACAGTATTATTATATAGTAATAGTGCACAGTATTATTATATAGTATTAGTGCACAGTATTATTATATAGTAATAGTGCACAGTATTATTATATAGTAATAGTGCATAGTATTATTATATAGCATTAGTGCATAGTATTAACATATAGTAATAGTGCACAGTATTAATATATAGTAAGAGTGCATAGTATTATTATATAGTATTAGTGCATAGTATTATTATATAGTAATAGTGCACAGTATTATTATATAGTAATAGTGCACAGTATTATTATATAGTAATAGTGCATAGTATTATTATATAGTAATAGTGCATAGTATTATCATATAGTATTAGTGCATAGTATTAATATATAGTAATAGTGCACAGTATTATTATATAGTAGTAGTGCACAGTATTATTATATAGTAATAGTGCACAGTATTATTATATAGTAATAGTGCATAGTATTATTATATAGTATTAGTGCATAGTATTAACATATAGTAATAGTGCACAGTATTAATATATAGTAAGAGTGCATAGTATTATTATATAGTATTAGTGCACAGTATTATTATATAGTAATAGTGCACAGTATTATTATATAGTAATAGTGCATAGTATTATTATATAGCATTAGTGCACAGTATTATTATATAGTAAGAGTGCATAGTATTATTATATAGTATTAGTGCACAGTATTATTATACAGTATTAGTGCATAGTATTAATATATAGTAATAGTGCACAGTATTATTGTACAGTAGTAGTTCATAGTATTAATATATAGTAAGAGTGCATAGTATTATTATATAGTATTAGTGCACAGTATTATTATATAGTAATAGTGCACAGTATTATTATATAGTAATAGTGCATAGTATTATTATATAGTATTAGTGCATAGTATTAACATATAGTAATAGTGCACAGTATTAATATATAGTAAGACTGCATTGTATTATTATATAGTATTAGTGCACAGTATTTTTATATAGTAATAGTGCACAGTATTATTATATAGTAATAGTGCATAGTATTATTATATAGCATTAGTGCATAGTATTAACATATAGTAATAGTGCACAGTATTAATATATAGTAAGAGTGCATAGTATTATTATATAGTATTAGTGCATAGTATTATTATATAGTAATAGTGCACAGTATTATTATATAGTAATAGTGCACAGTATTATTATATAGTAATAGTGCATAGTATTATTATATAGTAATAGTGCATAGTATTATCATATAGTATTAGTGCATAGTATTAATATATAGTAATAGTGCACAGTATTATTATATAGTAGTAGTGCACAGTATTATTATATAGTAATAGTGCACAGTATTATTATATAGTAATAGTGCATAGTATTATTATATAGTATTAGTGCATAGTATTAACATATAGTAATAGTGCACAGTATTAATATATAGTAAGAGTGCATAGTATTATTATATAGTATTAGTGCACAGTATTATTATATAGTAATAGTGCACAGTATTATTATATAGTAATAGTGCATAGTATTATTATATAGCATTAGTGCACAGTATTATTATATAGTAAGAGTGCATAGTATTATTATATAGTATTAGTGCACAGTATTATTATATAGTAATAGTGCACAGTATTATTATATAGTAATAGTGCATAGTATTATTATATAGTATTAGTGCATAGTATTAACATATAGTAATAGTGCACAGTATTAATATATAGTAAGAGTGCATTGTATTATTATATAGTATTAGTGCATAGTATTGTTATATAGTAATAGTGCATAGTATTATTATATAGTAATAGTGCACAGTATTATTATATAGTATTAGTGCATAGTATTAATATATAGTAATAGTGCACAGTATTATTATATAGTAGTAGTGCACAGTATTATTATATAGTATTAGTGCATAGTATTAATATATAGTAAGAGTGCACAGTATTATTATATATTATTAGTGCACAGTATTATTATACAGTATTAGTGCATAGTATTAATATATAGTAATAGTGCACAGTATTATTGTACAGTAGTAGTTCATAGTATTAATATATAGTAAGAGTGCATAGTATTATTATATAGTATTAGTGCACAGTATTAATATATAGTAATAGTGCACAGTATTATTATATAGTAATAGTGCATAGTATTATTATATAGTATTAGTGCATAGTATTAACATATAGTAATAGTGCACAGTATTAATATATAGTAAGACTGCACAGTATTATTATATAGTAATAGTGCACAGTATTATTATATAGTATTAGTGCACAGTATTATTATATAGTAATAGTGCACAGTATTATTATATAGTAATAGTGCATAGTATTATTATATAGTATTAGTGCATAGTATTAACATATAGTAATAGTGCACAGTATTAATATATAGTAAGACTGCATTGTATTATTATATAGTATTAGTGCATAGTATTATTATATAGTAATAGTGCATAGTATTATTATATAGTAATAGTGCACAGTATTATTATATAGTATTAGTGCATAGTATTAATATATAGTAATAGTGCACAGTATTATTATATAGTAGTAGTGCACAGTATTATTATATAGTATTAGTGCATAGTATTAATATATAGTAAGAGTGCACAGTATTATTATATATTATTAGTGCACAGTATTATTATACAGTATTAGTGCATAGTATTAATATATAGTAATAGTGCACAGTATTATTGTACAGTAGTAGTGCATAGTATTAATATATAGTAATAGTGCACAGTATTATTATATAGTATTAGTTCACAGTATTATTATATAGTAAGAGTGCACAGTATTATTATATAGTAATAGTGCACAGTATTATTATATAGTATTAGTTCACAGTATTATTATATAGTAAGAGTGCACAGTATTATTATATAGTAATAGTGCACAGTATTAATATATAGTATTAGTGCACAGTATTATTATATAGTAATAGTGCACAGTATTATTATATAGCAATAGTGCACACTATTAATATATAGCAATAGTGCACAGTTTTATTATATAGTATTAGTGCATAGTATTAATATATAGTAATAGTGGACAGTATTAATTTATAGTATTAGTGCACAGTATTATTATATAGTAATAGTGCACAGTATTATTATATAGTAATAGTGCATAGTATTATTATATAGTATTAGTGCATAGTATTAACATATAGTAATAGTGCACAGTATTAATATATAGTAAGAGTGCATAGTATTATTATATAGTATTAGTGCACAGTATTATTATATAGTAATAGTGCACAGTATTATTATATAGTAATAGTGCATAGTATTATTATATAGCATAAGTGCACAGTATTATTATATAGTAAGAGTGCATAGTATTATTATATAGTATTAGTGCATAGTATTAACATATAGTAATAGTGCACAGTATTAATATATAGTAAGAGTGCATTGTATTATTATATAGTATTAGTGCATAGTATTATTATATAGTAATAGTGCATAGTATTATTATATAGTAATAGTGCACAGTATTATTATATAGTATTAGTGCATAGTATTAATATATAGTAATAGTGCACAGTATTATTATATAGTAGTAGTGCACAGTATTATTATATAGTATTAGTGCATAGTATTAATATATAGTAAGAGTGCACAGTATTATTATATATTATTAGTGCACAGTATTATTATACAGTATTAGTGCATAGTATTAATATATAGTAATAGTGCACAGTATTATTGTACAGTAGTAGTGCATAGTATTAATATATAGTAATAGTGCACAGTATTATTATATAGTAGTAGTGCATAGTATTATTATATAGTATTAGTGCATAGTATTAATATATAGTATTAGTGCACAGTATTATTATACTGTATAGTAATAGTACATAGTATTAATATATAGCAATAGTGCACAGTATTATTATATAGTAGTAGTGCATAGTATTAATATATAGTAATAGTGCACAGTATTATTATATAGTATTAGTTCACAGTATTATTATATAATATTAGTGCACAGTATTATTATATAGTATTAGTGCATAGTAATAATATATAGTAATAGTGCACAGTATTAATATATAGTATTAGTGCACAGTATTATTATATAGTAATAGTGCACATTATTATTATATAGCAATAGTGCACAGTATTAATATATAGTAATAGTGCATAGTATTATTATATAGCATTAGTGCATAGTATTAACATATAGTAATAGTGCACAGTATTAATATATAGTAAGAGTGCATAGTATTATTATATAGTATTAGTGCACAGTATTATTATATAGTAATAGTGCACAGTATTATTATATAGTAATAGTGCATAGTATTATTATATAGTATTAGTGCATAGTATTAACATATAGTAATAGTGCACAGTATTAATATATAGTAAGAGTGCATTGTATTATTATATAGTATTAGTGCATAGTATTATTATATAGTAATAGTGCATAGTATTATTATATAGTAATAGTGCACAGTATTATTATATAGTATTAGTGCATAGTATTAATATATAGTAATAGTGCACAGTATTATTATATAGTAGTAGTGCACAGTATTATTATATAGTATTAGTGCATAGTATTAATATATAGTAAGAGTGCACAGTATTATTATATATTATTAGTGCACAGTATTATTATACAGTATTAGTGCATAGTATTAATATATAGTAATAGTGCACAGTATTATTGTACAGTAGTAGTGCATAGTATTAATATATAGTAATAGTGCACAGTATTATTATATAGTAGTAGTGCATAGTATTATTATATAGTATTAGTGCATAGTATTTATATATAGTATTAGTGCACAGTATTATTATACTGTATAGTAATAGTACATAGTATTAATATATAGCAATAGTGCACAGTATTATTATATAGTAGTAGTGCATAGTATTAATATATAGTATTAGTGCACAGTATTATTATATAGTAATAGTGCACATTATTATTATATAGCAATAGTGCACAGTATTAATATATAGCAATAGTGCACCGTATTATTATATAGTATTAGTGCATAGTATTAATATATAGTAATAGTGCACAGTATTAATATATAGTATTAGTGCACAGTATTATTATATAGTAATAGTGCACAGTATTATTATATAGCAATAGTGCACACTATTAATATATAGCAATAGTGCACAGTATTATTATATAGTATTAGTGCATAGTATTAATATATAGTAATAGTGCACAGTATTAATATATAGTATTAGTGCACAGTATTATTATATAGTAATAGTGCACAGTATTATTATATAACAATAGTGCACAGCATTAATATATAGCAATAGTGCACAGTATTATTATATAGTACTAGAGCACAGTATTATTATATAGTAATAGTGCACAGTATTAATATATAGTAAGAGTGCATAGTATTATTATATAGTATTAGTGCATAGTATTATTATATAGTAATAGTGCACAGTATTATTATATAGTAATAGTGCACAGTATTATTATATAGTATTAGTGCATAGTATTAATATATAGTATTAGTGCATAGTATTAATATATAGTAATAGTGCACAGTATTAATATATAGTATTAGTGCACAGTATTATTATATAGTAATAGTGCACAGTATTATTATACTGTATAGTAATAGTACATAGTATTAATATATAGCAATAGTGCACAGTATTATTATATAGTAGTAGTGCATAGTATTAATATATAGTAATAGTGCACAGTATTATTATATAGTATTAGTTCACAGTATTATTATATAGTATTAGTGCACAGTATTATTATATGGTAATAGTGCACAGTATTAATATATAGTATTAGTGCACAGTATTATTATATAGTAATAGTGCACAGTATTATTATATAGCAATAGTGCACACTATTAATATATAGCAATAGTGCACAGTTTTATTATATAGTATTAGTGCATAGTATTAATATATAGTAATAGTGCACAGTATTAATATATAGTATTAGTGCACAGTATTATTATATAGTAATAGTGCACAGTATTATTATATAGTAATAGTGCATAGTATTATTATATAGTATTAGTGCATAGTATTAACATATAGTAATAGTGCACAGTATTAATATATAGTAAGAGTGCATTGTATTATTATATAGTATTAGTGCATAGTATTATTATATAGTAATAGTGCATATTATTATTATATAGTAATAGTGCACAGTATTATCATATAGTATTAGTGCATAGTATTAATATATAGTAATAGTGCACAGTATTATTATATAGTAGTAGTGCACAGTATTATTATATAGTAATAGTGCACAGTATTATTATATAGTAATAGTGCATAGTATTATTATATAGTATTAGTGCATAGTATTAACATATAGTAATAGTGCACAGTATTAATATATAGTAAGAGTGCATAGTATTATTATATAGTATTAGTGCACAGTATTATTATATAGTAATAGTGCACAGTATTATTATATAGTAATAGTGCATAGTATTATTATATAGCATAAGTGCACAGTATTATTATATAGTAAGAGTGCATAGTATTTGTCACGGGGCAAAGGTATACGTCTTCCTCCGGATGGTCTTTTGAATCAACACGGACGCCAGAGGTCGGGAGACAACAGCAATTTATTGTAATCCACAAAGTTAGTAGCCGGCAGCGGTCACATCAACCGTAATAACAATAAGTCCATAGAAGTCACAATCCAATGATAACTTTGGTTCCTTGGTCCTGTAACTATATCCTGGCTCTCTGCAGAGCTGTGCACAGGCCGGCTAACACATACTAACTGCAGCTACAACTATATACTAAAACTGTTACACCTATATCTGTGGGTGGGAAGGGCTGAGTCACAGATCCTTCCCCCCTCACCTATGCCAAGGAGAGCAGACTCCCTGTCTACTATGGACAATGCACCATCCAACATCTTCTTGGAGACACTGATCAGATTATCTCCACCCATTGTCCTCACTAGTTAGAGGTATTTGCATACAATGTGCTAACACACTAGACCCTAATCAGCCAACTACACATTGATGTATATAACAGGTTAGAGAATACATTCCACATGAAATATATATTACACATTGCCTATAGTATAGACTCTAACCATCCCGTGACAACCCCTCCCCCTCTCAAAACATGTGCATGACACAATTGGCCTACACAGGTAAATTGGGGAATGCACATCAGTCTCTATAGCTCATATGTCCTCCTGCCGGGATAACCCATCTGCGTTCTGGTGTTGGTTCCCTCGGCGGTACTGAATGGTAAAGTTGTAGAGTTGAAGGGCTGGCATCTGGCAAAAAATCCGGTGGATCCATGTTGGCGTCTCTCTGAGCTTGGCTTCGGGTCACTGCTCCCACAAAGTGGCACTGTAGATTTCCAACATCGTTGCCTAACAGAACATCGGCCGGCAGCCCGCTCATCACACCAATTGTGCATCGTTTTGGTCCATAACCATAGTCGAGTTCCACGGTAGCTTTAGGAATACGTCTCCGAGTACCTCCTGCCAACTCGATAGAAAGGCCAGGGCCCTCCTCTAGGGCCTCGGGTCGAACCACTCGGGGGTCCGCTACCGTTAGGAAAGCTCCCGAGTCCCGGAATCCAACAACTGTTCGGCCATCCAGTAGGACCTCCTGCAAGTGCTTCCTCTGAAGGTTTGCGGGATGTGTGGCGGAAGGCTGAATCCCATAGACCCCTGGAGGTGGAACAGATGTGTCATTCATGGAGTCATCTGGAAATGGGGCCAAACTTTCTGTCCTAGGAGTGGTTCCCAGGTAGTGAATAGGCCGGGATGCCACGGTGGCCCGTGCCCCCATGTTAACAGGGCAACTAGCTTGCAAATGTCCAGGCCGCCCGCACCCAAAACATCTGCGCTCTAGCATTCTTCCAGTAGGTCGTTGTCTAGGGACAGGGTTGTTCATAGCTGGAGGCCGATGGGCTGGGGCAGGGGTAGAGGGGGAATTGTAATCCTGAGGCCGGGAACGAAAGGTGGGTGGCTGGATGAAGGGTGTCTGGCGGACTGTGGTAGTTTTCCGCTCCTCTGCAAACAACCTCTTCCACTGCGGCTTGATGGTCAGGCCCTCATCTGCAAGGGAAGCAGCTTGCTCCACTGTGGCTGGGTTCCGTTCCAGCACCCACTCACGGATCTCAGCGGGGCACTGGGAAAAGAACTGTTCCTTAAGTATGACTTGGAGGATCTTATCGACTGTGACAGCCTCCTCTCCTTCTAGCCAGCGCTTGCATGCTTGCTTCAACTTGTGGGCGAACATGTGGAAGGAGCTTCCCCCATTGTAAGACAAAGAGCGGAACTGAACTCGGTAGGTCTCTGGAGTGACTGCATAATACTTCTGCACCGCTCTTTTAATGGCCTCATAGTCCCGCTGATCACTAGGGTCCATGGCTCTGAGAGCTTCCGCAGCCCCATCTCGTAGGTGCCCCACCAGATACCGGACCCAATCCTTCTCTGGGACTTCCATCAGGTGGCACTGGTGTTCGAAGTCCTGAAAATATCCATCAACATCCCCAGCCGCTTCCTCAAAGGTCTTGAAGTGTTTATGGGAGACATATGGTGGTTCTCTCACTGTTGGGCTGGGGGTCGACGTTTGATTATAATTCCTCATAGTTATCTCAGCCATTCGCATTTCATGCGCCATTCTTTCCTTTTCATGCGCCATTCTCTGTTCCTCCTTCTCCGTTTCCTGAGCCCTCTGTAATGCTCTACTCCTTTGCTCTGCAGTTGCTCCTAGCCCCAGCACTGCCAATTCCTCCTCATACAAAACAACCCATCTGCTCTTTTGGGTCTGTACCTGCCATTCCCGTATCTCTACTGTCTCCTGAGGGCAGCCCTCCTCATGGTCGCTTTGCAGGGTCATCTCCTCCAGTGCCTCGATCAGTTGCTCTTTCGTTCTTCCCTGGTAACTCAGGTTTAGTTCCCGGGCCCTTACTTGTAGACTTGCCATAGTCCAGTTCCTGTATTCTGAGGTTGTGGCTCCATTAATCGCTGGGCTGCTGTAGTCCATCTCGCTATCCGCTGTTGATCCCACCGCTGCCAACCAGTTGTCACGGGGCAAAGGTATACGTCTTCCTCCGGATGGTCTTTTGAATCAACACGGACGCCAGAGGTCGGGAGACAACAGCAATTTATTGTAATCCACAAAGTTAGTAGCCGGCAGCGGTCACATCAACCGTAATAACAATAAGTCCATAGAAGTCACAATCCAATGATAACTTTGGTTCCTTGGTCCTGTAACTATATCCTGGCTCTCTGCAGAGCTGTGCACAGGCCGGCTAACACATACTAACTGCAGCTACAACTATATACTAAAACTGTTACACCTATATCTGTGGGTGGGAAGGGCTGAGTCACAGATCCTTCCCCCCTCACCTATGCCAAGGAGAGCAGACTCCCTGTCTACTATGGACAATGCACCATCCAACATCTTCTTGGAGACACTGATCAGATTATCTCCACCCATTGTCCTCACTAGTTAGAGGTATTTGCATACAATGTGCTAACACACTAGACCCTAATCAGCCAACTACACATTGATGTATATAACAGGTTAGAGAATACATTCCACATGAAATATATATTACACATTGCCTATAGTATAGACTCTAACCATCCCGTGACAGTATTATTATATAGTATTAGTGCATAGTATTAACATATAGTAATAGTGCACAGTATTAATATATAGCAAGAGTGCATTGTATTATTATATAGTATTAGTGCATAGTATTATTATATAGTAATAGTGCATAGTATTATTATATAGTAATAGTGCACAGTATTATTATATAGTATTAGTGCATAGTATTAATATATAGTAATAGTGCACAGTATTATTATATAGTAGTAGTGCACAGTATTATTATATAGTATTAGTGCATAGTATTAATATATAGTAAGAGTGCACAGTATTATTATATATTATTAGTGCACAGTATTATTATACAGTATTAGTGCATAGTATTAATATATAGTAATAGTGCACAGTATTATTGTACAGTAGTAGTGCATAGTATTAATATATAGTAAGAGTGCACAGTATTATTATATATTATTAGTACACAGTATTATTATACAGTATTAGTGCATAGTATTAATATATAGTAATAGTGCACAGTATTATTATATAGTAATAGTGCACAGTATTATTATATAGTAATAGTGCACAGTATTATTATATAGTAGTAGTGCATAGTATTATTATATAGTATTAGTGCATAGTATTAATATATAGTATTAGTGCACAGTATTATTATACTGTATAGTAATAGTACATAGTATTAATATATAGCAATAGTGCACAGTATTATTATATAGTAGTAGTGCATAGTATTAATATATAGTAATAGTGCACAGTATTATTATATAGTATTAGTTCACAGTATTATTATATAATATTAGTGCACAGTATTATTATATAGTATTAGTGCATAGTAATAATATATAGTAATAGTGCACAGTATTAATATATAGTATTAGTGCACAGTATTATTATATAGTAATAGTGCACATTATTATTATATAGCAATAGTGCACAGTATTAATATATAGCAATAGTGCACAGTATTATTATATAGTATTAGTGCATAGTATTAATATATAGTAATAGTGCACAGTATTAATATATAGTATTAGTGCACAGTATTATTATATAGTAATAGTGCACAGTATTATTATATAGCAATAGTGCACACTATTAATATATAGCAATAGTGCACAGTATTATTATATAGTATTAGTGCATAGTATTAATATATAGTAATAGTGCACAGTATTAATATATAGTATTAGTGCACAGTATTATTATATAGTAATAGTGCACAGTATTATTATATAACAATAGTGCACAGCATTAATATATAGCAATAGTGCACAGTATTATTATATAGTACTAGAGCACAGTATTATTATATAGCAATAGTGCACAGTATTAATATATAGTAATAGTGCACAGTATTATTATATAGTAATAGTGCACAGTATTAATATATAGTATTAGTGCACAGTATTATTATATAGTAATAGTGCACAGTATTATTATATAGCAATAGTGCACACTATTAATATATAGCAATAGTGCACAGTATTATTATATAGTATTAGTGCATAGTATTAATATATAGTAATAGTGCACAGTATTAATATATAGTATTAGTGCACAGTATTATTATATAGTAATAGTGCACAGTATTATTATATAGTAATAGTGCATAGTATTATTATATAGTATTAGTGCATAGTATTAACATATAGTAATAGTGCACAGTATTAATATATAGTAAGAGTGCATTGTATTATTATATAGTATTAGTGCATAGTATTATTATATAGTAATAGTGCATATTATTATTATATAGTAATAGTGCACAGTATTATCATATAGTATTAGTGCATAGTATTAATATATAGTAATAGTGCACAGTATTATTATATAGTAGTAGTGCACAGTATTATTATATAGTAATAGTGCACAGTATTATTATATAGTAATAGTGCATAGTATTATTATATAGTATTAGTGCATAGTATTAACATATAGTAATAGTGCACAGTATTAATATATAGTAAGAGTGCACAGTATTATTATATATTATTAGTGCACAGTATTATTATACAGTATTAGTGCATAGTATTAATATATAGTAATAGTGCACAGTATTATTGTACAGTAGTAGTTCATAGTATTAATATATAGTAAGAGTGCATAGTATTATTATATAGTATTAGTGCACAGTATTATTATATAGTAATAGTGCACAGTATTATTATATAGTAATAGTGCATAGTATTATTATATAGTATTAGTGCATAGTATTAATATATAGTAATAGTGCACAGTATTATTATATAGTAGTAGTGCACAGTATTATTATATAGTTTTAGTGCATAGTATTAATATATAGTAAGAGTGCACAGTATTATTATATATTATTAGTGCACAGTATTATTATACAGTATTAGTGCATAGTATTAATATATAGTAATAGTGCACAGTATTATTGTACAGTAGTAGTGCATAGTATTAATATATAGTAATAGTGCACAGTATTATTATATAGTAGTAGTGCATAGTATTATTATATAGTATTAGTGCATAGTATTAATATATAGTATTAGTGCACAGTATTATTATACTGTATAGTAATAGTACTGTCACGGGATGGTTAGAGTCCGGCAATAGGCAATGTGTAATATATATTTCATGTGGAATGTATTCTCTAACCTGTTGTAAACATCAGTGTGTAGTTGGCTGATTCGGGTCTAATGTGTTAGCACATTGTATGCAAATACATCTAACTAGTGAGGACAATGGGTGGAGATAATCTGATCAGTGTCTCCAAGAAGATGTTGGACTGTGCATTGTTCAAAAGAGACAGGGAGTCTGCTCTCCTTGGCATAGGTGAGGGGGGAAGGATCTGTGACTCAGCCCTTCCCACCCCCAGATATAGGAAGTAACAGTTTAGTATATAGATGTAGCTAGCAGTTAGTATGAGTTAGCCGGCCTGTGCACAGCTCTGTAGAGAGCCAGGATTTAGTTACAGGACCAAGGAGCCAAAGCTATCATTGGATTGTGACTTCTGTGGACTTATTGTTGTTACGGTTGATGTGACTGCCACCGGCTACTAACTTTGTGGATTACAATAAATTGCTGTTGTCTCCCGACCTCTTGCGTCCGTGTTGATTCAAAAGACCATCCGGAGGAAGACGTATACCTTTGCTCCGTGACAACTGGTTGGCAGCGGTGGGATCAACAGCGGACAGCGAGATGGACCACAACAGCTCAGCGATTAATGGAACCACAACCTCAGAATACAGGAACTGGACTATGGCAAATCTAAAATTAAGGGCCCGGGAACTAAACCTGAGTTACCAGGGAAGAACGAAAGAGCAACTGATCGAGGCACTGGAGGAGATGACCCTGCAAAGCGACAATGAGGAGGACTGCCCCCAGGAGACAGTAGAGATACGGGAGTGGCAGGTACAGACCCAAAAGAGCAGATGGGTTGTTTTGTATGAGGAGGAATTGGCAGTGCTGGGGCTAGGAGCAACTGCAGAGCAAAGGAGTAGAGCATTACAGAGGGCTCAGGAAACGGAGAAGGAGGAACAGAGAATGGCGCATGAAAAGGAAAGAATGGCGCATGAAATGCGAATGGCTGAGATAACTATGCGGAATTATAATCAAACGTCGACCCCCAGCCCAACAGTGAGAGAACCACAATATGTCTCCCATAAACACTTCAAGACCTTTGATGAAGCGGCTGGGGATGTTGATGGATATTTTCAGGACTTCGAACACCAGTGCCACCTGATGGAAGTCCCAGAGAAGGATTGGGTCCGGTATCTGGTGGGGCACCTACGAGATGGGGCTGCGGAAGCTCTCAGAGCCATGGACCCTAGTGATCAGCGGGACTATGAGGCCATTAAAAGAGCGGTGCAGAAGTATTATGCAGTCACTCCAGAGACCTACCGAGTTCAGTTCCGCTCTTTGTCTTACAATGGGGGAAGCTCCTTCCACATGTTCGCCCACAAGTTGAAGCAAGCATGCAAGCGCTGGCTAGAAGGAGAGGAGGCTGTCACAGTCGATAAGATCCTCCAAGTCATACTTAAGGAACAGTTCTTTTCCCAGTGCCCCGCTGAGATCCGTGAGTGGGTGCTGGAACGGAACCCAGCCACAGTTGAGCAAGCTGCTTCTCTTGCAGATGAGGGCCTGACCATCAAGCCGCAGTGGAAGAGGTTGTTTGCAGAGGAGCGGAAAACTACCACAGTCCGCCAGACACCCTTCAGCCAGCCACCCACCTTTCGTGTCCGGCCTCAGGATTACAATTCCCCCCCTACCCCTGCCCCAGCCCATCGGCCTCCAGCTATGAACAACCCTGTCCCTAGACAACGACCCACTGGAAGAATGCTAGAGCGCAGATGTTTTGGGTGCGGGCGGCCTGGACATTTGCAAGCTAGTTGCCCTGCTAACATGGGGGCACGGGCCACCGTGGCATCCCGGCCTATTCACTACCTGGGAACCACCCCTAGGACAGAAAGTTTGGCCCCATTTCCAGATGACTCCATGAATGACCCATCTGTTCCACCTCCAGGGGTCTATGGGATTCAGCCTTCCGCCACACATCCCGCAAACCTTCAGAGGAAGCACTTGCAGGAGGTCCTACTGGATGGCCGAACAGTTGTTGGATTCCGGGACTCGGGAGCTTTCCTAACGGTAGCGGACCCCCGAGTTGTGCGACCCGAGGCCCTAGAGGAGGGCCCTGGCATTTCTATCAAGTTGGCAGGGGGTACTCAAAGACGTATTCCTAAAGCTACCGTGGAACTCGACTATGGTTATGGACCAAAACGATGCACAATTGGTGTGATGAGCGGGCTGCCGGCCGATGTTCTGTTAGGCAACGATGTTGGAAATCTACAGTGCCACTTTGTGGGAGCAGTGACCCGAAGCCAAGCTCAGAGAGAAGCCAACATGGATCCACCGGATTTTCTGACAGATGCCAGCCCTTCAACCCTACAACTTTACCATTCAGTACCGCCGAGGGAACCAACACCAGAACACAGATGGGTTATCCCGGCAGGAGGAAATATGAGCTATAGAGACTGATGTGCATTCCCCAATTTACCTGTGTAGGCCAATTGTGTCATGCACATGTTTTGAGAGGGGGAGGGGTTGTCACGGGATGGTTAGAGTCCGGCAATAGGCAATGTGTAATATATATTTCATGTGGAATGTATTCTCTAACCTGTTGTAAACATCAGTGTGTAGTTGGCTGATTCGGGTCTAATGTGTTAGCACATTGTATGCAAATACATCTAACTAGTGAGGACAATGGGTGGAGATAATCTGATCAGTGTCTCCAAGAAGATGTTGGACTGTGCATTGTTCAAAAGAGACAGGGAGTCTGCTCTCCTTGGCATAGGTGAGGGGGGAAGGATCTGTGACTCAGCCCTTCCCACCCCCAGATATAGGAAGTAACAGTTTAGTATATAGATGTAGCTAGCAGTTAGTATGAGTTAGCCGGCCTGTGCACAGCTCTGTAGAGAGCCAGGATTTAGTTACAGGACCAAGGAGCCAAAGCTATCATTGGATTGTGACTTCTGTGGACTTATTGTTGTTACGGTTGATGTGACTGCCACCGGCTACTAACTTTGTGGATTACAATAAATTGCTGTTGTCTCCCGACCTCTTGCGTCCGTGTTGATTCAAAAGACCATCCGGAGGAAGACGTATACCTTTGCTCCGTGACAAGTACATAGTATTAATATATAGCAATTGTGCACAGTATTATTATATAGTAGTAGTGCATAGTATTAATATTTAGTAATAGTGCACAGTATTATTATATAGTATTAGTTCACAGTATTATTATATAATATTAGTGCACAGTATTATTATATAGTATTAGTGCATAGTATTAATATATAGTAATAGTGCACAGTATTAATATATAGTATTAGTGCACAGTATTATTATATAGTACTAGTGCACAGTATTATTATATAGCAATAGTGCACAGTATTAATATATAGCAATAGTGCACAGTATTATTATATAGTATTAGTGCATAGTATTAATATATAGTAATAGTGCACAGTATTAATATATAGTATTAGTGCACAGTATTATTATATAGTAATAGTGCACAGTATTATTATATAGCAATAGTGCACACTATTAATATATAGCAATAGTGCACAGTATTATTATATAGTATTAGTGCATAGTATCAATATATAGTAATAGTGCACAGTATTAATATATAGTATTAGTTGCACAGTATTATTATATAGTAATAGTGCACAGTATTATTACATAACAATAGTGCACAGCATTAATATATAGCAATAGTGCACAGTATTATTATATAGTACTAGAGCACAGTATTATTATATAGCAATAGTGCACAGTATTAATATATAGTAATAGTGCACAGTATTATTATATAGTAATAGTGCACAGTATTATTATATAGTATTAGTGCACAGTATTATTATATAGTAATAGTGCACAGTATTATTATATAGTAATAGTGCATAGTATTATTATATAGCATTAGTGCATAGTATTAACATATAGTAATAGTGCACAGTATTAATATATAGTAAGAGTGCATAGTATTATTATATAGTATTAGTGCATAGTATTATTATATAGTAATAGTGCACAGTATTATTATATAGTAATAGTGCACAGTATTATTATATAGTAATAGTGCATAGTATTATTATATAGTAATAGTGCATAGTATTATCATATAGTATTAGTGCATAGTATTAATATATAGTAATAGTGCACAGTATTATTATATAGTAGTAGTGCACAGTATTATTATATAGTATTAGTGCATAGTATTAATATATAGTAAGAGTGCACAGTATTATTATATATTATTAGTGCACAGTATTATTATACAGTATTAGTGCATAGTATTAATATATAGTAATAGTGCACAGTATTATTGTACAGTAGTAGTTCATAGTATTAATATATAGTAAGAGTGCATAGTATTATTATATAGTATTAGTGCACAGTATTATTATATAGTAATAGTGCACAGTATTATTATATAGTAATAGTGCATAGTATTATTATATAGTATTAGTGCATAGTATTAACATATAGTAATAGTGCACAGTATTAATATATAGTAAGAGTGCATTGTATTATTATATAGTATTAGTGCATAGTATTATTATATAGTAATAGTGCATAGTATTATTATATAGTAATAGTGCACAGTATTATTATATAGTATTAGTGCATAGTATTAATATATAGTAATAGTGCACAGTATTATTATATAGTAGTAGTGCACAGTATTATTATATAGTATTAGTGCATAGTATTAATATATAGTAAGAGTGCACAGTATTATTATATATTATTAGTGCACAGTATTATTATACAGTATTAGTGCATAGTATTAATATATAGTAATAGTGCACAGTATTATTGTACAGTAGTAGTGCATAGTATTAATATATAGTAATAGTGCACAGTATTATTATATAGTAGTAGTGCATAGTATTATTATATAGTATTAGTGCATAGTATTAATATATAGTATTAGTGCACAGTATTATTATACTGTATAGTAATAGTACATAGTATTAATATATAGCAATTGTGCACAGTATTATTATATAGTAGTAGTGCATAGTATTAATATTTAGTAATAGTGCACAGTATTATTATATAGTATTAGTTCACAGTATTATTATATAATATTAGTGCACAGTATTATTATATAGTATTAGTGCATAGTATTAATATATAGTAATAGTGCACAGTATTAATATATAGTATTAGTGCACAGTATTATTATATAGTACTAGTGCACAGTATTATTATATAGTAATAGTGCATAGTATTATTATATAGTATTAGTGCATAGTATTATCATATAGTAATAGTGCACAGTATTAATATATAGTAAGAGTGCATTGTATTTTTATATAGTATTAGTGCATAGTATTATTATATAGTAATAGTGCATAGTATTAATATATAGTATTAGTTGCACAGTATTATTATATAGTAATAGTGCACAGTATTATTACATAACAATAGTGCACAGCATTAATATATAGCAATAGTGCACAGTATTATTATATAGTACTAGAGCACAGTATTATTATATAGCAATAGTGCACAGTATTAATATATAGTAATAGTGCACAGTATTATTATATAGTAATAGTGCATAGTATTATTATATAGTATTAGTGCATAGTATTATCATATAGTAATAGTGCACAGTATTAATATATAGTAAGATTGCATTGTATTTTTATATAGTATTAGTGCATAGTATTATTATATAGTAATAGTGCATAGTATTATTATATAGTAATAGTGCACAGTATTATTATATAGTATTAGTGCATAGTATTAATATATAGTAATAGTGCACAGTATTATTATATAGTAGTAGTGCACAGTATTATTATATAGTATTAGTGCATAGTATTAATATATAGTAAGAGTGCACAGTATTATTATATATTATTAGTGCACAGTATTATTATACAGTATTAGTGCATAGTATTAATATATAGTTATAGTGCACAGTATTATTGTACAGTAGTAGTTCATAGTATTAATATATAGTAAGAGTGCATAGTATTATTATATAGTATTAGTGCACAGTATTATTATATAGTAATAGTGCACAGTATTATTATATAGTAATAGTGCATAGTATTATTATATAGTATTAGTGCATAGTATTAACATATAGTAATAGTGCACAGTATTAATATATAGTAAGAGTGCATTGTATTATTATATAGTATTAGTGCATAGTATTATTATATAGTAATAGTGCATAGTATTATTATATAGTAATAGTGCACAGTATTATTATATAGTATTAGTGCATAGTATTAATATATAGTAATAGTGCACAGTATTATTATATAGTAGTAGTGCACAGTATTATTATATAGTATTAGTGCATAGTATTAATATATAGTAAGAGTGCACAGTATTATTATATATTATTAGTGCACAGTATTATTATACAGTATTAGTGCATAGTATTAATATATAGTAATAGTGCACAGTATTATTGTACAGTAGTAGTGCATAGTATTAATATATAGTAATAGTGCACAGTATTATTATATAGTAGTAGTGCATAGTATTATTATATAGTATTAGTGCATAGTATTAATATATAGTATTAGTTCACAGTATTATTATATAATATTAGTGCACAGTATTATTATATAGTATTAGTGCATAGTATTAATATATAGTAATAGTGCACAGTATTAATATATAGTATTAGTGCACAGTATTATTATATAGTACTAGTGCACAGTATTATTATATAGCAATAGTGCACAGTATTAATATATAGCAATAGTGCACAGTATTATTATATAGTATTAGTGCATAGTATTAATATATAGTAATAGTGCACAGTATTAATATATAGTATTAGTGCACAGTATTATTATATAGTAATAGTGCACAGTATTATTATATAGCAATAGTGCACACTATTAATATATAGCAATAGTGCACAGTATTATTATATAGTATTAGTGCATAGTATTAATATATAGTAATAGTGCACAGTATTAATATATAGTATTAGTTGCACAGTATTATTATATAGTAATAGTGCACAGTATTATTACATAACAATAGTGCACAGCATTAATATATAGCAATAGTGCACAGTATTATTATATAGTACTAGAGCACAGTATTATTATATAGCAATAGTGCACAGTATTAATATATATTAATAGTGCACAGTATTATTATATAGTAATAGTGCACAGTATTATTATATAGTATTAGTGCACAGTATTATTATATAGTAATAGTGCACAGTATTATTATATAGTAATAGTGCATAGTATTATTATATAGCATTAGTGCATAGTATTAACATATAGTAATAGTGCACAGTATTAATATATAGTAAGAGTGCATAGTATTATTATATAGTATTAGTGCATAGTATTATTATATAGTAATAGTGCACAGTATTATTATATAGTAATAGTGCACAGTATTATTATATAGTAATAGTGCATAGTATTATTATATAGTAATAGTGCATAGTATTATCATATAGTATTAGTGCATAGTATTAATATAGAGTAATAGTGCACAGTATTATTATATAGTAGTAGTGCACAGTATTATTATATAGTAATAGTGCACAGTATTATTATATAGTAATAGTGCATAGTATTATTATATAGTATTAGTGCATAGTATTAACATATAGTAATAGTGCACAGTATTAATATATAGTAAGAGTGCATAGTATTATTATATAGTATTAGTGCACAGTATTATTATATAGTAATAGTGCACAGTATTATTATATAGTAATAGTGCATAGTATTATTATATAGCATTAGTGCACAGTATTATTATATAGTAAGAGTGCATAGTATTATTATATAGTATTAGTGCACAGTATTATTATACAGTATTAGTGCATAGTATTAATATATAGTAATAGTGCACAGTATTATTGTACAGTAGTAGTTCATAGTATTAATATATAGTAAGAGTGCATAGTATTATTATATAGTATTAGTGCACAGTATTATTATATAGTAATAGTGCACAGTATTATTATATAGTAATAGTGCATAGTATTATTATATAGTATTAGTGCATAGTATTAACATATAGTAATAGTGCACAGTATTAATATATAGTAAGACTGCATTGTATTAATATATAGTATTAGTGCACAGTATTTTTATATAGTAATAGTGCACAGTATTATTATATAGTAATAGTGCATAGTATTATTATATAGCATTAGTGCATAGTATTAACATATAGTAATAGTGCACAGTATTAATATATAGTAAGAGTGCATAGTATTATTATATAGTATTAGTGCATAGTATTATTATATAGTAATAGTGCACAGTATTATTATATAGTAATAGTGCACAGTATTATTATATAGTAATAGTGCATAGTATTATTATATAGTAATAGTGCATAGTATTATCATATAGTATTAGTGCATAGTATTAATATATAGTAATAGTGCACAGTATTATTATATAGTAGTAGTGCACAGTATTATTATATAGTAATAGTGCACAGTATTATTATATAGTAATAGTGCATAGTATTATTATATAGTATTAGTGCATAGTATTAACATATAGTAATAGTGCACAGTATTAATATATAGTAAGAGTGCATAGTATTATTATATAGTATTAGTGCACAGTATTATTATATAGTAATAGTGCACAGTATTATTATATAGTAATAGTGCATAGTATTATTATATAGCATTAGTGCACAGTATTATTATATAGTAAGAGTGCATAGTATTATTATATAGTATTAGTGCACAGTATTATTATATAGTAATAGTGCACAGTATTATTATATAGTAATAGTGCATAGTATTATTATATAGTATTAGTGCATAGTATTAACATATAGTAATAGTGCACAGTATTAATATATAGTAAGAGTGCATTGTATTATTATATAGTATTAGTGCATAGTATTGTTATATAGTAATAGTGCATAGTATTAACATATAGTAATAGTGCACAGTATTAATATATAGTAAGACTGCACAGTATTATTATATAGTAATAGTGCACAGTATTATTATATAGTATTAGTGCACAGTATTATTATATAGTAATAGTGCACAGTATTATTATATAGTAATAGTGCATAGTATTATTATATAGTATTAGTGCATAGTATTAACATATAGTAATAGTGCACAGTATTAATATATAGTAAGACTGCATTGTATTATTATATAGTATTAGTGCATAGTATTATTATATAGTAATAGTGCATAGTATTATTATATAGTAATAGTGCACAGTATTATTATATAGTATTAGTGCATAGTATTAATATATAGTAATAGTGCACAGTATTATTATATAGTAGTAGTGCACAGTATTATTATATAGTATTAGTGCATAGTATTAATATATAGTAAGAGTGCACAGTATTATTATATATTATTAGTGCACAGTATTATTATACAGTATTAGTGCATAGTATTAATATATAGTAATAGTGCACAGTATTATTGTACAGTAGTAGTGCATAGTATTAATATATAGTAATAGTGCACAGTATTATTATATAGTATTAGTTCACAGTATTATTATATAGTAAGAGTGCACAGTATTATTATATAGTAATAGTGCACAGTATTATTATATAGTATTAGTTCACAGTATTATTATATAGTAAGAGTGCACAGTATTATTATATAGTAATAGTGCACAGTATTAATATATAGTATTAGTGCACAGTATTATTATATAGTAATAGTGCACAGTATTATTATATAGCAATAGTGCACACTATTAATATATAGCAATAGTGCACAGTTTTATTATATAGTATTAGTGCATAGTATTAATATATAGTAATAGTGGACAGTATTAATTTATAGTATTAGTGCACAGTATTATTATATAGTAATAGTGCACAGTATTATTATATAGTAATAGTGCATAGTATTATTATATAGTATTAGTGCATAGTATTAACATATAGTAATAGTGCACAGTATTAATATATAGTAAGAGTGCATAGTATTATTATATAGTATTAGTGCACAGTATTATTATATAGTAATAGTGCACAGTATTATTATATAGTAATAGTGCATAGTATTATTATATAGCATAAGTGCACAGTATTATTATATAGTAAGAGTGCATAGTATTATTATATAGTATTAGTGCATAGTATTAACATATAGTAATAGTGCACAGTATTAATATATAGTAAGAGTGCATTGTATTATTATATAGTATTAGTGCATACTATTATTATATAGTAATAGTGCATAGTATTATTATATAGTAATAGTGCACAGTATTATTATATAGTATTAGTGCATAGTATTAATATATAGTAATAGTGCACAGTATTATTATATAGTAGTAGTGCACAGTATTATTATATAGTATTAGTGCATAGTATTAATATATAGTAAGAGTGCACAGTATTATTATATATTATTAGTGCACAGTATTATTATACAGTATTAGTGCATAGTATTAATATATAGTAATAGTGCACAGTATTATTGTACAGTAGTAGTGCATAGTATTAATATATAGTAATAGTGCACAGTATTATTATATAGTAGTAGTGCATAGTATTATTATATAGTATTAGTGCATAGTATTAATATATAGTATTAGTGCACAGTATTATTATACTGTATAGTAATAGTACATAGTATTAATATATAGCAATAGTGCACAGTATTATTATATAGTAGTAGTGCATAGTATTAATATATAGTAATAGTGCACAGTATTATTATATAGTATTAGTTCACAGTATTATTATATAATATTAGTGCACAGTATTATTATATAGTATTAGTGCATAGTAATAATATATAGTAATAGTGCACAGTATTAATATATAGTATTAGTGCACAGTATTATTATATAGTAATAGTGCACATTATTATTATATAGCAATAGTGCACAGTATTAATATATAGTAATAGTGCATAGTATTATTATATAGCATTAGTGCATAGTATTAACATATAGTAATAGTGCACAGTATTAATATATAGTAAGAGTGCATAGTATTATTATATAGTATTAGTGCACAGTATTATTATATAGTAATAGTGCACAGTATTATTATATAGTAATAGTGCATAGTATTATTATATAGTATTAGTGCATAGTATTAACATATAGTAATAGTGCACAGTATTAATATATAGTAAGAGTGCATTGTATTATTATATAGTATTAGTGCATAGTATTATTATATAGTAATAGTGCATAGTATTATTATATAGTAATAGTGCACAGTATTATTATATAGTATTAGTGCATAGTATTAATATATAGTAATAGTGCACAGTATTATTATATAGTAGTAGTGCACAGTATTATTATATAGTATTAGTGCATAGTATTAATATATAGTAAGAGTGCACAGTATTATTATATATTATTAGTGCACAGTATTATTATACAGTATTAGTGCATAGTATTAATATATAGTAATAGTGCACAGTATTATTGTACAGTAGTAGTGCATAGTATTAATATATAGTAATAGTGCACAGTATTATTATATAGTAGTAGTGCATAGTATTATTATATAGTATTAGTGCATAGTATTTATATATAGTATTAGTGCACAGTATTATTATACTGTATAGTAATAGTACATAGTATTAATATATAGCAATAGTGCACAGTATTATTATATAGTAGTAGTGCATAGTATTAATATATAGTATTAGTGCACAGTATTATTATATAGTAATAGTGCACATTATTATTATATAGCAATAGTGCACAGTATTAATATATAGCAATAGTGCACAGTATTATTATATAGTATTAGTGCATAGTATTAATATATAGTAATAGTGCACAGTATTAATATATAGTATTAGTGCACAGTATTATTATATAGTAATAGTGCACAGTATTATTATATAGCAATAGTGCACACTATTAATATATAGCAATAGTGCACAGTATTATTATATAGTATTAGTGCATAGTATTAATATATAGTAATAGTGCACAGTATTAATATATAGTATTAGTGCACAGTATTATTATATAGTAATAGTGCACAGTATTATTATATAACAATAGTGCACAGCATTAATATATAGCAATAGTGCACAGTATTATTATATAGTACTAGAGCACAGTATTATTATATAGTAATAGTGCACAGTATTAATATATAGTAAGAGTGCATAGTATTATTATATAGTATTAGTGCATAGTATTATTATATAGTAATAGTGCACAGTATTATTATATAGTAATAGTGCACAGTATTATTATATAGTATTAGTGCATAGTATTAATATATAGTATTAGTGCATAGTATTAATATATAGTAATAGTGCACAGTATTAATATATAGTATTAGTGCACAGTATTATTATATAGTAATAGTGCACAGTATTATTATACTGTATAGTAATAGTACATAGTATTAATATATAGCAATAGTGCACAGTATTATTATATAGTATTAGTTCACAGTATTATTATATAGTATTAGTGCACAGTATTATTATATGGTAATAGTGCACAGTATTAATATATAGTATTAGTGCACAGTATTATTATATAGTAATAGTGCACAGTATTATTATATAGCAATAGTGCACACTATTAATATATAGCAATAGTGCACAGTTTTATTATATAGTATTAGTGCATAGTATTAATATATAGTAATAGTGCACAGTATTAATATATAGTATTAGTGCACAGTATTATTATATAGTAATAGTGCACAGTATTATTATATAGTAATAGTGCATAGTATTATTATATAGTATTAGTGCATAGTATTAACATATAGTAATAGTGCACAGTATTAATATATAGTAAGAGTGCATTGTATTATTATATAGTATTAGTGCATAGTATTAACATATAGTAATAGTGCACAGTATTAATATATAGTAAGAGTGCATAGTATTATTATATAGTATTAGTGCACAGTATTATTATATAGTAATAGTGCACAGTATTATTATATAGTAATAGTGCATAGTATTATTATATAGCATAAGTGCACAGTATTATTATATAGTAAGAGTGCATAGTATTATTATATAGTATTAGTGCATAGTATTAACATATAGTAATAGTGCACAGTATTAATATATAGTAAGAGTGCATTGTATTATTATATAGTATTAGTGCATAGTATTATTATATAGTAATAGTGCATAGTATTATTATATAGTAATAGTGCACAGTATTATTATATAGTATTAGTGCATAGTATTAATATATAGTAATAGTGCACAGTATTATTATATAGTAGTAGTGCACAGTATTATTATATAGTATTAGTGCATAGTATTAATATATAGTAAGAGTGCACAGTATTATTATATATTATTAGTGCACAGTATTATTATACAGTATTAGTGCATAGTATTAATATATAGTAATAGTGCACAGTATTATTGTACAGTAGTAGTGCATAGTATTAATATATAGTAAGAGTGCACAGTATTATTATATATTATTAGTACACAGTATTATTATACAGTATTAGTGCATAGTATTAATATATAGTAATAGTGCACAGTATTATTATATAGTAATAGTGCACAGTATTATTATATAGTAATAGTGCACAGTATTATTATATAGTAGTAGTGCATAGTATTATTATATAGTATTAGTGCATAGTATTAATATATAGTATTAGTGCACAGTATTATTATACTGTATAGTAATAGTACATAGTATTAATATATAGCAATAGTGCACAGTATTATTATATAGTAGTAGTGCATAGTATTAATATATAGTAATAGTGCACAGTATTATTATATAGTATTAGTTCACAGTATTATTATATAATATTAGTGCACAGTATTATTATATAGTATTAGTGCATAGTAATAATATATAGTAATAGTGCACAGTATTAATATATAGTATTAGTGCACAGTATTATTATATAGTAATAGTGCACATTATTATTATATAGCAATAGTGCACAGTATTAATATATAGCAATAGTGCACAGTATTATTATATAGTATTAGTGCATAGTATTAATATATAGTAATAGTGCACAGTATTAATATATAGTATTAGTGCACAGTATTATTATATAGTAATAGTGCACAGTATTATTATATAGCAATAGTGCACACTATTAATATATAGCAATAGTGCACAGTATTATTATATAGTATTAGTGCATAGTATTAATATATTGTAATAGTGCACAGTATTAATATATAGTATTAGTGCACAGTATTATTATATAGTAATAGTGCACAGTATTATTATATAACAATAGTGCACAGCATTAATATATAGCAATAGTGCACAGTATTATTATATAGTACTAGAGCACAGTATTATTATATAGCAATAGTGCACAGTATTAATATATAGTAATAGTGCACAGTATTATTATATAGTAATAGTGCACAGTATTAATATATAGTATTAGTGCACAGTATTATTATATAGTAATAGTGCACAGTATTATTATATAGCAATAGTGCACAGTATTAATATATAGCAATAGTGCACAGTATTATTATATAGTATTAGTGCATAGTATTAATATATAGTAATAGTGCACAGTATTAATATATAGTATTAGTGCACAGTATTATTATATAGTAATAGTGCACAGTATTATTATATAGTAATAGTGCATAGTATTATTATATAGTATTAGTGCATAGTATTAACATATAGTAATAGTGCACAGTATTAATATATAGTAAGAGTGCATTGTATTATTATATAGTATTAGTGCATAGTATTATTATATAGTAATAGTGCATATTATTATTATATAGTAATAGTGCACAGTATTATCATATAGTATTAGTGCATAGTATTAATATATAGTAATAGTGCACAGTATTATTATATAGTAGTAGTGCACAGTATTATTATATAGTAATAGTGCACAGTATTATTATATAGTAATAGTGCATAGTATTATTATATAGTATTAGTGCATAGTATTAACATATAGTAATAGTGCACAGTATTAATATATAGTAAGAGTGCACAGTATTATTATATATTATTAGTGCACAGTATTATTATACAGTATTAGTGCATAGTATTAATATATAGTAATAGTGCACAGTATTATTGTACAGTAGTAGTGCATAGTATTAATATATAGTAATAGTGCACAGTATTATTATATAGTAGTAGTGCATAGTATTATTATATAGTATTAGTGCATAGTATTAATATATAGTATTAGTGCACAGTATTATTATACTGTATAGTAATAGTACATAGTATTAATATATAGCAATTGTGCACAGTATTATTATATAGTAGTAGTGCATAGTATTAATATTTAGTAATAGTGCACAGTATTATTATATAGTATTAGTTCACAGTATTATTATATAATATTAGTGCACAGTATTATTATATAGTATTAGTGCATAGTATTAATATATAGTAATAGTGCACAGTATTAATATATAGTATTAGTGCACAGTATTATTATATAGTACTAGTGCACAGTATTATTATATAGCAATAGTGCACAGTATTAATATATAGCAATAGTGCACAGTATTATTATATAGTATTAGTGCATAGTATTAATATATAGTAATAGTGCACAGTATTAATATATAGTATTAGTGCACAGTATTATTATATAGTAATAGTGCACAGTATTATTATATAGCAATAGTGCACACTATTAATATATAGCAATAGTGCACAGTATTATTATATAGTATTAGTGCATAGTATCAATATATAGTAATAGTGCACAGTATTAATATATAGTATTAGTTGCACAGTATTATTATATAGTAATAGTGCACAGTATTATTACATAACAATAGTGCACAGCATTAATATATAGCAATAGTGCACAGTATTATTATATAGTACTAGAGCACAGTATTATTATATAGCAATAGTGCACAGTATTAATATATAGTAATAGTGCACAGTATTATTATATAGTAATAGTGCACAGTATTATTATATAGTATTAGTGCACAGTATTATTATATAGTAATAGTGCACAGTATTATTATATAGTAATAGTGCATAGTATTATTATATAGCATTAGTGCATAGTATTAACATATAGTAATAGTGCACAGTATTAATATATAGTAAGAGTGCATAGTATTATTATATAGTATTAGTGCATAGTATTATTATATAGTAATAGTGCACAGTATTATTATATAGTAATAGTGCACAGTATTATTATATAGTAATAGTGCATAGTATTATTATATAGTAATAGTGCATAGTATTATCATATAGTATTAGTGCATAGTATTAATATATAGTAATAGTGCACAGTATTATTATATAGTAGTAGTGCACAGTATTATTATATAGTATTAGTGCATAGTATTAATATATAGTAAGAGTGCACAGTATTATTATATATTATTAGTGCACAGTATTATTATACAGTATTAGTGCATAGTATTAATATATAGTAATAGTGCACAGTATTATTGTACAGTAGTAGTTCATAGTATTAATATATAGTAAGAGTGCATAGTATTATTATATAGTATTAGTGCACAGTATTATTATATAGTAATAGTGCACAGTATTATTATATAGTAATAGTGCATAGTATTATTATATAGTATTAGTGCATAGTATTAACATATAGTAATAGTGCACAGTATTAATATATAGTAAGAGTGCATTGTATTATTATATAGTATTAGTGCATAGTATTATTATATAGTAATAGTGCATAGTATTATTATATAGTAATAGTGCACAGTATTATTATATAGTATTAGTGCATAGTATTAATATATAGTAATAGTGCACAGTATTATTATATAGTAGTAGTGCACAGTATTATTATATAGTATTAGTGCATAGTATTAATATATAGTAAGAGTGCACAGTATTATTATATATTATTAGTGCACAGTATTATTATACAGTATTAGTGCATAGTATTAATATATAGTAATAGTGCACAGTATTATTGTACAGTAGTAGTGCATAGTATTAATATATAGTAATAGTGCACAGTATTATTATATAGTAGTAGTGCATAGTATTATTATATAGTATTAGTGCATAGTATTAATATATAGTATTAGTGCACAGTATTATTATACTGTATAGTAATAGTACATAGTATTAATATATAGCAATTGTGCACAGTATTATTATATAGTAGTAGTGCATAGTATTAATATTTAGTAATAGTGCACAGTATTATTATATAGTATTAGTTCACAGTATTATTATATAATATTAGTGCACAGTATTATTATATAGTATTAGTGCATAGTATTAATATATAGTAATAGTGCACAGTATTAATATATAGTATTAGTGCACAGTATTATTATATAGTACTAGTGCACAGTATTATTATATAGCAATAGTGCACAGTATTAATATATAGCAATAGTGCACAGTATTATTATATAGTATTAGTGCATAGTATTAATATATAGTAATAGTGCACAGTATTAATATATAGTATTAGTGCACAGTATTATTATATAGTAATAGTGCACAGTATTATTATATAGCAATAGTGCACACTATTAATATATAGCAATAGTGCACAGTATTATTATATAGTATTAGTGCATAGTATTAATATATAGTAATAGTGCACAGTATTAATATATAGTATTAGTTGCACAGTATTATTATATAGTAATAGTGCACAGTATTATTACATAACAATAGTGCACAGCATTAATATATAGCAATAGTGCACAGTATTATTATATAGTACTAGAGCACAGTATTATTATATAGCAATAGTGCACAGTATTAATATATAGTAATAGTGCACAGTATTATTATATAGTAATAGTGCACAGTATTATTATATAGTATTAGTGCACAGTATTATTATATAGTAATAGTGCACAGTATTATTATATAGTAATAGTGCATAGTATTATTATATAGCATTAGTGCATAGTATTAACATATAGTAATAGTGCACAGTATTAATATATAGTAAGAGTGCATAGTATTATTATATAGTATTAGTGCATAGTATTATTATATAGTAATAGTGCACAGTATTATTATATAGTAATAGTGCACAGTATTATTATATAGTAATAGTGCATAGTATTATTATATAGTAATAGTGCATAGTATTATCATATAGTATTAGTGCATAGTATTAATATATAGTAATAGTGCACAGTATTATTATATAGTAGTAGTGCACAGTATTATTATATAGTAATAGTGCACAGTATTATTATATAGTAATAGTGCATAGTATTATTATATAGTATTAGTGCATAGTATTAACATATAGTAATAGTGCACAGTATTAATATATAGTAAGAGTGCATAGTATTATTATATAGTATTAGTGCACAGTATTATTATATAGTAATAGTGCACAGTATTATTATATAGTATTAGTGCATAGTATTATTATATAGTAATAGTGCACAGTATTAATATATAGTATTAGTTGCACAGTATTATTATATAGTAATAGTGCACAGTATTATTACATAACAATAGTGCACAGCATTAATATATAGCAATAGTGCACAGTATTATTATATAGTACTAGAGCACAGTATTATTATATAGCAATAGTGCACAGTATTAATATATAGTAATAGTGCACAGTATTATTATATAGTAATAGTGCACAGTATTATTGTATAGTATTAGTGCACAGTATTATTATATAGTAATAGTGCACAGTATTATTATATAGTAATAGTGCATAGTATTATTATATAGCATTAGTGCATAGTATTAACATATAGTAATAGTGCACAGTATTAATATATAGTAAGAGTGCATAGTATTATTATATAGTATTAGTGCATAGTATTATTATATAGTAATAGTGCACAGTATTATTATATAGTAATAGTGCACAGTATTATTATATAGTAATAGTGCATAGTATTATTATATAGCATTAGTGCATAGTATTAACATATAGTAATAGTGCACAGTATTAATATATAGTAAGAGTGCATAGTATTATTATATAGTATTAGTGCATAGTATTATTATATAGTAATAGTGCATAGTATTATTATATAGCATTAGTGCATAGTATTAACATATAG
The DNA here is from genome assembly GCF_031893055.1 of Leptodactylus fuscus. Lineage (NCBI taxonomy): Eukaryota > Metazoa > Chordata > Amphibia > Anura > Leptodactylidae > Leptodactylus > Leptodactylus fuscus. The sequence goes on along the minus strand of NC_134265.1, from coordinate 366,512,975 downwards.
TATTAGTGCATAGTATTAATATATAGAATTAGTGCATAGTATTAATATATAGTAATAGTGCACAGTATTAATATATAGTATTAGTGCACAGTATTATTATATAGTAATAGTGCACAGTATTATTATACTGTATAGTAATAGTACATAGTATTAATATATAGCAATAGTGCACAGTATTATTATATAGTAGTAGTGCATAGTATTAATATATAGTAATAGTGCACAGTATTATTATATAGTATTAGTTCACAGTATTATTATATAGTAAGAGTGCACAGTATTATTATATAGCAATAGTGCACAGTATTAATATATAGCAATAGTGCACAGTATTATTATATAGTATTAGTGCATAGTATTAATATATAGTAATAGTGCACAGTATTAATATATAGTATTAGTGCACAGTATTATTATATAGTAAGAGTGCACAGTATTATTATATAGCAATAGTGCACAGTATTAATATATAGCAATAGTGCACAGTATTATTATATAGTATTAGTGCATAGTATTAATATATAGTAATAGTGCACAGTATTAATATATAGTATTAGTGCACAGTATTATTATATAGTAATAGTGCACAGTATTATTATATAGCAATAGTGCACACTATTAATATATAGCAATAGTGCACAGTATTATTATATAGTATTAGTGCATAGTATTAATATATAGTAATAGTGCACAGTATTAATATATAGTATTAGTGCACAGTATTATTATATAGTAATAGTGCACAGTATTATTATATAGTAATAGTGCATAGTATTATTATATAGTATTAGTGCATAGTATTAACATATAGTAATAGTGCACAGTATTAATATATAGTAAGAGTGCATTGTATTATTATATAGTATTAGTGCATAGTATTATTATATAGTAATAGTGCATATTATTATTATATAGTAATAGTGCACAGTATTATTATATAGTATTAGTGCATAGTATTAATATATAGTAATAGTGCACAGTATTATTATATAGTAGTAGTGCATAGAATTATTATATAGTATTAGTGCATAGTATTAATATATAGTATTAGTGCACAGTATTATTATACTGTATAGTAATAGTACATAGTATTAATATATAGCAATAGTGCACAGTATTATTATATAGTAGTAGTGCATAGTATTAATATATAGTAATAGTGCACAGTATTATTATATAGTATTAGTTCACAGTATTATTATATAATATTAGTGCACAGTATTATTATATAGTATTAGTGCATAGTATTAATATATAGTAATAGTGCACAGTATTAATATATAGTATTAGTGCACAGTATTATTATATAGTAATAGTGCACAGTATTATTATATAGCAATAGTGCACAGTATTAATATATAGCAATAGTGCACAGTATTATTATATAGTATTAGTGCATAGTATTAATATATAGTAATAGTGCACAGTATTAATATATAGTATTAGTGCACAGTATTATTATATAGTAATAGTGCACAGTATTATTATATAGCAATAGTGCACAGTATTATTATATAGCAATAGTGCACAGTATTAATATATAGTAATAGTGCACAGTATTATTATATAGTAATAGTGCACAGTATTATTATACTGTATAGTAATAGTACATAGTATTAATATATAGCAATAGTGCACAGTATTATTATATAGTAGTAGTGCATAGTATTAATATATAATAATAGTGCACAGTATTAATATATAGTATTAGTGCACAGTATTATTATATAGTAATAGTGCACAGTATTATTATATAGCAATAGTGCACAGTATTAATATATAGCAATAGTGTACAGTATTATTACATAGTACTAGAGCACAGTATTATTATATAGCAATAGTGCACAGTATTAATATATAGTAATAGTGCACAGTATTAATATATAGCAATAGTGCACAGTATTATTATATAGTAGTAGTGCATAGTATTAATATATAGTAATAGTGCATAGTATTATTATATAGTATTAGTGCACAGTATTATTATATAGTATTAGTGCACAGTATTAATATATAGTAATAGTGCACAATATTATTATATAGTATTAGTGCATAGTATTAATATATAGTAATAGTGCACAGTATTAATATATAGTATTAGTGCACAGTATTATTATATAGTAATAGTGCACAGTATTATTATATAGCAATAGTGCACAGTATTAATATATAGCAATAGTGTACAGTATTATTACATGGTACTAGAGCACAGTATTATTATATAGCAATAGTGCACAGTATTAATATATAGTAATAGTGCACAGTATTATTATATAGTAATAGTGCACAGTATTATTATATAGTATTAGTGCATAGTATTAATATATAGTAATAGTGCACAGTATTAATATATAGTATTAGTGCACAGTATTATTATATAGTAATAGTGCACAGTATTATTATATAGTAATAGTGCATAGTATTATTATATAGTATTAGTGCATAGTATTAACATATAGTAATAGTGCACAGTATTAATATATAGTAAGAGTGCATAGTATTATTATATAGTATTAGTGCACAGTATTATTATATAGTAATAGTGCACAGTATTATTATATAGTAATAGTGCATAGTATTATTATATAGTAATAGTGCACAGTATTATTATATAGTATTAGTGCATAATATTAATATATAGTAATAGTGCACAGTATTATTATATAGTAGTAGTGCACAGTATTATTATATAGTATTAGTGCATAGTATTAATATATAGTAAGAGTGCACAGTATTATTATATATTATTAGTGCACAGTATTATTATACAGTATTAGTGCATAGTATTAATATATAGTAATAGTGCACAGTATTATTGTACAGTAGTAGTGCATAGTATTAATATATAGTAAGAGTGCATAGTATTATTATATAGTATTAGTGCACAGTATTATTATATAGTAATAGTGCACAGTATTATTATATAGTAATAGTGCATAGTATTATTATATAGTATTAGTGCATAGTATTAACATATAGTAATAGTGCACAGTATTAATATATAGTAAGAGTGCATTGTATTATTATATAGTATTAGTGCATAGTATTATTATATAGTAATAGTGCATAGTATTATTATATAGTAATAGTGCACAGTATTATTATATAGTATTAGTGCATAGTATTAATATATAGTAATAGTGCACAGTATTATTATATAGTAGTAGTGCACAGTATTATTATATAGTATTAGTGCATAGTATTAATATATAGTAAGAGTGCACAGTATTATTATATATTATTAGTGCACAGTATTATTATACAGTATTAGTGCATAGTATTAATATATAGTAATAGTGCACAGTATTATTGTACAGTAGTAGTGCATAGTATTAATATATAGTAATAGTGCACAGTATTATTATATAGTAGTAGTGCATAGTATTAATATATAGTAATAGTGCACAGTATTATTATATAGTATTAGTTCACAGTATTATTATATAATATTAGTGCACAGTATTATTATATAGTATTAGTGCATAGTATTAATATATAGTAATAGTGCACAGTATTAATATATAGTATTAGTGCACAGTATTATTATATAGTAATAGTGCACAGTATTATTATATAGCAATAGTGCACACTATTAATATATAGCAATAGTGCACAGTATTATTATATAGTATTAGTGCATAGTATTAATATATAGTAATAGTGCACAGTATTATTGTACAGTAGTAGTGCATAGTATTAATATATAGTAAGAGTGCATAGTATTATTATATAGTATTAGTGCACAGTATTATTATATGGTAATAGTGCACAGTATTATTATATAGTAATAGTGCATAGTATTATTATACTGTATAGTAATAGTACATAGTATTAATATATAGCAATAGTGCACAGTATTATTATATAGTAGTAGTGCATAGTATTAATATATAGTATTAGTGCACAGTATTATTATATAGTAATAGTGCACAGTATTATTATATAGCAATAGTGCACAGTATTAATATATAGCAATAGTGTACAGTATTATTACATGGTACTAGAGCACAGTATTATTATATAGCAATAGTGCACAGTATTAATATATAGTAATAGTGCACAGTATTATTATATAGTAATAGTGCACAGTATTATTATATAGTATTAGTGCATAGTATTAATATATAGTAATAGTGCACAGTATTAATATATAGTATTAGTGCACAGTATTATTATATAGTAATAGTGCACAGTATTATTATATAGTAATAGTGCATAGTATTATTATATAGTATTAGTGCATAGTATTAACATATAGTAATAGTGCACAGTATTAATATATAGTAAGAGTGCATAGTATTATTATATAGTATTAGTGCACAGTATTATTATATAGTAATAGTGCACAGTATTATTATATAGTAATAGTGCATAGTATTATTATATAGTAATAGTGCACAGTATTATTATATAGTATTAGTGCATAATATTAATATATAGTAATAGTGCACAGTATTATTATATAGTAGTAGTGCACAGTATTATTATATAGTATTAGTGCATAGTATTAATATATAGTAAGAGTGCACAGTATTATTATATATTATTAGTGCACAGTATTATTATACAGTATTAGTGCATAGTATTAATATATAGTAATAGTGCACAGTATTATTGTACAGTAGTAGTGCATAGTATTAATATATAGTAAGAGTGCATAGTATTATTATATAGTATTAGTGCACAGTATTATTATATAGTAATAGTGCACAGTATTATTATATAGTAATAGTGCATAGTATTATTATATAGTATTAGTGCATAGTATTAACATATAGTAATAGTGCACAGTATTAATATATAGTAAGAGTGCATTGTATTATTATATAGTATTAGTGCATAGTATTATTATATAGTAATAGTGCATAGTATTATTATATAGTAATAGTGCACAGTATTATTATATAGTATTAGTGCATAGTATTAATATATAGTAATAGTGCACAGTATTATTATATAGTAGTAGTGCACAGTATTATTATATAGTATTAGTGCATAGTATTAATATATAGTAAGAGTGCACAGTATTATTATATATTATTAGTGCACAGTATTATTATACAGTATTAGTGCATAGTATTAATATATAGTAATAGTGCACAGTATTATTGTACAGTAGTAGTGCATAGTATTAATATATAGTAATAGTGCACAGTATTATTATATAGTAGTAGTGCATAGTATTAATATATAGTAATAGTGCACAGTATTATTATATAGTATTAGTTCACAGTATTATTATATAATATTAGTGCACAGTATTATTATATAGTATTAGTGCATAGTATTAATATATAGTAATAGTGCACAGTATTAATATATAGTATTAGTGCACAGTATTATTATATAGTAATAGTGCACAGTATTATTATATAGCAATAGTGCACACTATTAATATATAGCAATAGTGCACAGTATTATTATATAGTATTAGTGCATAGTATTAATATATAGTAATAGTGCACAGTATTAATATATAGTATTAGTGCACAGTATTATTATATAGTAATAGTGCACAGTATTATTATATAACAATAGTGCACAGCATTAATATATAGCAATAGTGCACAGTATTATTATATAGTACTAGAGCACAGTATTATTATATAGCAATAGTGCACAGTATTAATATATAGTAATAGTGCACAGTATTATTATATAGTAATAGTGCACAGTATTATTATATAGTATTAGTGCACAGTATTATTATATAGTAATAGTGCACAGTATTATTATATAGTAATAGTGCATAGTATTATTATATAGCATTAGTGCATAGTATTAACATATAGTAATAGTGCACAGTATTAATATATAGTAAGAGTGCATAGTATTATTATATAGTATTAGTGCATAGTATTATTATATAGTAATAGTGAACAGTATTATTATATAGTAATAGTGCACAGTATTATTATATAGTATTAGTGCATAGTATTAATATATAGTATTAGTGCATAGTATTAATATATAGTAATAGTGCACAGTATTAATATATAGTATTAGTGCACAGTATTATTATATAGTAATAGTGCACAGTATTATTATACTGTATAGTAATAGTACATAGTATTAATATATAGCAATAGTGCACAGTATTATTATATAGTAGTAGTGCATAGTATTAATATATAGTAATAGTGCACAGTATTATTATATAGTATTAGTTCACAGTATTATTATATAGTATAAGTGCACAGTATTATTATATAGTATTAGTGCATAGTATTAATATATAGTAATAGTGCACAGTATTAATATATAGTATTAGTGCACAGTATTATTATATAGTAATAGTGCACAGTATTATTATATAGCAATAGTGCACAGTATTAATATATAGCAATAGTGCACAGTATTATTATATAGTATTAGTGCATAGTATTAATATATAGTAATAGTGCACAGTATTAATATATAGTATTAGTGCACAGTATTATTATATAGTAATAGTGCACAGTATTATTATATAGCAATAGTGCACACTATTAATATATAGCAATAGTGCACAGTATTATTATATAGTATTAGTGCATAGTATTAATATATAGTAATAGTGCACAGTATTAATATATAGTATTAGTGCACAGTATTATTATATAGTAATAGTGCACAGTATTATTATATAGCAATAGTGCACAGTATTAATATATAGTAATAGTGCACAATATTATTATATAGTATTAGTGCATAGTATTAATATATAGTAATAGTGCACAGTATTAATATATAGTATTAGTGCACAGTATTATTATATAGTATTAGTGCACAGTATTATTATATAGTAATAGTGCACAGTATTATTATATAGTAATAGTGCATAGTATTATTATATAGCATTAGTGCACAGTATTATTATATAGTAAGAGTGCATAGTATTATTATATAGTATTAGTGCACAGTATTATTATATAGTAATAGTGCACAGTATTATTATATAGTAATAGTGCATAGTATTATTATATAGTATTAGTGCATAGTATTAACATATAGTAATAGTGCACAGTATTAATATATAGTAAGACTGCATTGTATTATTATATAGTATTAGTGCATAGTATTATTATATAGTAATAGTGCATAGTATTATTATATAGTAATAGTGCACAGTATTATTATATAGTATTAGTGCATAGTATTAATATATAGTAATAGTGCACAGTATTATTATATAGTAGTAGTGCACAGTATTATTATATAGTATTAGTGCATAGTATTAATATATAGTAAGAGTGCACAGTATTATTATATATTATTAGTGCACAGTATTATTATACAGTATTAGTGCATAGTATTAATATATAGTAATAGTGCACAGTATTATTGTACAGTAGTAGTGCATAGTATTAATATATAGTAATAGTGCACAGTATTATTATATAGTATTAGTTCACAGTATTATTATATAGTAAGAGTGCACAGTATTATTATATAGTAATAGTGCACAGTATTAATATATAGTATTAGTGCACAGTATTATTATATAGTAATAGTGCACAGTATTATTATATAGCAATAGTGCACACTATTAATATATAGCAATAGAGCACAGTTTTATTATATAGTATTAGTGCATAGTATTAATATATAGTAATAGTGCACAGTATTAATATATAGTATTAGTGCACAGTATTATTATATAGTAATAGTGCACAGTATTATTATATAGTAATAGTGCATAGTATTATTATATAGTATTAGTGCATAGTATTAACATATAGTAATAGTGCACAGTATTAATATATAGTAAGAGTGCATTGTATTATTATATAGTATTAGTGCATAGTATTATTATATAGTAATAGTGCATATTATTATATAGTAATAGTGCACAGTATTATCATATAGTATTAGTGCATAGTATTAATATATAGTAATAGTGCACAGTATTATTATATAGTAGTAGTGCACAGTATTATTATATAGTAATAGTGCACAGTATTATTATATAGTAATAGTGCATATTATTATTATATAGTATTAGTGCATAGTATTAACATATAGTAATAGTGCACAGTATTAATATATAGTAAGAGTGCATTGTATTATTATATAGTATTAGTGCATAGTATTATTATATAGTAATAGTGCATAGTATTATTATATAGTAATAGTGCACAGTATTATTATATAGTATTAGTGCATAGTATTAATATATAGTAATAGTGCACAGTATTATTATATAGTAGTAGTGCACAGTATTATTATATAGTATTAGTGCATAGTATTAATATATAGTAAGAGTGCACAGTATTATTATATATTATTAGTGCACAGTATTATTATACAGTATTAGTGCATAGTATTAATATATAGTAATAGTGCACAGTATTATTGTACAGTAGTAGTGCATAGTATTAATATATAGTAATAGTGCACAGTATTATTATATAGTAAGAGTGCATTGTATTATTATATAGTATTAGTGCATAGTATTATTATATAGTAATAGTGCATATTATTATTATATAGTAATAGTGCACAGTATTATCATATAGTATTAGTGCATAGTATTAATATATAGTAGTAGTGCACAGTATTATTATATAGTAGTAGTGCACAGTATTATTATATAGTAATAGTGCACAGTATTATTATATAGTAATAGTGCACAGTATTATTATATAGTAATAGTGCATAGTATTATTATATAGCATTAGTGCACAGTATTATTATATAGTAAGAGTGCATAGTATTATTATATAGTATTAGTGCACAGTATTATTATATAGTAATAGTGCACAGTATTATTATATAGTAATAGTGCATAGTATTATTATATAGTATTAGTGCATAGTATTAACATATAGTAATAGTGCACAGTATTAATATATAGGAAGAGTGCATTGTATTATTATATAGTATTAGTGCATAGTATTGTTATATAGTAATAGTGCATAGTATTATTATATAGTAATAGTGCACAGTATTATTATATAGTATTAGTGCATAGTATTAATATATAGTAATAGTGCACAGTATTATTATATAGTAGTAGTGCACAGTATTATTATATAGTATTAGTGCATAGTATTAATATATAGTAAGAGTGCACAGTATTATTATATATTATTAGTGCACAGTATTATTATACAGTATTAGTGCATAGTATTAATATATAGTAATAGTGCACAGTATTATTGTACAGTAGTAGTTCATAGTATTAATATATAGTAAGAGTGCATAGTATTATTATATAGTATTAGTGCACAGTATTATTATATAGTAATAGTGCACAGTATTATTATATAGTAACAGTGCATAGTATTATTATATAGTATTAGTGCATAGTATTAACATATAGTAATAGTGCACAGTATTAATATATAGTAAGACTGCATTGTATTATTATATAGTATTAGTGCATAGTATTATTATATAGTAATAGTGCATAGTATTATTATATAGTAATAGTGCACAGTATTATTATATAGTATTAGTGCATAGTATTAATATATAGTAATAGTGCACAGTATTATTATATAGTAGTAGTGCACAGTATTATTATATAGTATTAGTGCATAGTATTAATATATAGTAAGAGTGCACAGTATTATTATATATTATTAGTGCACAGTATTATTATACAGTATTAGTGCATAGTATTAATATATAGTAATAGTGCACAGTATTATTGTACAGTAGTAGTTCATAGTATTAATATATAGTAAGAGTGCATAGTATTATTATATAGTATTAGTGCACAGTATTATTATATAGTAATAGTGCACAGTATTATTATATAGTAATAGTGCATAGTATTATTATATAGTATTAGTGCATAGTATTAACATATAGTAATAGTGCACAGTATTAATATATAGTAAGACTGCATTGTATTATTATATAGTATTAGTGCATAGTATTATTATATAGTAATAGTGCATAGTATTATTATATAGTAATAGTGCACAGTATTATTATATAGTATTAGTGCATAGTATTAATATATAGTAATAGTGCACAGTATTATTATATAGTAGTAGTGCACAGTATTATTATATAGTATTAGTGCATAGTATTAATATATAGTAAGAGTGCACAGTATTATTATATATTATTAGTGCACAGTATTATTATACAGTATTAGTGCATAGTATTAATATATAGTAATAGTGCACAGTATTATTGTACAGTAGTAGTGCATAGTATTAATATATAGTAATAGTGCACAGTATTATTATATAGTATTAGTTCACAGTATTATTATATAGTAAGAGTGCACAGTATTATTATATAGTAATAGTGCACAGTATTAATATATAGTATTAGTGCACAGTATTATTATATAGTAATAGTGCACAGTATTATTATATAGCAATAGTGCACACTATTAATATATAGCAATAGAGCACAGTTTTATTATATAGTATTAGTGCATAGTATTAATATATAGTAATAGTGCACAGTATTAATATATAGTATTAGTGCACAGTATTATTATATAGTAATAGTGCACAGTATTATTATATAGTAATAGTGCATAGTATTATTATATAGTATTAGTGCATAGTATTAACATATAGTAATAGTGCACAGTATTAATATATAGTAAGAGTGCATTGTATTATTATATAGTATTAGTGCATAGTATTATTATATAGTAATAGTGCATATTATTATTATATAGTAATAGTGCACAGTATTATCATATAGTATTAGTGCATAGTATTAATATATAGTAATAGTGCACAGTATTATTATATAGTAGTAGTGCACAGTATTATTATATAGTAATAGTGCACAGTATTATTATATAGTAATAGTGCATAGTATTATTATATAGTATTAGTGCATAGTATTAACATATAGTAATAGTGCACAGTATTAATATATAGTAAGAGTGCATTGTATTATTATATAGTATTAGTGCATAGTATTATTATATAGTAATAGTGCATAGTATTATTATATAGTAATAGTGCACAGTATAATTATATAGTATTAGTGCATAGTATTAATATATAGTAATAGTGCACAGTATTATTATATAGTAGTAGTGCACAGTATTATTATATAGTATTAGTGCATAGTATTAATATATAGTAAGAGTGCACAGTATTATTATATATTATTAGTGCACAGTATTATTATACAGTATTAGTGCATAGTATTAATATATAGTAATAGTGCACAGTATTATTGTACAGTAGTAGTGCATAGTATTAATATATAGTAATAGTGCACAGTATTATTATATAGTAGTAGTGCATAGTATTATTATATAGTATTAGTGCATAGTATTAATATATAGTATTAGTGCACAGTATTATTATACTGTATAGTAATAGTACATAGTATTAATATATAGCAATAGTGCACAGTATTATTATATAGTAGTAGTGCATAGTATTAATATATAGTAATAGTGCACAGTATTATTATATAGTATTAGTTCACAGTATTATTATATAATATTAGTGCACAGTATTATTATATAGTATTAGTGCATAGTAATAATATATAGTAATAGTGCACAGTATTAATATATAGTATTAGTGCACAGTATTATTATATAGTAATAGTGCACATTATTATTATATAGCAATAGTGCACAGTATTAATATATAGCAATAGTGCACAGTATTATTATATAGTATTAGTGCATAGTATTAATATATAGTAATAGTGCACAGTATTAATATATAGTATTAGTGCACAGTATTATTATATAGTAATAGTGCACAGTATTATTATATAGCAATAGTGCACACTATTAATATATAGCAATAGTGCACAGTATTATTATATAGTATTAGTGCATAGTATTAATATATAGTAATAGTGCACAGTATTAATATATAGTATTAGTGCACAGTATTATTATATAGTAATAGTGCACAGTATTATTATATAGTAATAGTGCACAGTATTATTATATAGTAATAGTGCATAGTATTATTATATAGCATTAGTGCATAGTATTAACATATAGTAATAGTGCACAGTATTAATATATAGTAAGAGTGCATAGTATTATTATATAGTATTAGTGCATAGTATTATTATATAGTAATAGTGCACAGTATTATTATATAGTAATAGTGCACAGTATTATTATATAGTATTAGTGCATAGTATTAATATACAGTATTAGTGCATAGTATTAATATATAGTAATAGTGCACAGTATTAATATATAGTATTAGTGCACAGTATTATTATATAGTAATAGTGCACAGTATTATTATACTGTATAGTAATAGTACATAGTATTAATATATAGCAATAGTGCACAGTATTATTATATAGTAGTAGTGCATAGTATTAATATATAGTAATAGTGCACAGTATTATTATATAGTATTAGTTCACAGTATTATTATATAGTATTAGTGCACAGTATTATTATATAGTATTAGTGCATAGTATTAATATATAGTAATAGTGCACAGTATTAATATATAGTATTAGTGCATAGTATTAATATATAGTAATAGGGCACAGTATTAATATATAGTATTAGTGCACAGTATTAATATATAGTATTAGTGCACAGTATTATTATATAGTAATAGTGCACAGTATTATTATATAGTAATAGTGCATAGTATTATTATATAGTATTAGTGCATAGTATTAACATATAGTAATAGTGCACAGTATTAATATATAGTAAGAGTGCATTGTATTATTATATAGTATTAGTGCATAGTATTATTATATAGTAATAGTGCATATTATTATTATATAGTAATAGTGCACAGTATTATCATATAGTATTAGTGCATAGTATTAATATATATTAATAGTGCACAGTATTATTATATAGTAGTAGTGCACAGTATTATTATATAGTAATAGTGCACAGTATTATTATATAGTAATAGTGCATAGTATTATTATATAGTATTAGTGCATAGTATTAACATATAGTAATAGTGCACAGTATTAATATATAGTAAGAGTGCATAGTATTATTATATAGTATTAGTGCACAGTATTATTATATAGTAATAGTGCACAGTATTATTATATAGTAATAGTGCATAGTATTATTATATAGCATTAGTGCACAGTATTATTATATAGTAAGAGTGCATAGTATTATTATATAGTATTAGTGCACAGTATTATTATATAGTAATAGTGCACAGTATTATTATATAGTAATAGTGCATAGTATTATTATATAGTATTAGTGCATAGTATTAACATATAGTAATAGTGCACAGTATTAATATATAGTAAGAGTGCATTGTATTATTATATAGTATTAGTGCATAGTATTATTATATAGTAATAGTGCATAGTATTATTATATAGTAATAGTGCACAGTATTATTATATAGTATTAGTGCATAGTACTAATATATAGTAATAGTGCACAGTATTATTATATAGTAGTAGTGCACAGTATTATTATATAGTATTAGTGCATAGTATTAATATATAGTAAGAGTGCACAGTATTATTATATATTATTAGTGCACAGTATTATTATACAGTATTAGTGCATAGTATTAATATATAGTAATAGTGCACAGTATTATTGTACAGTAGTAGTTCATAGTATTAATATATAGTAAGAGTGCATAGTATTATTATATAGTATTAGTGCACAGTATTATTATATAGTAATAGTGCACAGTATTATTATATAGTAATAGTGCATAGTATTATTATATAGTATTAGTGCATAGTATTAACATATAGTAATAGTGCACAGTATTAATATATAGTAAGAGTGCATTGTATTATTATATAGTATTAGTGCATAGTATTATTATATAGTAATAGTGCATAGTATTATTATATAGTAATAGTGCACAGTATTATTATATAGTATTAGTGCATAGTATTAATATATAGTAATAGTGCACAGTATTATTATATAGTAGTAGTGCACAGTATTATTATATAGTATTAGTGCATAGTATTAATATATAGTAAGAGTGCACAGTATTATTATATATTATTAGTGCACAGTATTATTATACAGTATTAGTGCATAGTATTAATATATAGTAATAGTGCACAGTATTATTGTACAGTAGTAGTGCATAGTATTAATATATAGTAATAGTGCACAGTATTATTATATAGTAGTAGTGCCTAGTATTATTATATAGTATTAGTGCATAGTATTAATATATAGTATTAGTGCACAGTATTATTATACTGTATAGTAATAGTACATAGTATTAATATATAGCAATAGTGCACAGTATTATTATATAGTAGTAGTGCATAGTATTAATATATAGTAATAGTGCACAGTATTATTATATAGTATTAGTTCACAGTATTATTATATAATATTAGTGCACAGTATTATTATATAGTATTAGTGCATAGTATTAATATATAGTAATAGTGCACAGTATTAATATATAGTATTAGTGCACAGTATTATTATATAGTACTAGTGCACAGTATTATTATATAGCAATAGTGCACAGTATTAATATATAGCAATAGTGCACAGTATTATTATATAGTATTAGTGCATAGTATTAATATATAGTAATAGTGCACAGTATTAATATATAGTATTAGTGCACAGTATTATTATATAGTAATAGTGCACAGTATTATTATATAGCAATAGTGCACACTATTAATATATAGCAATAGTGCACAGTATTATTATATAGTATTAGTGCATAGTATTAATATATAGTAATAGTGCACAGTATTAATATATAGTATTAGTTGCACAGTATTATTATACAGTAATAGTGCACAGTATTATTACATAACAATAGTGCACAGCATTAATATATAGCAATAGTGCACAGTATTATTATATAGTACTAGAGCACAGTATTATTATATAGCAATAGTGCACAGTATTAATATATAGTAATAGTGCACAGTATTATTATATAGTAATAGTGCACAGTATTATTATATAGTATTAGTGCACAGTATTATTATATAGTAATAGTGCACAGTATTATTATATAGTAATAGTGCATAGTATTATTATATAGCATTAGTGCATAGTATTAACATATAGTAATAGTGCACAGTATTAATATATAGTAAGAGTGCATAGTATTATTATATAGTATTAGTGCATAGTATTATTATATAGTAATAGTGCACAGTATTATTATATAGTAATAGTGCACAGTATTATTATATAGTAATAGTGCATAGTATTATTATATAGCATTAGTGCATAGTATTAACATATAGTAATAGTGCACAGTATTAATATATAGTAAGAGTGCATAGTATTATTATATAGTATTAGTGCATAGTATTATTATATAGTAATAGTGCATAGTATTATTATATAGCATTAGTGCATAGTATTAACATATAGTATTAGTGCATAGTATTAATATATAGAATTAGTGCATAGTATTAATATATAGTAATAGTGCACAGTATTAATATATAGTATTAGTGCACAGTATTATTATATAGTAATAGTGCACAGTATTATTATACTGTATAGTAATAGTACATAGTATTAATATATAGCAATAGTGCACAGTATTATTATATAGTAGTAGTGCATAGTATTAATATATAGTAATAGTGCACAGTATTATTATATAGTATTAGTTCACAGTATTATTATATAGTATTTGTGCACAGTATTATTATATAGTATTAGTGCATAGTATTAATATATAGTAATAGTGCACAGTATTAATATATAGTATTAGTGCACAGTATTATTATATAGTAATAGTGCACAGTATTATTATATAGCAATAGTGCACAGTATTAATATATAGCAATAGTGCACAGTATTATTATATAGTATTAGTGCATAGTATTAATATATAGTAATAGTGCACAGTATTAATATATAGTATTAGTGCACAGTATTATTATATAGTAATAGTGCACAGTATTATTATATAGCAATAGTGCACACTATTAATATATAGCAATAGTGCACAGTATTATTATATAGTATTAGTGCATAGTATTAATATATAGTAATAGTGCACAGTATTAATATATAGTATTAGTGCACAGTATTATTATATAGTAATAGTGCACAGTATTATTATATAGTAATAGTGCATAGTATTATTATATAGTATTAGTGCATAGTATTAACATATAGTAATAGTGCACAGTATTAATATATAGTAAGAGTGCATTGTATTATTATATAGTATTAGTGCATAGTATTATTATATAGTAATAGTGCATATTATTATTATATAGTAATAGTGCACAGTATTATTATATGGTATTAGTGCATAGTATTAATATATAGTAATAGTGCACAGTATTATTATATAGTAGTAGTGCATAGTATTATTATATAGTATTAGTGCATAGTATTAATATATAGTAAGAGTGCACAGTATTATTATATATTATTAGTGCACAGTATTATTATACAGTATTAGTGCATAGTATTAATATATAGTAATAGTGCACAGTATTATTGTACAGTAGTAGTGCATAGTATTAATATATAGTAATAGTGCACAGTATTATTATATAGTAGTAGTGCATAGAATTATTATATAGTATTAGTGCATAGTATTAATATATAGTATTAGTGCACAGTATTATTATACTGTATAGTAATAGTACATAGTATTAATATATAGCAATAGTGCACAGTATTATTATATAGTAGTAGTGCATAGTATTAATATATAGTAATAGTGCACAGTATTATTATATAGTATTAGTTCACAGTATTATTATATAATATTAGTGCACAGTATTATTATATAGTATTAGTGCATAGTATTAATATATAGTAATAGTGCACAGTATTAATATATAGTATTAGTGCACAGTATTATTATATAGTAATAGTGCACAGTATTATTATATAGCAATAGTGCACAGTATTAATATATAGCAATAGTGCACAGTATTATTATATAGTATTAGTGCATAGTATTAATATATAGTAATAGTGCACAGTATTAATATATAGTATTAGTGCACAGTATTATTATATAGTAATAGTGCACAGTATTATTATATAGCAATAGTGCACAGTATTATTATATAGCAATAGTGCACACTATTAATATATAGCAATAGTGCACAGTATTATTATATAGTACTAGAGCACAGTATTATTATATAGCAATAGTGCACAGTATTAATATATAGTAATAGTGCACAGTATTATTATATAGTAATAGTGCACAGTATTATTATACTGTATAGTAATAGTACATAGTATTAATATATAGCAATAGTGCACAGTATTATTATATAGTAGTAGTGCATAGTATTAATATATAATAATAGTGCACAGTATTAATATATAGTATTAGTGCACAGTATTATTATATAGTAATAGTGCACAGTATTATTATATAGCAATAGTGCACAGTATTAATATTTAGCAATAGTGTACAGTATTATTACATAGTACTAGAGCACAGTATTATTATATAGCAATAGTGCACAGTATTAATATATAGTAATAGTGCACAGTATTAATATATAGCAATAGTGCACAGTATTATTATATAGTAGTAGTGCATAGTATTAATATATAGTAATAGTGCATAGTATTATTATATAGTATTAGTGCACAGTATTATTATATAGTATTAGTGCACAGTATTAATATATAGTAATAGTGCACAATATTATTATATAGTATTAGTGCATAGTATTAATATATAGTAATAGTGCACAGTATTAATATATAGTATTAGTGCACAGTATTATTATATAGTAATAGTGCACAGTATTATTATATAGCAATAGTGCACAGTATTAATATATAGCAATAGTGTACAGTATTATTACATAGTACTAGAGCACAGTATTATTATATAGCAATAGTGCACAGTATTAATATATAGTAATAGTGCACAGTATTATTATATAGTAATAGTGCACAGTATTATTATATAGTATTAGTGCATAGTATTAATATATAGTAATAGTGCACAGTATTAATATATAGTATTAGTGCACAGTATTATTATATAGTAATAGTGCACAGTATTATTATATAGTAATAGTGCATAGTATTATTATATAGTATTAGTGCATAGTATTAACATATAGTAATAGTGCACAGTATTAATATATAGTAAGAGTGCATAGTATTATTATATAGTATTAGTGCACAGTATTATTATATAGTAATAGTGCACAGTATTATTATATAGTAATAGTGCATAGTATTATTATATAGTAATAGTGCACAGTATTATTATATAGTATTAGTGCATAGTATTAATATATAGTAATAGTGCACAGTATTATTATATAGTAGTAGTGCACAGTATTATTATATAGTATTAGTGCATAGTATTAATATATAGTAAGAGTGCACAGTATTATTATATATTATTAGTGCACAGTATTATTATACAGTATTAGTGCATAGTATTAATATATAGTAATAGTGCACAGTATTATTGTACAGTAGTAGTGCATAGTATTAATATATAGTAAGAGTGCATAGTATTATTATATAGTATTAGTGCACAGTATTATTATATAGTAATAGTGCACAGTATTATTATATAGTAATAGTGCATAGTATTATTATATAGTATTAGTGCATAGTATTAACATATAGTAATAGTGCACAGTATTAATATATAGTAAGAGTGCATAGTATTATTATATAGTATTAGTGCACAGTATTATTATATAGTAATAGTGCACAGTATTATTATATAGTAATAGTGCATAGTATTATTATATAGTAATAGTGCACAGTATTATTATATAGTATTAGTGCATAGTATTAATATATAGTAATAGTGCACAGTATTATTATATAGTAGTAGTGCACAGTATTATTATATAGTATTAGTGCATAGTATTAATATATAGTAAGAGTGCACAGTATTATTATATATTATTAGTGCACAGTATTATTATACAGTATTAGTGCATAGTATTAATATATAGTAATAGTGCACAGTATTATTGTACAGTAGTAGTGCATAGTATTAATATATAGTAAGAGTGCATAGTATTATTATATAGTATTAGTGCACAGTATTATTATATAGTAATAGTGCACAGTATTATTATATAGTAATAGTGCATAGTATTATTATATAGTATTAGTGCATAGTATTAACATATAGTAATAGTGCACAGTATTAATATATAGTAAGAGTGCATTGTATTATTATATAGTATTAGTGCATAGTATTATTATATAGTAATAGTGCATAGTATTATTATATAGTAATAGTGCACAGTATTATTATATAGTATTAGTGCATAGTATTAATATATAGTAATAGTGCACAGTATTATTATATAGTAGTAGTGCACAGTATTATTATATAGTATTAGTGCATAGTATTAATATATAGTAAGAGTGCACAGTATTATTATATATTATTAGTGCACAGTATTATTATACAGTATTAGTGCATAGTATTAATATATAGTAATAGTGCACAGTATTATTGTACAGTAGAAGTTCATAGTATTAATATATAGTAAGATTGCATAGTATTATTATATAGTATTAGTGCACAGTATTATTATATAGTAATAGTGCACAGTATTATTATATAGTAATAGTGCATAGTATTATTATATAGTATTAGTGCATAGTATTAACATATAGTAATAGTGCACAGTATTAATATATAGTAAGAGTGCATTGTATTATTATATAGTATTAGTGCATAGTATTATTATATAGTAATAGTGCATAGTATTATTATATAGTAATAGTGCACAGTATTATTATATAGTATTAGTGCATAGTATTAATATATAGTAATAGTGCACAGTATTATTATATAGTAGTAGTGCACAGTATTATTATATAGTATTAGTGCATAGTATTAATATATAGTAAGAGTGCACAGTATTATTATATATTATTAGTGCACAGTATTATTATACAGTATTAGTGCATAGTATTAATATATAGTAATAGTGCACAGTATTATTGTACAGTAGTAGTGCATAGTATTAATATATAGTAATAGTGCACAGTATTATTATATAGTAGTAGTGCCTAGTATTATTATATAGTATTAGTGCATAGTATTAATATATAGTATTAGTGCACAGTATTATTATACTGTATAGTAATAGTACATAGTATTAATATATAGCAATAGTGCACAGTATTATTATATAGTAGTAGTGCATAGTATTAATATATAGTAATAGTGCACAGTATTATTATATAGTATTAGTTCACAGTATTATTATATAATATTAGTGCACAGTATTATTATATAGTATTAGTGCATAGTATTAATATATAGTAATAGTGCACAGTATTAATATATAGTATTAGTGCACAGTATTATTATATAGTACTAGTGCACAGTATTATTATATAGCAATAGTGCACAGTATTAATATATAGCAATAGTGCACAGTATTATTATATAGTATTAGTGCATAGTATTAATATATAGTAATAGTGCACAGTATTAATATATAGTATTAGTGCACAGTATTATTATATAGTAATAGTGCAAAGTATTATTATATAGCAATAGTGCACACTATTAATATATAGCAATAGTGCACAGTATTATTATATAGTATTAGTGCATAGTATTAATATATAGTAATAGTGCACAGTATTAATATATAGTATTAGTGCACAGTATTATTATATAGTAATAGTGCACAGTATTATTATATAGCAATAGTGCACACTATTAATATATAGCAATAGTGCACAGTATTATTATATAGTATTAGTGCATAGTATTAATCTATAGTAATAGTGCACAGTATTAATATATAGTATTAGTTGCACAGTATTATTATACAGTAATAGTGCACAGTATTATTACATAACAATAGTGCACAGCATTAATATATAGCAATAGTGCACAGTATTATTATATAGTACTAGAGCACAGTATTATTATATAGCAATAGTGCACAGTATTAATATATAGTAATAGTGCACAGTATTATTATATAGTAATAGTGCACAGTATTATTATATAGTATTAGTGCACAGTATTATTATATAGTAATAGTGCACAGTATTATTATATAGTAATAGTGCACAGTATTATTATATAGTAATAGTGCATAGTATTATTATATAGCATTAGTGCATAGTATTAACATATAGTAATAGTGCACAGTATTAATATATAGTAAGAGTGCATAGTATTATTATATAGTATTAGTGCATAGTATTATTATATAGTAATAGTGCATAGTATTATTATATAGCATTAGTGCATAGTATTAACATATAGTATTAGTGCATAGTATTAATATATAGAATTAGTGCATAGTATTAATATATAGTAATAGTGCACAGTATTAATATATAGTATTAGTGCACAGTATTATTATATAGTAATAGTGCACAGTATTATTATACTGTATAGTAATAGTACATAGTATTAATATATAGCAATAGTGCACAGTATTATTATATAGTAGTAGTGCATAGTATTAATATATAGTAATAGTGCACAGTATTATTATATAGTATTAGTTCACAGTATTATTATATAGTATTTGTGCACAGTATTATTATATAGTATTAGTGCATAGTATTAATATATAGTAATAGTGCACAGTATTAATATATAGTATTAGTGCACAGTATTATTATATAGTAATAGTGCACAGTATTATTATATAGCAATAGTGCACAGTATTAATATATAGCAATAGTGCACAGTATTATTATATAGTATTAGTGCATAGTATTAATATATAGTAATAGTGCACAGTATTAATATATAGTATTAGTGCACAGTATTATTATATAGTAATAGTGCACAGTATTATTATATAGCAATAGTGCACACTATTAATATATAGCAATAGTGCACAGTATTATTATATAGTATTAGTGCATAGTATTAATATATAGTAATAGTGCACAGTATTAATATATAGTATTAGTGCACAGTATTATTATATAGTAATAGTGCACAGTATTATTATATAGTAATAGTGCATAGTATTATTATATAGTATTAGTGCATAGTATTAACATATAGTAATAGTGCACAGTATTAATATATAGTAAGAGTGCATTGTATTATTATATAGTATTAGTGCATAGTATTATTATATAGTAATAGTGCATATTATTATTATATAGTAATAGTGCACAGTATTATTATATGGTATTAGTGCATAGTATTAATATATAGTAATAGTGCACAGTATTATTATATAGTAGTAGTGCATAGTATTATTATATAGTATTAGTGCATAGTATTAATATATAGTAAGAGTGCACAGTATTATTATATATTATTAGTGCACAGTATTATTATACAGTATTAGTGCATAGTATTAATATATAGTAATAGTGCACAGTATTATTGTACAGTAGTAGTGCATAGTATTAATATATAGTAATAGTGCACAGTATTATTATATAGTAGTAGTGCATAGAATTATTATATAGTATTAGTGCATAGTATTAATATATAGTATTAGTGCACAGTATTATTATACTGTATAGTAATAGTACATAGTATTAATATATAGCAATAGTGCACAGTATTATTATATAGTAGTAGTGCATAGTATTAATATATAGTAATAGTGCACAGTATTATTATATAGTATTAGTTCACAGTATTATTATATAATATTAGTGCACAGTATTATTATATAGTATTAGTGCATAGTATTAATATATAGTAATAGTGCACAGTATTAATATATAGTATTAGTGCACAGTATTATTATATAGTAATAGTGCACAGTATTATTATATAGCAATAGTGCACAGTATTAATATATAGCAATAGTGCACAGTATTATTATATAGTATTAGTGCATAGTATTAATATATAATAATAGTGCACAGTATTAATATATAGTATTAGTGCACAGTATTATTATATAGTAATAGTGCACAGTATTATTATATAGCAATAGTGCACAGTATTAATATATAGCAATAGTGTACAGTATTATTACATAGTACTAGAGCACAGTATTATTATATAGCAATAGTGCACAGTATTAATATATAGTAATAGTGCACAGTATTAATATATAGCAATAGTGCACAGTATTATTATATAGTAGTAGTGCATAGTATTAATATATAGTAATAGTGCATAGTATTATTATATAGTATTAGTGCACAGTATTATTATATAGTATTAGTGCACAGTATTAATATATAGTAATAGTGCACAATATTATTATATAGTATTAGTGCATAGTATTAATATATAGTAATAGTGCACAGTATTAATATATAGTATTAGTGCACAGTATTATTATATAGTAATAGTGCACAGTATTATTATATAGCAATAGTGCACAGTATTAATATATAGCAATAGTGTACAGTATTATTACATAGTACTAGAGCACAGTATTATTATATAGCAATAGTGCACAGTATTAATATATAGTAATAGTGCACAGTATTATTATATAGTAATAGTGCACAGTATTATTATATAGTATTAGTGCATAGTATTAATATATAGTAATAGTGCACAGTATTAATATATAGTATTAGTGCACAGTATTATTATATAGTAATAGTGCACAGTATTATTATATAGTAATAGTGCATAGTATTATTATATAGTATTAGTGCATAGTATTAACATATAGTAATAGTGCACAGTATTAATATATAGTAAGAGTGCATAGTATTATTATATAGTATTAGTGCACAGTATTATTATATAGTAATAGTGCACAGTATTATTATAAAGTAATAGTGCATAGTATTATTATATAGTAATAGTGCACAGTATTATTATATAGTATTAGTGCATAGTATTAATATATAGTAATAGTGCACAGTATTATTATATAGTAGTAGTGCACAGTATTATTATATAGTATTAGTGCATAGTATTAATATATAGTAAGAGTGCACAGTATTATTATATATTATTAGTGCACAGTATTATCATACAGTATTAGTGCATAGTATTAATATATAGTAATAGTGCACAGTATTATTGTACAGTAGTAGTGCATAGTATTAATATATAGTAAGAGTGCATAGTATTATTATATAGTATTAGTGCACAGTATTATTATATAGTAATAGTGCACAGTACTATTATATAGTAATAGTGCATAGTATTATTATATAGTATTAGTGCATAGTATTAACATATAGTAATAGTGCACAGTATTAATATATAGTAAGAGTGCATTGTATTATTATATAGTATTAGTGCATAGTATTATTATATAGTAATAGTGCATAGTATTATTATATAGTAATAGTGCACAGTATTATTATATAGTATTAGTGCATAGTATTAATATATAGTAATAGTGCACAGTATTATTATATAGTAGTAGTGCACAGTATTATTATATAGTATTAGTGCATAGTATTAATATATAGTAAGAGTGCACAGTATTATTATATATTATTAGTGCACAGTATTATTATACAGTATTAGTGCATAGTATTAATATATAGTAATAGTGCACAGTATTATTGTACAGTAGTAGTGCATAGTATTAATATATAGTAATAGTGCACA
Source organism: Leptodactylus fuscus (assembly GCF_031893055.1). Classification (NCBI taxonomy): domain Eukaryota; kingdom Metazoa; phylum Chordata; class Amphibia; order Anura; family Leptodactylidae; genus Leptodactylus; species Leptodactylus fuscus. The sequence goes on along the minus strand of NC_134265.1, from coordinate 366,488,610 downwards.
GTATTATTATATAGTAGTAGTGCATAGTATTATTATATAGTATTAGTGCATAGTATTTATATCTAGTATTAGTGCACAGTATTATTATACTGTATAGTAATAGTACATAGTATTAATATATAGCAATAGTGCACAGTATTATTATATAGTAGTAGTGCATAGTATTAATATATAGTAATAGTGCACAGTATTATTATATAGTATTAGTTCACAGTATTATTATATAATATTAGTGCACAGTATTATTATATAGTATTAGTGCATAGTATTAATATATAGTAATAGTGCACAGTATTAATATATAGTATTAGTGCACAGTATTATTATATAGTAATAGTGCACATTATTATTATATAGCAATAGTGCACAGTATTAATATATAGCAATAGTGCACAGTATTATTATATAGTATTAGTGCATAGTATTAATATATAGTAATAGTGCACAGTATTAATATATAGTATTAGTGCACAGTATTATTATATAGTAATAGTGCACAGTATTATTATATAGCAATAGTGCACACTATTAATATATAGCAATAGTGCACAGTATTATTATATAGTATTAGTGCATAGTATTAATATATAGTAATAGTGCACAGTATTAATATATAGTATTAGTGCACAGTATTATTATATAGTAATAGTGCACAGTATTATTATATAACAATAGTGCACAGCATTAATATATAGCAATAGTGCACAGTATTATTATATAGTACTAGAGCACAGTATTATTATATAGCAATAGTGCACAGTATTAATATATAGTAATAGTGCACAGTATTATTATATAGTAATAGTGCACAGTATTATTATATAGTATTAGTGCACAGTATTATTATATAGTAATAGTGCATAGTATTATTATATAGCATTAGTGCATAGTATTAACATATAGGAATAGTGCACAGTATTAATATATAGTAAGAGTGCATAGTATTATTATATAGTATTAGTGCATAGTATTATTATATAGTAATAGTGAACAGTATTATTATATAGTAATAGTGCACAGTATTATTATATAGTATTAGTGCATAGTATTAATATATAGTATTAGTGCATAGTATTAATATATAGTAATAGTGCACAGTATTAATATATAGTATTAGTGCACAGTATTATTATATAGTAATAGTGCACAGTATTATTATACTGTATAGTAATAGTACATAGTATTAATATATAGCAATAGTGCACAGTATTATTATATAGTAGTAGTGCATAGTATTAATATATAGTAATAGTGCACAGTATTATTATATAGTATTAGTTCACAGTATTATTATATAGTATTAGTGCACAGTATTATTATATAGTATTAGTGCATAGTATTAATATATAGTAATAGTGCACAGTATTAATATATAGTATTAGTGCACAGTATTATTATATAGTAATAGTGCACAGTATTATTATATAGCAATAGTGCACAGTATTAATATATAGCAATAGTGCACAGTATTATTATATAGTATTAGTGCATAGTATTAATATATAGTAATAGTGCACAGTATTAATATATAGTATTAGTGCACAGTATTATTATATAGTAATAGTGCACAGTATTATTATATAGCAATAGTGCACACTATTAATATATAGCAATAGTGCACAGTATTATTATATAGTATTAGTGCATAGTATTAATATATAGTAATAGTGCACAGTATTAATATATAGTATTAGTGCACAGTATTATTATATAGTAATAGTGCACAGTATTATTATATAGTAATAGTGCATAGTATTATTATATAGTATTAGTGCATAGTATTAACATATAGTAATAGTGCACAGTATTAATATATAGTAAGAGTGCATTGTATTATTATATAGTATTAGTGCATAGTATTATTATATAGTAATAGTGCATATTATTATTATATAGTAATAGTGCACAGTATTATCATATAGTATTAGTGCATAGTATTAATATATAGTAATAGTGCACAGTATTATTATATAGTAGTAGTGCACAGTATTATTATATAGTAATAGTGCACAGTATTATTATATAGTAATAGTGCATAGTATTATTATATAGTTTTAGTGCATAGTATTAACATATAGTAATAGTGCACAGTATTAATATATAGTAAGAGTGCATAGTATTATTATATAGTATTAGTGCACAGTATTATTATATAGTAATAGTGCACAGTATTATTATATAGTAATAGTGCATAGTATTATTATATAGCATTAGTGCACAGTATTATTATATAGTAAGAGTGCATAGTATTATTATATAGTATTAGTGCACAGTATTATTATATAGTAATAGTGCATAGTATTATTATATAGTATTAGTGCATAGTATTAACATATAGTAATAGTGCACAGTATTAATATATAGTAGTAGTGCACAGTATTATTATATAGTATTAGTGCATAGTATTAATATATAGTAAGAGTGCACAGTATTATTATATATTATTAGTGCACAGTATTATTATACAGTATTAGTGCATAGTATTAATATATAGTAATAGTGCACAGTATTATTGTACAGTAGTAGTTCATAGTATTAATATATAGTAAGAGTGCATAGTATTATTATATAGTATTAGTGCACAGTATTATTATATAGTAATAGTGCACAGTATTATTATATAGTAATAGTGCATAGTATTATTATATAGTATTAGTGCATAGTATTAACATATAGTAATAGTGCACAGTATTAATATATAGTAAGACTGCATTGTATTATTATATAGTATTAGTGCATAGTATTATTATATAGTAATAGTGCATAGTATTATTATATAGTAATAGTGCACAGTATTATTATATAGTATTAGTGCATAGTATTAATATATAGTAATAGTGCACAGTATTATTATATAGTAGTAGTGCACAGTATTATTATATAGTATTAGTGCATAGTATTAATATATAGTAAGAGTGCACAGTATTATTATATATTATTAGTGCACAGTATTATTATACAGTATTAGTGCATAGTATTAATATATAGTAATAGTGCACAGTATTATTGTACAGTAGTAGTGCATAGTATTAATATATAGTAATAGTGCACAGTATTATTATATAGTATTAGTTCACAGTATTATTATATAGTAAGAGTGCACAGTATTATTATATAGTAATAGTGCACAGTATTAATATATAGTATTAGTGCACAGTATTATTATATAGTAATAGTGCACAGTATTACTATATAGCAATAGTGCACACTATTAATATATAGCAATAGAGCACAGTTTTATTATATAGTATTAGTGCATAGTATTAATATATAGTAATAGTGCACAGTATTAATATATAGTATTAGTGCACAGTATTATTATATAGTAATAGTGCACAGTATTATTATATAGTAATAGTGCATAGTATTATTATATAGTATTAGTGCATAGTATTAACATATAGTAATAGTGCACAGTATTAATATATAGTAAGAGTGCATTGTATTATTATATAGTATTAGTGCATAGTATTATTATATAGTAATAGTGCATATTATTATTATATAGTAATAGTGCACAGTATTATCATATAGTATTAGTGCATAGTATTAATATATAGTAATAGTGCACAGTATTATTATATAGTAGTAGTGCACAGTATTATTATATAGTAATAGTGCACAGTATTATTATATAGTAATAGTGCATAGTATTATTATATAGTATTAGTGCATAGTATTAACATATAGTAATAGTGCACAGTATTAATATATAGTAAGAGTGCATTGTATTATTATATAGTATTAGTGCATAGTATTATTATATAGTAATAGTGCATAGTATTATTATATAGTAATAGTGCACAGTATTATTATATAGTATTAGTGCATAGTATTAATATATAGTAATAGTGCACAGTATTATTATATAGTAGTAGTGCACAGTATTATTATATAGTATTAGTGCATAGTATTAATATATAGTAAGAGTGCACAGTATTATTATATATTATTAGTGCACAGTATTATTATACAGTATTAGTGCATAGTATTAATATATAGTAATAGTGCACAGTATTATTGTACAGTAGTAGTGCATAGTATTAATATATAGTAATAGTGCACAGTATTATTATATAGTAGTAGTGCATAGTATTATTATATAGTATTAGTGCATAGTATTAATATATAGTATTAGTGCACAGTATTATTATACTGTATAGTAATAGTACATAGTATTAATATATAGCAATAGTGCACAGTATTATTATATAGTAGTAGTGCATAGTATTAATATATAGTAATAGTGCACAGTATTATTATATAGTATTAGTTCACAGTATTATTATATAATATTAGTGCACAGTATTATTATATAGTATTAGTGCATAGTAATAATATATAGTAATAGTGCACAGTATTAATATATAGTATTAGTGCACAGTATTATTATATAGTAATAGTGCACATTATTATTATATAGCAATAGTGCACAGTATTAATATATAGCAATAGTGCACAGTATTATTATATAGTTTTAGTGCATAGTATTAATATATAGTAATAGTGCACAGTATTAATATATAGTATTAGTGCACAGTATTATTATATAGTAATAGTGCACAGTATTATTATATAGCAATAGTGCACACTATTAATATATAGCAATAGTGCACAGTATTATTATATAGTATTAGTGCATAGTATTAATATATAGTAATAGTGCACAGTATTAATATATAGTATTAGTGCACAGTATTATTATATAGTAATAGTGCACAGTATTATTATATAACAATAGTGCACAGCATTAATATATAGCAATAGTGCACAGTATTATTATATAGTACTAGAGCACAGTATTATTATATAGCAATAGTGCACAGTATTAATATATAGTAATAGTGCACAGTATTATTATATAGTAATAGTGCACAGTATTATTATATAGTATTAGTGCACAGTATTATTATATAGTAATAGTGCACAGTATTATTATATAGTAATAGTGCATAGTATTATTATATAGCATTAGTGCATAGTATTAACATATAGTAATAGTGCACAGTATTAATATATAGTAAGAGTGCATAGTATTATTATATAGTATTAGTGCATAGTATTATTATATAGTAATAGTGCACAGTATTATTATATAGTAATAGTGCACAGTATTATTATATAGTATTAGTGCATAGTATTAATATATAGTATTAGTGCATAGTATTAATATATAGTAATAGTGCACAGTATTAATATATAGTATTAGTGCACAGTATTATTATATAGTAATAGTGCACAGTATTATTATACTGTATAGTAATAGTACATAGTATTAATATATAGCAATAGTGCACAGTATTATTATATAGTAGTAGTGCATAGTATTAATATATAGTAATAGTGCACAGTATTATTATATAGTATTAGTTCACAGTATTATTATATAGTATTAGTGCACAGTATTATTATATAGTATTAGTGCATAGTATTAATATATAGTAATAGTGCACAGTATTAATATATAGTATTAGTGCATAGTATTAATATATAGTAATAGTGCACAGTATTAATATATAGTATTAGTGCACAGTATTATTATATAGTAATAGTGCACAGTATTATTATATAGCAATAGTGCACACTATTAATATATAGCAATAGTGCACAGTATTATTATATAGTATTAGTGCATAGTATTAATATATAGTAATAGTGCACAGTATTAATATATAGTATTAGTGCACAGTATTATTATATAGTAATAGTGCACAGTATTATTATATAGTAATAGTGCATAGTATTATTATATAGTATTAGTGCATAGTATTAACATATAGTAATAGTGCACAGTATTAATATATAGTAAGAGTGCATTGTATTATTATATAGTATTAGTGCATAGTATTATTATATAGTAATAGTGCATATTATTATTATATAGTAATAGTACACAGTATTATCATATAGTATTAGTGCATAGTATTAATATATAGTAATAGTGCACAGTATTATTATATAGTAGTAGTGCACAGTATTATTATATAGTAATAGTGCACAGTATTATTATATAGTAATAGTGCATAGTATTATTATATAGTATTAGTGCATAGTATTAACATATAGTAATAGTGCACAGTATTAATATATAGTAAGAGTGCATAGTATTATTATATAGTATTAGTGCACAGTATTATTATATAGTAATAGTGCACAGTATTATTATATAGTAATAGTGCATAGTATTATTATATAGCATTAGTGCACAGTATTATTATATAGTAAGAGTGCATAGTATTATTATATAGTATTAGTGCACAGTATTATTATATAGTAATAGTGCACAGTATTATTATATAGTAATAGTGCATAGTATTATTATATAGTATTAGTGCATAGTATTAACATATAGTAATAGTGCACAGTATTAATATATAGTAAGAGTGCATTGTATTATTATATAGTATTAGTGCATAGTATTATTATATAGTAATAGTGCATAGTATTATTATATAGTAATAGTGCACAGTATTATTATATAGTATTAGTGCATAGTATTAATATATAGTAATAGTGCACAGTATTATTATATAGTAGTAGTGCACAGTATTATTATATAGTATTAGTGCATAGTATTAATATATAGTAAGAGTGCACAGTATTATTATATATTATTAGTGCACAGTATTATTATACAGTATTAGTGCATAGTATTAATATATAGTAATAGTGCACAGTATTATTGTACAGTAGTAGTTCATAGTATTAATATATAGTAAGAGTGCATAGTATTATTATATAGTATTAGTGCACAGTATTATTATATAGTAATAGTGCACAGTATTATTATATAGTAATAGTGCATAGTATTATTATATAGTATTAGTGCATAGTATTAACATATAGTAATAGTGCACAGTATTAATATATAGTAAGAGTGCATTGTATTATTATATAGTATTAGTGCATAGTATTATTATATAGTAATAGTGCATAGTATTATTATATAGTAATAGTGCACAGTATTATTATATAGTATTAGTGCATAGTATTAATATATAGTAATAGTGCACAGTATTATTATATAGTAGTAGTGCACAGTATTATTATATAGTATTAGTTCATAGTATTAATATATAGTAAGAGTGCACAGTATTATTATATATTATTAGTGCACAGTATTATTATACAGTATTAGTGCATAGTATTAATATATAGTAATAGTGCACAGTATTATTGTACAGTAGTAGTGCATAGTATTAATATATAGTAATAGTGCACAGTATTATTATATAGTAGTAGTGCATAGTATTATTATATAGTATTAGTGCATAGTATTAATATATAGTATTAGTGCACAGTATTATTATACTGTATAGTAATAGTACATAGTATTAATATATAGCAATAGTGCACAGTATTATTATATAGTAGTAGTGCATAGTATTAATATATAGTAATAGTGCACAGTATTATTATATAGTATTAGTTCACAGTATTATTATATAATATTAGTGCACAGTATTATTATATAGTATTAGTGCATAGTATTAATATATAGTAATAGTGCACAGTATTAATATATAGTATTAGTGCACAGTATTATTATATAGTACTAGTGCACAGTATTATTATATAGCAATAGTGCACAGTATTAATATATAGCAATAGTGCACAGTATTATTATATAGTATTAGTGCATAGTATTAATATATAGTAATAGTGCACAGTATTAATATATAGTATTAGTGCACAGTATTATTATATAGTAATAGTGCACAGTATTATTATATAGCAATAGTGCACACTATTAATATATAGCAATAGTGCACAGTATTATTATATAGTATTAGTGCATAGTATTAATATATAGTAATAGTGCACAGTATTAATATATAGTATTAGTTGCACAGTATTATTATATAGTAATAGTGCACAGTATTATTACATAACAATAGTGCACAGCATTAATATATAGCAATAGTGCACAGTATTATTATATAGTACTAGAGCACAGTATTATTATATAGCAATAGTGCACAGTATTAATATATAGTAATAGTGCACAGTATTATTATATAGTAATAGTGCACAGTATTATTATATAGTATTAGTGCACAGTATTATTATATAGTAATAGTGCACAGTATTATTATATAGTAATAGTGCATAGTATTATTATATAGCATTAGTGCATAGTATTAACATATAGTAATAGTGCACAGTATTAATATATAGTAAGAGTGCATAGTATTATTATATAGTATTAGTGCATAGTATTATTATATAGTAATAGTGCACAGTATTATTATATAGTAATAGTGCACAGTATTATTATATAGTAATAGTGCATAGTATTAATATATAGTAATAGTGCATAGTATTATCATATAGTATTAGTGCATAGTATTAATATACAGTAATAGTGCACAGTATTATTATATAGTAGTAGTGCACAGTATTATTATATAGTAATAGTGCACAGTATTATTATATAGTAATAGTGCATAGTATTATTATATAGTATTAGTGCATAGTATTAACATTTAGTAATAGTGCACAGTATTAATATATAGTAAGAGTGCATAGTATTATTATATAGTATTAGTGCACAGTATTATTATATAGTAATAGTGCACAGTATTATTATATAGTAATAGTGCATAGTATTATTATATAGCATTAGTGCACAGTATTATTATATAGTAAGAGTGCATAGTATTATTATATAGTATTAGTGCACAGTATTATTATATAGTAATAGTGCACAGTATTATTATATAGTAATAGTGCATAGTATTATTATATAGTATTAGTGCATAGTATTAACATATAGTAATAGTGCACAGTATTAATATATAGTAAGAGTGCATTGTATTATTATATAGTATTAGTGCATAGTATTGTTATATAGTAATAGTGCATAGTATTATTATATAGTAATAGTGCACAGTATTATTATATAGTATTAGTGCATAGTATTAATATATAGTAATAGTGCACAGTATTATTATATAGTAGTAGTGCACAGTATTATTATATAGTATTAGTGCATAGTATTAATATATAGTAAGAGTGCACAGTATTATTATATATTATTAGTGCACAGTATTATTATACAGTATTAGTGCATAGTATTAATATATAGTAATAGTGCACAGTATTATTGTACAGTAGTAGTTCATAGTATTAATATATAGTAAGAGTGCATAGTATTATTATATAGTATTAGTGCACAGTATTATTATATAGTAATAGTGCACAGTATTATTATATAGTAATAGTGCATAGTATTATTATATAGTATTAGTGCATAGTATTAACATATAGTAATAGTGCACAGTATTAATATATAGTAAGACTGCATTGTATTATTATATAGTATTAGTGCATAGTATTATTATATAGTAATAGTGCATAGTATTATTATATAGTAATAGTGCACAGTATTATTATATAGTATTAGTGCATAGTATTAATATATAGTAATAGTGCACAGTATTATTATATAGTAGTAGTGCACAGTATTATTATATAGTATTAGTGCATAGTATTAATATATAGTAAGAGTGCACAGTATTATTATATATTATTAGTGCACAGTATTATTATACAGTATTAGTGCATAGTATTAATATATAGTAATAGTGCACAGTATTATTGTACAGTAGTAGTGCATAGTATTAATATATAGTAATAGTGCACAGTATTATTATATAGTATTAGTTCACAGTATTATTATATAGTAAGAGTGCACAGTATTATTATATAGTAATAGTGCACAGTATTATTATATAGTATTAGTTCACAGTATTATTATATAGTAAGAGTGCACAGTATTATTATATAGTAATAGTGCACAGTATTAATATATAGTATTAGTGCACAGTATTATTATATAGTAATAGTGCACAGTATTATTATATAGCAATAGTGCACACTATTAATATATAGCAATAGTGCACAGTTTTATTATATAGTATTAGTGCATAGTATTAATATATAGTAATAGTGCACAGTATTAATATATAGTATTAGTGCACAGTATTATTATATAGTAATAGTGCACAGTATTATTATATAGTAATAGTGCATAGTATTATTATATAGTATTAGTGCATAGTATTAACATATAGTAATAGTGCACAGTATTAATATATAGTAAGAGTGCATTGTATTATTATATAGTATTAGTGCATAGTATTATTATATAGTAATAGTGCATATTATTATTATATAGTAATAGTGCACAGTATTATCATATAGTATTAGTGCATAGTATTAATATATAGTAATAGTGCACAGTATTATTATATAGTAGTAGTGCACAGTATTATTATATAGTAATAGTGCACAGTATTATTATATAGTAATAGTGCATAGTATTATTATATAGTATTAGTGCATAGTATTAACATATAGTAATAGTGCACAGTATTAATATATAGTAAGAGTGCATAGTATTATTATATAGTATTAGTGCACAGTATTATTATATAGTAATAGTGCACAGTATTATTATATAGTAATAGTGCATAGTATTATTATATAGCATAAGTGCACAGTATTATTATATAGTAAGAGTGCATAGTATTATTATATAGTATTGGTGCATAGTATTAACATATAGTAATAGTGCACAGTATTAATATATAGTAAGAGTGCATTGTATTATTATATAGTATTAGTGCATAGTATTATTATATAGTAATAGTGCATAGTATTATTATATAGTAATAGTGCACAGTATTATTATATAGTATTAGTGCATAGTATTAATATATAGTAATAGTGCACAGTATTATTATATAGTAGTAGTGCACAGTATTATTATATAGTATTAGTGCATAGTATTAATATATAGTAAGAGTGCACAGTATTATTATATATTATTAGTGCACAGTATTATTATACAGTATTAGTGCATAGTATTAATATATAGTAATAGTGCACAGTATTATTGTACAGTAGTAGTGCATAGTATTAATATATAGTAATAGTGCACAGTATTATTATATAGTAGTAGTGCATAGTATTATTATATAGTATTAGTGCATAGTATTAATATATAGTATTAGTGCACAGTATTATTATACTGTATAGTAATAGTACATAGTATTAATATATAGCAATAGTGCACAGTATTATTATATAGTAGTAGTGCATAGTATTAATATATAGTAATATTGCACAGTATTATTATATAGTATTAGTTCACAGTATTATTATATAATATTAGTGCACAGTATTATTATATAGTATTAGTGCATAGTAATAATATATAGTAATAGTGCACAGTATTAATATATAGTATTAGTGCACAGTATTATTATATAGTAATAGTGCACATTATTATTATATAGCAATAGTGCACAGTATTAATATATAGCAATAGTGCACAGTATTATTATATAGTATTAGTGCATAGTATTAATATATAGTAATAGTGCACAGTATTAATATATAGTATTAGTGCACAATATTATTATATAGTAATAGTGCACAGTATTATTATATAGCAATAGTGCACACTATTAATATATAGCAATAGTGCACAGTATTATTATATAGTATTAGTGCATAGTATTAATATATAGTAATAGTGCACAGTATTAATATATAGTATTAGTGCACAGTATTATTATATAGTAATAGTGCACAGTATTATTATATAGTAATAGTGCATAGTATTATTATATAGCATTAGTGCATAGTATTAACATATAGTAATAGTGCACAGTATTAATATATAGTAAGAGTGCATAGTATTATTATATAGTATTAGTGCATAGTATTATTATATAGTAATAGAGCACAGTATTATTATATAGTAATAGTGCACAGTATTATTATATAGTATTAGTGCATAGTATTAATATATAGTATTAGTGCATAGTATTAATATATAGTAATAGTGCACAGTATTAATATATAGTATTAGTGCACAGTATTATTATATAGTAATAGTGCACAGTATTATTATACTGTATAGTAATAGTACATAGTATTAATATATAGCAATAGTGCACAGTATTATTATATAGTAGTAGTGCATAGTATTAATATATAGTAATAGTGCACAGTATTATTATATAGTATTAGTTCACAGTATTATTATATAGTATTAGTGCACAGTATTATTATATAGTATTAGTGCATAGTATTAATATATAGTAATAGTGCACAGTATTAATATATAGTATTAGTGCACAGTATTATTATATAGTAATAGTGCACAGTATTATTATATAGCAATAGTGCACAGTATTAATATATAGCAATAGTGCACAGTATTATTATATAGTATTAGTGCATAGTATTAATATATAGTAATAGTGCACAGTATTAATATATAGTATTAGTGCACAGTATTATTATATAGTAATAGTGCACAGTATTATTATATAGCAATAGTGCACACTATTAATATATAGCAATAGTGCACAGTATTATTATATAGTATTAGTGCATAGTATTAATATATAGTAATAGTGCACAGTATTAATATATAGTATTAGTGCACAGTATTATTATATAGTAATAGTGCACAGTATTATTATATAGTAATAGTGCATAGTATTATTATATAGTATTAGTGCATAGTATTAACATATAGTAATAGTGCACAGTATTAATATATAGTAAGAGTGCATTGTATTATTATATAGTATTAGTGCATAGTATTATTATATAGTAATAGTGCATATTATTATTATATAGTAATAGTGCACAGTATTATCATATAGTATTAGTGCATAGTATTAATATATAGTAATAGTGCACAGTATTATTATATAGTAGTAGTGCACAGTATTATTATATAGTAATAGTGCACAGTATTATTATATAGTAATAGTGCATAGTATTATTATATAGTTTTAGTGCATAGTATTAACATATAGTAATAGTGCACAGTATTAATATATAGTAAGAGTGCATAGTATTATTATATAGTATTAGTGCACAGTATTATTATATAGTAATAGTGCACAGTATTATTATATAGTAATAGTGCATAGTATTATTATATAGCATTAGTGCACAGTATTATTATATAGTAAGAGTGCATAGTATTATTATATAGTATTAGTGCACAGTATTATTATATAGTAATAGTGCACAGTATTATTATATAGTAATAGTGCATAGTATTATTATATAGTATTAGTGCATAGTATTAACATATAGTAATAGTGCACAGTATTAATATATAGTAGTAGTGCACAGTATTATTATATAGTATTAGTGCATAGTATTAATATATAGTAAGAGTGCACAGTATTATTATATATTATTAGTGCACAGTATTATTATACAGTATTAGTGCATAGTATTAATATATAGTAATAGTGCACAGTATTATTGTACAGTAGTAGTTCATAGTATTAATATATAGTAAGAGTGCATAGTATTATTATATAGTATTAGTGCACAGTATTATTATATAGTAATAGTGCACAGTATTATTATATAGTAATAGTGCATAGTATTATTATATAGTATTAGTGCATAGTATTAACATATAGTAATAGTGCACAGTATTAATATATAGTAAGACTGCATTGTATTATTATATAGTATTAGTGCATAGTATTATTATATAGTAATAGTGCATAGTATTATTATATAGTAATAGTGCACAGTATTATTATATAGTATTAGTGCATAGTATTAATATATAGTAATAGTGCACAGTATTATTATATAGTAGTAGTGCACAGTATTATTATATAGTATTAGTGCATAGTATTAATATATAGTAAGAGTGCACAGTATTATTATATATTATTAGTGCACAGTATTATTATACAGTATTAGTGCATAGTATTAATATATAGTAATAGTGCACAGTATTATTGTACAGTAGTAGTGCATAGTATTAATATATAGTAATAGTGCACAGTATTATTATATAGTATTAGTTCACAGTATTATTATATAGTAAGAGTGCACAGTATTATTATATAGTAATAGTGCACAGTATTAATATATAGTATTAGTGCACAGTATTATTATATAGTAATAGTGCACAGTATTACTATATAGCAATAGTGCACACTATTAATATATAGCAATAGAGCACAGTTTTATTATATAGTATTAGTGCATAGTATTAATATATAGTAATAGTGCACAGTATTAATATATAGTATTAGTGCACAGTATTATTATATAGTAATAGTGCACAGTATTATTATATAGTAATAGTGCATAGTATTATTATATAGTATTAGTGCATAGTATTAACATATAGTAATAGTGCACAGTATTAATATATAGTAAGAGTGCATTGTATTATTATATAGTATTAGTGCATAGTATTATTATATAGTAATAGTGCATATTATTATTATATAGTAATAGTGCACAGTATTATCATATAGTATTAGTGCATAGTATTAATATATAGTAATAGTGCACAGTATTATTATATAGTAGTAGTGCACAGTATTATTATATAGTAATAGTGCACAGTATTATTATATAGTAATAGTGCATAGTATTATTATATAGTATTAGTGCATAGTATTAACATATAGTAATAGTGCACAGTATTAATATATAGTAAGAGTGCATTGTATTATTATATAGTATTAGTGCATAGTATTATTATATAGTAATAGTGCATAGTATTATTATATAGTAATAGTGCACAGTATTATTATATAGTATTAGTGCATAGTATTAATATATAGTAATAGTGCACAGTATTATTATATATTATTAGTGCACAGTATTATTATACAGTATTAGTGCATAGTATTAATATATAGTAATAGTGCACAGTATTATTGTACAGTAGTAGTGCATAGTATTAATATATAGTAATAGTGCACAGTATTATTATATAGTAGTAGTGCATAGTATTATTATATAGTATTAGTGCATAGTATTAATATATAGTATTAGTGCACAGTATTATTATACTGTATAGTAATAGTACATAGTATTAATATATAGCAATAGTGCACAGTATTATTATATAGTAGTAGTGCATAGTATTAATATATAGTAATAGTGCACAGTATTATTATATAGTATTAGTTCACAGTATTATTATATAATATTAGTGCACAGTATTATTATATAGTATTAGTGCATAGTAATAATATATAGTAATAGTGCACAGTATTAATATATAGTATTAGTGCACAGTATTATTATATAGTAATAGTGCACATTATTATTATATAGCAATAGTGCACAGTATTAATATATAGCAATAGTGCACAGTATTATTATATAGTTTTAGTGCATAGTATTAATATATAGTAATAGTGCACAGTATTAATATATAGTATTAGTGCACAGTATTATTATATAGTAATAGTGCACAGTATTATTATATAGCAATAGTGCACACTATTAATATATAGCAATAGTGCACAGTATTATTATATAGTATTAGTGCATAGTATTAATATATAGTAATAGTGCACAGTATTAATATATAGTATTAGTGCACAGTATTATTATATAGTAATAGTGCACAGTATTATTATATAACAATAGTGCACAGCATTAATATATAGCAATAGTGCACAGTATTATTATATAGTACTAGAGCACAGTATTATTATATAGCAATAGTGCACAGTATTAATATATAGTAATAGTGCACAGTATTATTATATAGTAATAGTGCACAGTATTATTATATAGTATTATTGCACAGTATTATTATATAGTAATAGTGCACAGTATTATTATATAGTAATAGTGCATAGTATTATTATATAGCATTAGTGCATAGTATTAACATATAGTAATAGTGCACAGTATTAATATATAGTAAGAGTGCATAGTATTATTATATAGTATTAGTGCATAGTATTATTATATAGTAATAGTGCACAGTATTATTATATAGTAATAGTGCACAGTATTATTATATAGTATTAGTGCATAGTATTAATATATAGTATTAGTGCATAGTATTAATATATAGTAATAGTGCACAGTATTAATATATAGTATTAGTGCACAGTATTATTATATAGTAATAGTGCACAGTATTATTATACTGTATAGTAATAGTACATAGTATTAATATATAGCAATAGTGCACAGTATTATTATATAGTAGTAGTGCATAGTATTAATATATAGTAATAGTGCACAGTATTATTATATAGTATTAGTTCACAGTATTATTATATAGTATTAGTGCACAGTATTATTATATAGTATTAGTGCATAGTATTAATATATAGTAATAGTGCACAGTATTAATATATAGTATTAGTGCATAGTATTAATATATAGTAATAGTGCACAGTATTAATATATAGTATTAGTGCACAGTATTATTATATAGTAATAGTGCACAGTATTATTATATAGCAATAGTGCACACTATTAATATATAGCAATAGTGCACAGTATTATTATATAGTATTAGTGCATAGTATTAATATATAGTAATAGTGCACAGTATTAATATATAGTATTAGTGCACAGTATTATTATATAGTAATAGTGCACAGTATTATTATATAGTAATAGTGCATAGTATTATTATATAGTATTAGTGCATAGTATTAACATATAGTAATAGTGCACAGTATTAATATATAGTAAGAGTGCATTGTATTATTATATAGTATTAGTGCATAGTATTATTATATAGTAATAGTGCATATTATTATTATATAGTAATAGTACACAGTATTATCATATAGTATTAGTGCATAGTATTAATATATAGTAATAGTGCACAGTATTATTATATAGTAGTAGTGCACAGTATTATTATATAGTAATAGTGCACAGTATTATTATATAGTAATAGTGCATAGTATTATTATATAGTATTAGTGCATAGTATTAACATATAGTAATAGTGCACAGTATTAATATATAGTAAGAGTGCATAGTATTATTATATAGTATTAGTGCACAGTATTATTATATAGTAATAGTGCACAGTATTATTATATAGTAATAGTGCATAGTATTATTATATAGCATTAGTGCACAGTATTATTATATAGTAAGAGTGCATAGTATTATTATATAGTATTAGTGCACAGTATTATTATATAGTAATAGTGCACAGTATTATTATATAGTAATAGTGCATAGTATTATATAGTATTAGTGCATAGTATTAACATATAGTAATAGTGCACAGTATTAATATATAGTAAGAGTGCATTGTATTATTATATAGTATTAGTGCATAGTATTATTATATAGTAATAGTGCATAGTATTATTATATAGTAATAGTGCACAGTATTATTATATAGTATTAGTGCATAGTATTAATATATAGTAATAGTGCACAGTATTATTATATAGTAGTAGTGCACAGTATTATTATATAGTATTAGTGCATAGTATTAATATATAGTAAGAGTGCACAGTATTATTATATATTATTAGTGCACAGTATTATTATACAGTATTAGTGCATAGTATTAATATATAGTAATAGTGCACAGTATTATTGTACAGTAGTAGTTCATAGTATTAATATATAGTAAGAGTGCATAGTATTATTATATAGTATTAGTGCACAGTATTATTATATAGTAATAGTGCACAGTATTATTATATAGTAATAGTGCATAGTATTATTATATAGTATTAGTGCATAGTATTAACATATAGTAATAGTGCACAGTATTAATATATAGTAAGAGTGCATTGTATTATTATATAGTATTAGTGCATAGTATTATTATATAGTAATAGTGCATAGTATTATTATATAGTAATAGTGCACAGTATTATTATATAGTATTAGTGCATAGTATTAATATATAGTAATAGTGCACAGTATTATTATATAGTAGTAGTGCACAGTATTATTATATAGTATTAGTTCATAGTATTAATATATAGTAAGAGTGCACAGTATTATTATATATTATTAGTGCACAGTATTATTATACAGTATTAGTGCATAGTATTAATATATAGTAATAGTGCACAGTATTATTGTACAGTAGTAGTGCATAGTATTAATATATAGTAATAGTGCACAGTATTATTATATAGTAGTAGTGCATAGTATTATTATATAGTATTAGTGCATAGTATTAATATATAGTATTAGTGCACAGTATTATTATACTGTATAGTAATAGTACATAGTATTAATATATAGCAATAGTGCACAGTATTATTATATAGTAGTAGTGCATAGTATTAATATATAGTAATAGTGCACAGTATTATTATATAGTATTAGTTCACAGTATTATTATATAATATTAGTGCACAGTATTATTATATAGTATTAGTGCATAGTATTAATATATAGTAATAGTGCACAGTATTAATATATAGTATTAGTGCACAGTATTATTATATAGTACTAGTGCACAGTATTATTATATAGCAATAGTGCACAGTATTAATATATAGCAATAGTGCACAGTATTATTATATAGTATTAGTGCATAGTATTAATATATAGTAATAGTGCACAGTATTAATATATAGTATTAGTGCACAGTATTATTATATAGTAATAGTGCACAGTATTATTATATAGCAATAGTGCACACTATTAATATATAGCAATAGTGCACAGTATTATTATATAGTATTAGTGCATAGTATTAATATATAGTAATAGTGCACAGTATTAATATATAGTATTAGTTGCACAGTATTATTATATAGTAATAGTGCACAGTATTATTACATAACAATAGTGCACAGCATTAATATATAGCAATAGTGCACAGTATTATTATATAGTACTAGAGCACAGTATTATTATATAGCAATAGTGCACAGTATTAATATATAGTAATAGTGCACAGTATTATTATATAGTAATAGTGCACAGTATTATTATATAGTATTAGTGCACAGTATTATTATATAGTAATAGTGCACAGTATTATTATATAGTAATAGTGCATAGTATTATTATATAGCATTAGTGCATAGTATTAACATATAGTAATAGTGCACAGTATTAATATATAGTAAGAGTGCATAGTATTATTATATAGTATTAGTGCATAGTATTATTATATAGTAATAGTGCACAGTATTATTATATAGTAATAGTGCACAGTATTATTATATAGTAATAGTGCATAGTATTAATATATAGTAATAGTGCATAGTATTATCATATAGTATTAGTGCATAGTATTAATATATAGTAATAGTGCACAGTATTATTATATAGTAGTAGTGCACAGTATTATTATATAGTAATAGTGCACAGTATTATTATATAGTAATAGTGCATAGTATTATTATATAGTATTAGTGCATAGTATTAACATTTAGTAATAGTGCACAGTATTAATATATAGTAAGAGTGCATAGTATTATTATATAGTATTAGTGCACAGTATTATTATATAGTAATAGTGCACAGTATTATTATATAGTAATAGTGCATAGTATTATTATATAGCATTAGTGCACAGTATTATTATATAGTAAGAGTGCATAGTATTATTATATAGTATTAGTGCACAGTATTATTATATAGTAATAGTGCACAGTATTATTATATAGTAATAGTGCATAGTATTATTATATAGTATTAGTGCATAGTATTAACATATAGTAATAGTGCACAGTATTAATATATAGTAAGAGTGCATTGTATTATTATATAGTGTCACGGGATGGTTAGAGTCTATACTATAGGCAATGTGTAATATATATTTCATGTGGAATGTATTCTCTAACCTGTTGTAAACATCAGTGTGTAGTTGGCTGATTAGGGTCTAGTGTGTTAGCACATTGTATGCAAATCCCTCTAACTAGTGAGGACCAGTGAGGACAATGGGTGGAGATAATCTGATCCTTGTCTCCAAGAAGATGTTGGACTGTGCATTGTTCAAAAGAGACAGGGAGTCTGCTCTCCTTGGCATAGGTGAGGGGGGAAGGATCTGTGACTCAGCCCTTCCCACCCCCAGATATAGGAAGTAACAGTTTAGTATATAGTTGTAGCTGGAGTTAGTATGTGTTAGCCGGCCTGTGCACAGCTCTGCAGAGAGCCAGGATATAGTTACAGGACCAAGGAACCAAAGTTATCATTGGATTGTGACTTCTGTGGACTTATTGTTATTACGGTTGATGTGACCGCTGCCGGCTGATCCTTGTCTCCAAGAAGATGTTGGACTGTGCATTGTTCAAAAGAGACAGGGAGTCTGCTCTCCTTGGCATAGGTGAGGGGGGAAGGATCTGTGACTCAGCCCTTCCCACCCCCAGATATAGGAAGTAACAGTTTAGTATATAGTTGTAGCTGGAGTTAGTATGTGTTAGCCGGCCTGTGCACAGCTCTGCAGAGAGCCAGGATATAGTTACAGGACCAAGGAACCAAAGTTATCATTGGATTGTGACTTCTGTGGACTTATTGTTATTACGGTTGATGTGACCGCTGCCGGCTACTAACTTTGTGGATTACAATAAATTGCTGTTGTCTCCCGACCTCTTGCGTCCGTGTTGATTCAAAAGACCATCCGGAGGAAGACGTATACCTTTGCTCCGTGACAACTGGTGGCAGCAGTGGGATCAACAGCGGACAGCGAGATGGACTACAGCAGCTCAGCGATTAATGGAGCCACAACCTCAGAATACAGGAACTGGACTATGGCAAGTCTACAAGTAAGGGCCCGGGAACTAAACCTGAGTTACCAGGGAAGAACGAAAGATCAACTGATCGAGGCACTGGAGGAGATGACCCTGCAAAGCGACCATGAGGAGGGCTGCCCCCAGGAGACTGGAGAGATACGGGAGTGGCAGGTACAGACCCAAAAGAGCAGATGGGTTGTTTTGTATGAGGAGGAATTGGCAGTGCTGGGGCTAGGAGCAACTGCAGAGCAAAGGAGTAGAGCATTACAGAGGGCTCAGGAAACGGAGAAGGAGGAACAGAGAATGGCACATGAAAAGGAAAGAATGGCGCATGAAATGCGAATGGCTGAGATAACTACGCGGAATTATAATCAAACGTCGACCCCCAGCCCAACAGTGAGAGAACCACCATATGTCTCCCATAAACACTTCAAGACCTTTGATGAAGCGGCTGGGGATGTTGATGGATATTTTCAGGACTTCGAACACCAGTGCCGCCTGATGGAAGTCCCAGAGAAGGATTGGGTCCGGTATCTGGTGGGGCACCTACGAGATGGGGCTGCGGAAGCTCTCAGAGCCATGGACCCTAGTGATCAGCGGGACTATGAGGCCATTAAAAGAGCGGTGCAGAAGTATTATGCAGTCACTCCAGAGACCTACCGAGTTCAGTTCCGCTCTTTGTCTTACAATGGGGGAAGCTCCTTCCACATGTTCGCCCACAAGTTGAAGCAAGCATGCAAGCGCTGGCTAGAAGGAGAGGAGGCTGTCACAGTCGATAAGGTCCTCCAAGTCATACTTAAGGAACAGTTCTTTTCCCAGTGCCCCGCTGAGATCCGTGAGTGGGTGCTGGAACGGAACCCAGCCACAGTGGAGCAAGCTGCTTCCCTTGCAGATGAGGGCCTGACCATCAAGCCGCAGTGGAAGAGGTTGTTTGCAGAGGAGCGGAAAACTACCACAGTCCGCCAGACACCCTTCAGCCAGCCAACCACCTTTCGTGCCCGGCCTCAGGATTACAATTCCCCCTCTACCCCTGCCCCAGCCCATCGGCCTCCAGCTATGAACAACCCTGTCCCTAGACAACGACCTACTGGAAGAATGCTAGAGCGCAGATGTTTTGGGTGCGGGCGGCCTGGACATTTGCAAGCTAGTTGCCCTGTTAACATGGGGACACGGGCCACCGTGGCATCCCGGCCTATTCACTACCTGGGAACCACCCCTAGGACAGAAAGTTTGGCCCCATTTCCAGATGACTCCATGAATGACCCATCTGTTCCACCTCCAGGGGTCTATGGGATTCAGCCTTCCGCCACACATCCCGCAAACCTTCAGAGGAAGCACTTGCAGGAGGTCCTACTGGATGGCCGAACAGTTGTTGGATTCCGGGACTCGGGAGCTTTCCTAACGGTAGCGGACCCCCGAGTTGTGCGACCCGAGGCCCTAGAGGAGGGCCCTGGCATTTCTATCAAGTTGGCAGGGGGTACTCAAAGACGTATTCCTAAAGCTACCGTGGAACTCGACTATGGTTATGGACCAAAACGATGCACAATTGGTGTGATGAGCGGGCTGCCGGCCGATGTTCTGTTAGGCAACGATGTTGGAAATCTACAGTGCCACTTTGTGGGAGCAGTGACCCGAAGCCAAGCTCAGAGAGACGCCAACATGGATCGACCGGATTTTCTGCCAGATGCCAGCCCTTCAAACCTACAACTTTACCATTCAGTACCGCCGAGGGAACCAACACCAGAACGCAGATGGGTTATCCCGGCAGGAGGACATATGAGCTATAGAGACTGATGTGCATTCCCCAATTTACCTGTGTAGGCCAATTGTGTCATGCACATGTTTTGAGAGGGGGAGGGGTTGTCACGGGATGGTTAGAGTCTATACTATAGGCAATGTGTAATATATATTTCATGTGGAATGTATTCTCTAACCTGTTGTAAACATCAGTGTGTAGTTGGCTGATTAGGGTCTAGTGTGTTAGCACATTGTATGCAAATCCCTCTAACTAGTGAGGACCAGTGAGGACAATGGGTGGAGATAATCTGATCCTTGTCTCCAAGAAGATGTTGGACTGTGCATTGTTCAAAAGAGACAGGGAGTCTGCTCTCCTTGGCATAGGTGAGGGGGGAAGGATCTGTGACTCAGCCCTTCCCACCCCCAGATATAGGAAGTAACAGTTTAGTATATAGTTGTAGCTGGAGTTAGTATGTGTTAGCCGGCCTGTGCACAGCTCTGCAGAGAGCCAGGATATAGTTACAGGACCAAGGAACCAAAGTTATCATTGGATTGTGACTTCTGTGGACTTATTGTTATTACGGTTGATGTGACCGCTGCCGGCTACTAACTTTGTGGATTACAATAAATTGCTGTTGTCTCCCGACCTCTTGCGTCCGTGTTGATTCAAAAGACCATCCGGAGGAAGACGTATACCTTTGCTCCGTGACATATAGTATTAGTGCATAGTATTATTATATAGTAATAGTGCATAGTATTATTATATAGTAATAGTGCACAGTATTATTATATAGTATTAGTGCATAGTATTAATATATAGTAATAGTGCACAGTATTATTATATAGTAGTAGTGCACAGTATTATTATATAGTATTAGTGCATAGTATTAATATATAGTAAGAGTGCACAGTATTATTATATATTATTAGTGCACAGTATTATTATACAGTATTAGTGCATAGTATTAATATATAGTAATAGTGCACAGTATTATTGTACAGTAGTAGTGCATAGTATTAATATATAGTAATAGTGCACAGTATTATTATATAGTAGTAGTGCATAGTATTATTATATAGTATTAGTGCATAGTATTTATATATAGTATTAGTGCACAGTATTATTATACTGTATAGTAATAGTACATAGTATTAATATATAGCAATAGTGCACAGTATTATTATATAGTAGTAGTGCATAGTATTAATATATAGTATTAGTGCACAGTATTATTATATAGTAATAGTGCACATTATTATTATATAGCAATAGTGCACAGTATTAATATATAGCAATAGTGCACAGTATTATTATATAGTATTAGTGCATAGTATTAATATATAGTAATAGTGCACAGTATTAATATATAGTATTAGTGCACAGTATTATTATATAGTAATAGTGCACAGTATTATTATATAGCAATAGTGCACACTATTAATATATAGCAATAGTGCACAGTATTATTATATAGTATTAGTGCATAGTATTAATATATAGTAATAGTGCACAGTATTAATATATAGTATTAGTGCACAGTATTATTATATAGTAATAGTGCACAGTATTATTATATAACAATAGTGCACAGCATTAATATATAGCAATAGTGCACAGTATTATTATATAGTACTAGAGCACAGTATTATTATATAGTAATAGTGCACAGTATTAATATATAGTAAGAGTGCATAGTATTATTATATAGTATTAGTGCATAGTATTATTATATAGTAATAGTGCACAGTATTATTATATAGTAATAGTGCACAGTATTATTATATAGTATTAGTGCATAGTATTAATATATAGTATTAGTGCATAGTATTAATATATAGTAATAGTGCACAGTATTAATATATAGTATTAGTGCACAGTATTATTATATAGTAATAGTGCACAGTATTATTATACTGTATAGTAATAGTACATAGTATTAATATATAGCAATAGTGCACAGTATTATTATATAGTAGTAGTGCATAGTATTAATATATAGTAATAGTGCACAGTATTATTATATAGTATTAGTTCACAGTATTATTATATAGTATTAGTGCACAGTATTATTATATGGTAATAGTGCACAGTATTAATATATAGTATTAGTGCACAGTATTATTATATAGTAATAGTGCACAGTATTATTATATAGCAATAGTGCACACTATTAATATATAGCAATAGTGCACAGTTTTATTATATAGTATTAGTGCATAGTATTAATATATAGTAATAGTGCACAGTATTAATATATAGTATTAGTGCACAGTATTATTATATAGTAATAGTGCACAGTATTATTATATAGTAATAGTGCATAGTATTATTATATAGTATTAGTGCATAGTATTAACATATAGTAATAGTGCACAGTATTAATATATAGTAAGAGTGCATTGTATTATTATATAGTATTAGTGCATAGTATTAACATATAGTAATAGTGCACAGTATTAATATATAGTAAGAGTGCATAGTATTATTATATAGTATTAGTGCACAGTATTATTATATAGTAATAGTGCACAGTATTATTATATAGTAATAGTGCATAGTATTATTATATAGCATAAGTGCACAGTATTATTATATAGTAAGAGTGCATAGTATTATTATATAGTATTAGTGCATAGTATTAACATATAGTAATAGTGCACAGTATTAATATATAGTAAGAGTGCATTGTATTATTATATAGTATTAGTGCATAGTATTATTATATAGTAATAGTGCATAGTATTATTATATAGTAATAGTGCACAGTATTATTATATAGTATTAGTGCATAGTATTAATATATAGTAATAGTGCACAGTATTATTATATAGTAGTAGTGCACAGTATTATTATATAGTATTAGTGCATAGTATTAATATATAGTAAGAGTGCACAGTATTATTATATATTATTAGTGCACAGTATTATTATACAGTATTAGTGCATAGTATTAATATATAGTAATAGTGCACAGTATTATTGTACAGTAGTAGTGCATAGTATTAATATATAGTAAGAGTGCACAGTATTATTATATATTATTAGTACACAGTATTATTATACAGTATTAGTGCATAGTATTAATATATAGTAATAGTGCACAGTATTATTATATAGTAATAGTGCACAGTATTATTATATAGTAATAGTGCACAGTATTATTATATAGTAGTAGTGCATAGTATTATTATATAGTATTAGTGCATAGTATTAATATATAGTATTAGTGCACAGTATTATTATACTGTATAGTAATAGTACATAGTATTAATATATAGCAATAGTGCACAGTATTATTATATAGTAGTAGTGCATAGTATTAATATATAGTAATAGTGCACAGTATTATTATATAGTATTAGTTCACAGTATTATTATATAATATTAGTGCACAGTATTATTATATAGTATTAGTGCATAGTAATAATATATAGTAATAGTGCACAGTATTAATATATAGTATTAGTGCACAGTATTATTATATAGTAATAGTGCACATTATTATTATATAGCAATAGTGCACAGTATTAATATATAGCAATAGTGCACAGTATTATTATATAGTATTAGTGCATAGTATTAATATATAGTAATAGTGCACAGTATTAATATATAGTATTAGTGCACAGTATTATTATATAGTAATAGTGCACAGTATTATTATATAGCAATAGTGCACACTATTAATATATAGCAATAGTGCACAGTATTATTATATAGTATTAGTGCATAGTATTAATATATTGTAATAGTGCACAGTATTAATATATAGTATTAGTGCACAGTATTATTATATAGTAATAGTGCACAGTATTATTATATAACAATAGTGCACAGCATTAATATATAGCAATAGTGCACAGTATTATTATATAGTACTAGAGCACAGTATTATTATATAGCAATAGTGCACAGTATTAATATATAGTAATAGTGCACAGTATTATTATATAGTAATAGTGCACAGTATTAATATATAGTATTAGTGCACAGTATTATTATATAGTAATAGTGCACAGTATTATTATATAGCAATAGTGCACAGTATTAATATATAGCAATAGTGCACAGTATTATTATATAGTATTAGTGCATAGTATTAATATATAGTAATAGTGCACAGTATTAATATATAGTATTAGTGCACAGTATTATTATATAGTAATAGTGCACAGTATTATTATATAGTAATAGTGCATAGTATTATTATATAGTATTAGTGCATAGTATTAACATATAGTAATAGTGCACAGTATTAATATATAGTAAGAGTGCATTGTATTATTATATAGTATTAGTGCATAGTATTATTATATAGTAATAGTGCATATTATTATTATATAGTAATAGTGCACAGTATTATCATATAGTATTAGTGCATAGTATTAATATATAGTAATAGTGCACAGTATTATTATATAGTAGTAGTGCACAGTATTATTATATAGTAATAGTGCACAGTATTATTATATAGTAATAGTGCATAGTATTATTATATAGTATTAGTGCATAGTATTAACATATAGTAATAGTGCACAGTATTAATATATAGTAAGAGTGCACAGTATTATTATATATTATTAGTGCACAGTATTATTATACAGTATTAGTGCATAGTATTAATATATAGTAATAGTGCACAGTATTATTGTACAGTAGTAGTGCATAGTATTAATATATAGTAATAGTGCACAGTATTATTATATAGTAGTAGTGCATAGTATTATTATATAGTATTAGTGCATAGTATTAATATATAGTATTAGTGCACAGTATTATTATACTGTATAGTAATAGTACATAGTATTAATATATAGCAATTGTGCACAGTATTATTATATAGTAGTAGTGCATAGTATTAATATTTAGTAATAGTGCACAGTATTATTATATAGTATTAGTTCACAGTATTATTATATAATATTAGTGCACAGTATTATTATATAGTATTAGTGCATAGTATTAATATATAGTAATAGTGCACAGTATTAATATATAGTATTAGTGCACAGTATTATTATATAGTACTAGTGCACAGTATTTTTATATAGCAATAGTGCACAGTATTAATATATAGCAATAGTGCACAGTATTATTATATAGTATTAGTGCATAGTATTAATATATAGTAATAGTGCACAGTATTAATATATAGTATTAGTGCACAGTATTATTATATAGTAATAGTGCACAGTATTATTATATAGTAATAGTGCACAGTATTATTATATAGTATTAGTGCACAGTATTATTATATAGTAATAGTGCACAGTATTATTATATAGTAATAGTGCATAGTATTATTATATAGCATTAGTGCATAGTATTAACATATAGTAATAGTGCACAGTATTAATATATAGTAAGAGTGCATAGTATTATTATATAGTATTAGTGCATAGTATTATTATATAGTAATAGTGCACAGTATTATTATATAGTAATAGTGCACAGTATTATTATATAGTAATAGTGCATAGTATTATTATATAGTAATAGTGCATAGTATTATCATATAGTATTAGTGCATAGTATTAATATATAGTAATAGTGCACAGTATTATTATATAGTAGTAGTGCACAGTATTATTATATAGTATTAGTGCATAGTATTAATATATAGTAAGAGTGCACAGTATTATTATATATTATTAGTGCACAGTATTATTATACAGTATTAGTGCATAGTATTAATATATAGTAATAGTGCACAGTATTATTGTACAGTAGTAGTTCATAGTATTAATATATAGTAAGAGTGCATAGTATTATTATATAGTATTAGTGCACAGTATTATTATATAGTAATAGTGCACAGTATTATTATATAGTAATAGTGCATAGTATTATTATATAGTATTAGTGCATAGTATTAACATATAGTAATAGTGCACAGTATTAATATATAGTAAGAGTGCATTGTATTATTATATAGTATTAGTGCATAGTATTATTATATAGTAATAGTGCATAGTATTATTATATAGTAATAGTGCACAGTATTATTATATAGTATTAGTGCATAGTATTAATATATAGTAATAGTGCACAGTATTATTATATAGTAGTAGTGCACAGTATTATTATATAGTATTAGTGCATAGTATTAATATATAGTAAGAGTGCACAGTATTATTATATATTATTAGTGCACAGTATTATTATACAGTATTAGTGCATAGTATTAATATATAGTAATAGTGCACAGTATTATTGTACAGTAGTAGTGCATAGTATTAATATATAGTAATAGTGCACAGTATTATTATATAGTAGTAGTGCATAGTATTATTATATAGTATTAGTGCATAGTATTAATATATAGTATTAGTGCACAGTATTATTATACTGTATAGTAATAGTACATAGTATTAATATATAGCAATTGTGCACAGTATTATTATATAGTAGTAGTGCATAGTATTAATATTTAGTAATAGTGCACAGTATTATTATATAGTATTAGTTCACAGTATTATTATATAATATTAGTGCACAGTATTATTATATAGTATTAGTGCATAGTATTAATATATAGTAATAGTGCACAGTATTAATATATAGTATTAGTGCACAGTATTATTATATAGTACTAGTGCACAGTATTATTATATAGCAATAGTGCACAGTATTAATATATAGCAATAGTGCACAGTATTATTATATAGTATTAGTGCATAGTATTAATATATAGTAATAGTGCACAGTATTAATATATAGTATTAGTGCACAGTATTATTATATAGTAATAGTGCACAGTATTATTATATAGCAATAGTGCACACTATTAATATATAGCAATAGTGCACAGTATTATTATATAGTATTAGTGCATAGTATTAATATATAGTAATAGTGCACAGTATTAATAAATAGTATTAGTTGCACAGTATTATTATATAGTAATAGTGCACAGTATTATTACATAACAATAGTGCACAGCATTAATATATAGCAATAGTGCACAGTATTATTATATAGTACTAGAGCACAGTATTATTATATAGCAATAGTGCACAGTATTAATATATAGTAATAGTGCACAGTATTATTATATAGTAATAGTGCACAGTATTATTATATAGTATTAGTGCACAGTATTATTATATAGTAATAGTGCACAGTATTATTATATAGTAATAGTGCATAGTATTATTATATAGCATTAGTGCATAGTATTAACATATAGTAATAGTGCACAGTATTAATATATAGTAAGAGTGCATAGTATTATTATATAGTATTAGTGCATAGTATTATTATATAGTAATAGTGCACAGTATTATTATATAGTAATAGTGCACAGTATTATTATATAGTAATAGTGCATAGTATTATTATATAGTAATAGTGCATAGTATTATCATATAGTATTAGTGCATAGTATTAATATATAGTAATAGTGCACAGTATTATTATATAGTAGTAGTGCACAGTATTATTATATAGTAATAGTGCACAGTATTATTATATAGTAATAGTGCATAGTATTATTATATAGTATTAGTGCATAGTATTAACATATAGTAATAGTGCACAGTATTAATATATAGTAAGAGTGCATAGTATTATTATATAGTATTAGTGCACAGTATTATTATATAGTAATAGTGCACAGTATTATTATATAGTATTAGTGCATAGTATTATTATATAGTAATAGTGCACAGTATTAATATATAGTATTAGTTGCACAGTATTATTATATAGTAATAGTGCACAGTATTATTACATAACAATAGTGCACAGCATTAATATATAGCAATAGTGCACAGTATTATTATATAGTACTAGAGCACAGTATTATTATATAGCAATAGTGCACAGTATTAATATATAGTAATAGTGCACAGTATTATTATATAGTAATAGTGCACAGTATTATTGTATAGTATTAGTGCACAGTATTATTATATAGTAATAGTGCACAGTATTATTATATAGTAATAGTGCATAGTATTATTATATAGCATTAGTGCATAGTATTAACATATAGTAATAGTGCACAGTATTAATATATAGTAAGAGTGCATAGTATTATTATATAGTATTAGTGCATAGTATTATTATATAGTAATAGTGCACAGTATTATTATATAGTAATAGTGCACAGTATTATTATATAGTAATAGTGCATAGTATTATTATATAGCATTAGTGCATAGTATTAACATATAGTAATAGTGCACAGTATTAATATATAGTAAGAGTGCATAGTATTATTATATAGTATTAGTGCATAGTATTATTATATAGTAATAGTGCATAGTATTATTATATAGCATTAGTGCATAGTATTAACATATAGTATTAGTGCATAGTATTAATATATAGAATTAGTGCATAGTATTAATATATAGTAATAGTGCACAGTATTAATATATAGTATTAGTGCACAGTATTATTATATAGTAATAGTGCACAGTATTATTATACTGTATAGTAATAGTACATAGTATTAATATATAGCAATAGTGCACAGTATTATTATATAGTAGTAGTGCATAGTATTAATATATAGTAATAGTGCACAGTATTATTATATAGTATTAGTTCACAGTATTATTATATAGTAAGAGTGCACAGTATTATTATATAGCAATAGTGCACAGTATTAATATATAGCAATAGTGCACAGTATTATTATATAGTATTAGTGCATAGTATTAATATATAGTAATAGTGCACAGTATTAATATATAGTATTAGTGCACAGTATTATTATATAGTAAGAGTGCACAGTATTATTATATAGCAATAGTGCACAGTATTAATATATAGCAATAGTGCACAGTATTATTATATAGTATTAGTGCATAGTATTAATATATAGTAATAGTGCACAGTATTAATATATAGTATTAGTGCACAGTATTATTATATAGTAATAGTGCACAGTATTATTATATAGCAATAGTGCACACTATTAATATATAGCAATAGTGCACAGTATTATTATATAGTATTAGTGCATAGTATTAATATATAGTAATAGTGCACAGTATTAATATATAGTATTAGTGCACAGTATTATTATATAGTAATAGTGCACAGTATTAATATATAGTAAGAGTGCATAGTATTATTATATAGTATTAGTGCATAGTATTAACATATAGTAATAGTGCACAGTATTAATATATAGTAAGAGTGCATTGTATTATTATATAGTATTAGTGCATAGTATTATTATATAGTAATAGTGCATATTATTATTATATAGTAATAGTGCACAGTATTATTATATAGTATTAGTGCATAGTATTAATATATAGTAATAGTGCACAGTATTATTATATAGTAGTAGTGCATAGAATTATTATATAGTATTAGTGCATAGTATTAATATATAGTATTAGTGCACAGTATTATTATACTGTATAGTAATAGTACATAGTATTAATATATAGCAATAGTGCACAGTATTATTATATAGTAGTAGTGCATAGTATTAATATATAGTAATAGTGCACAGTATTATTATATAGTATTAGTTCACAGTATTATTATATAATATTAGTGCACAGTATTATTATATAGTATTAGTGCATAGTATTAATATATAGTAATAGTGCACAGTATTAATATATAGTATTAGTGCACAGTATTATTATATAGTAATAGTGCACAGTATTATTATATAGCAATAGTGCACAGTATTAATATATAGCAATAGTGCACAGTATTATTATATAGTATTAGTGCATAGTATTAATATATAGTAATAGTGCACAGTATTAATATATAGTATTAGTGCACAGTATTATTATATAGTAATAGTGCACAGTATTATTATATAGCAATAGTGCACAGTATTATTATATAGCAATAGTGCACAGTATTAATATATAGTAATAGTGCACAGTATTATTATATAGTAATAGTGCACAGTATTATTATACTGTATAGTAATAGTACATAGTATTAATATATAGCAATAGTGCACAGTATTATTATATAGTAGTAGTGCATAGTATTAATATATAATAATAGTGCACAGTATTAATATATAGTATTAGTGCACAGTATTATTATATAGTAATAGTGCACAGTATTATTATATAGCAATAGTGCACAGTATTAATATATAGCAATAGTGTACAGTATTATTACATAGTACTAGAGCACAGTATTATTATATAGCAATAGTGCACAGTATTAATATATAGTAATAGTGCACAGTATTAATATATAGCAATAGTGCACAGTATTATTATATAGTAGTAGTGCATAGTATTAATATATAGTAATAGTGCATAGTATTATTATATAGTATTAGTGCACAGTATTATTATATAGTATTAGTGCACAGTATTAATATATAGTAATAGTGCACAATATTATTATATAGTATTAGTGCATAGTATTAATATATAGTAATAGTGCACAGTATTAATATATAGTATTAGTGCACAGTATTATTATATAGTAATAGTGCACAGTATTATTATATAGCAATAGTGCACAGTATTAATATATAGCAATAGTGTACAGTATTATTACATGGTACTAGAGCACAGTATTATTATATAGCAATAGTGCACAGTATTAATATATAGTAATAGTGCACAGTATTATTATATAGTAATAGTGCACAGTATTATTATATAGTATTAGTGCATAGTATTAATATATAGTAATAGTGCACAGTATTAATATATAGTATTAGTGCACAGTATTATTATATAGTAATAGTGCACAGTATTATTATATAGTAATAGTGCATAGTATTATTATATAGTATTAGTGCATAGTATTAACATATAGTAATAGTGCACAGTATTAATATATAGTAAGAGTGCATAGTATTATTATATAGTATTAGTGCACAGTATTATTATATAGTAATAGTGCACAGTATTATTATATAGTAATAGTGCATAGTATTATTATATAGTAATAGTGCACAGTATTATTATATAGTATTAGTGCATAATATTAATATATAGTAATAGTGCACAGTATTATTATATAGTAGTAGTGCACAGTATTATTATATAGTATTAGTGCATAGTATTAATATATAGTAAGAGTGCACAGTATTATTATATATTATTAGTGCACAGTATTATTATACAGTATTAGTGCATAGTATTAATATATAGTAATAGTGCACAGTATTATTGTACAGTAGTAGTGCATAGTATTAATATATAGTAAGAGTGCATAGTATTATTATATAGTATTAGTGCACAGTATTATTATATAGTATTAGTGCATAGTATTAATATATAGTAAGAGTGCACAGTATTATTATATATTATTAGTGCACAGTATTATTATACAGTATTAGTGCATAGTATTAATATATAGTAATAGTGCACAGTATTATTGTACAGTAGTAGTTCATAGTATTAATATATAGTAAGAGTGCATAGTATTATTATATAGTATTAGTGCACAGTATTATTATATAGTAATAGTGCACAGTATTATTATATAGTAATAGTGCATAGTATTATTATATAGTATTAGTGCATAGTATTAACATATAGTAATAGTGCACAGTATTAATATATAGTAAGACTGCATTGTATTATTATATAGTATTAGTGCATAGTATTATTATATAGTAATAGTGCATAGTATTATTATATAGTAATAGTGCACAGTATTATTATATAGTATTAGTGCATAGTATTAATATATAGTAATAGTGCACAGTATTATTATATAGTAGTAGTGCACAGTATTATTATATAGTATTAGTGCATAGTATTAATATATAGTAAGAGTGCACAGTATTATTATATATTATTAGTGCACAGTATTATTATACAGTATTAGTGCATAGTATTAATATATAGTAATAGTGCACAGTATTATTGTACAGTAGTAGTGCATAGTATTAATATATAGTAAGAGTGCATAGTATTATTATATAGTATTAGTGCATAGTATTATTATATAGTAATAGTGAACAGTATTATTATATAGTAATAGTGCACAGTATTATTATATAGTATTAGTGCATAGTATTAATATATAGTATTAGTGCATAGTATTAATATATAGTAATAGTGCACAGTATTAATATATAGTATTAGTGCACAGTATTATTATATAGTAATAGTGCACAGTATTATTATACTGTATAGTAATAGTACATAGTATTAATATATAGCAATAGTGCACAGTATTATTATATAGTAGTAGTGCATAGTATTAATATATAGTAATAGTGCACAGTATTATTATATAGTATTAGTTCACAGTATTATTATATAGTATAAGTGCACAGTATTATTATATAGTATTAGTGCATAGTATTAATATATAGTAATAGTGCACAGTATTAATATATAGTATTAGTGCACAGTATTATTATATAGTAATAGTGCACAGTATTATTATATAGCAATAGTGCACAGTATTAATATATAGCAATAGTGCACAGTATTATTATATAGTATTAGTGCATAGTATTAATATATAGTAATAGTGCACAGTATTAATATATAGTATTAGTGCACAGTATTATTATATAGTAATAGTGCACAGTATTATTATATAGCAATAGTGCACACTATTAATATATAGCAATAGTGCACAGTATTATTATATAGTATTAGTGCATAGTATTAATATATAGTAATAGTGCACAGTATTAATATATAGTATTAGTGCACAGTATTATTATATAGTAATAGTGCACAGTATTATTATATAGCAATAGTGCACAGTATTATTGTACAGTAGTAGTGCATAGTATTAATATATAGTAATAGTGCACAGTATTATTATATAGTATTAGTTCACAGTATTATTATATAGTAAGAGTGCATAGTATTAATATATAGTAAGAGTGCACAGTATTATTATATATTATTAGTGCACAGTATTATTATACAGTATTAGTGCATAGTATTAATATATAGTAATAGTGCACAGTATTATTGTACAGTAGTAGTGCATAGTATTAATATATAGTAATAGTGCACAGTATTATTATATAGTATTAGTTCACAGTATTATTATATAGTAAGAGTGCACAGTATTATTATATAGTAATAGTGCACAGTATTAATATATAGTATTAGTGCACAGTATTATTATATAGTAATAGTGCACAGTATTATTATATAGCAATAGTGCACACTATTAATATATAGCAATAGAGCACAGTTTTATTATATAGTATTAGTGCATAGTATTAATATATAGTAATAGTGCACAGTATTAATATATAGTATTAGTGCACAGTATTATTATATAGTAATAGTGCACAGTATTATTATATAGTAATAGTGCATAGTATTATTATATAGTATTAGTGCATAGTATTAACATATAGTAATAGTGCACAGTATTAATATATAGTAAGAGTGCATTGTATTATTATATAGTATTAGTGCATAGTATTATTATATAGTAATAGTGCATATTATTATATAGTAATAGTGCACAGTATTATCATATAGTATTAGTGCATAGTATTAATATATAGTAATAGTGCACAGTATTATTATATAGTAGTAGTGCACAGTATTATTATATAGTAATAGTGCACAGTATTATTATATAGTAATAGTGCATATTATTATTATATAGTATTAGTGCATAGTATTAACATATAGTAATAGTGCACAGTATTAATATATAGTAAGAGTGCATTGTATTATTATATAGTATTAGTGCATAGTATTATTATATAGTAATAGTGCATAGTATTATTATATAGTAATAGTGCACAGTATTATTATATAGTATTAGTGCATAGTATTAATATATAGTAATAGTGCACAGTATTATTATATAGTAGTAGTGCACAGTATTATTATATAGTATTAGTGCATAGTATTAATATATAGTAAGAGTGCACAGTATTATTATATATTATTAGTGCACAGTATTATTATACAGTATTAGTGCATAGTATTAATATATAGTAATAGTGCACAGTATTATTGTACAGTAGTAGTGCATAGTATTAATATATAGTAATAGTGCACAGTATTATTATATAGTAAGAGTGCATTGTATTATTATATAGTATTAGTGCATAGTATTATTATATAGTAATAGTGCATATTATTATTATATAGTAATAGTGCACAGTATTATC
The DNA here is from genome assembly GCF_031893055.1 of Leptodactylus fuscus. Classification (NCBI taxonomy): domain Eukaryota; kingdom Metazoa; phylum Chordata; class Amphibia; order Anura; family Leptodactylidae; genus Leptodactylus; species Leptodactylus fuscus. The sequence goes on along the minus strand of NC_134265.1, from coordinate 366,452,309 downwards.
ATATAGTATTAGTGCATAGTATTAATATATAGTAGTAGTGCACAGTATTATTATATAGTAGTAGTGCACAGTATTATTATATAGTAATAGTGCACAGTATTATTATATAGTAATAGTGCACAGTATTATTATATAGTAATAGTGCATAGTATTATTATATAGCATTAGTGCACAGTATTATTATATAGTAAGAGTGCATAGTATTATTATATAGTATTAGTGCACAGTATTATTATATAGTAATAGTGCACAGTATTATTATATAGTAATAGTGCATAGTATTATTATATAGTATTAGTGCATAGTATTAACATATAGTAATAGTGCACAGTATTAATATATAGGAAGAGTGCATTGTATTATTATATAGTATTAGTGCATAGTATTGTTATATAGTAATAGTGCATAGTATTATTATATAGTAATAGTGCACAGTATTATTATATAGTATTAGTGCATAGTATTAATATATAGTAATAGTGCACAGTATTATTATATAGTAGTAGTGCACAGTATTATTATATAGTATTAGTGCATAGTATTAATATATAGTAAGAGTGCACAGTATTATTATATATTATTAGTGCACAGTATTATTATACAGTATTAGTGCATAGTATTAATATATAGTAATAGTGCACAGTATTATTGTACAGTAGTAGTTCATAGTATTAATATATAGTAAGAGTGCATAGTATTATTATATAGTATTAGTGCACAGTATTATTATATAGTAATAGTGCACAGTATTATTATATAGTAACAGTGCATAGTATTATTATATAGTATTAGTGCATAGTATTAACATATAGTAATAGTGCACAGTATTAATATATAGTAAGACTGCATTGTATTATTATATAGTATTAGTGCATAGTATTATTATATAGTAATAGTGCATAGTATTATTATATAGTAATAGTGCACAGTATTATTATATAGTATTAGTGCATAGTATTAATATATAGTAATAGTGCACAGTATTATTATATAGTAGTAGTGCACAGTATTATTATATAGTATTAGTGCATAGTATTAATATATAGTAAGAGTGCACAGTATTATTATATATTATTAGTGCACAGTATTATTATACAGTATTAGTGCATAGTATTAATATATAGTAATAGTGCACAGTATTATTGTACAGTAGTAGTTCATAGTATTAATATATAGTAAGAGTGCATAGTATTATTATATAGTATTAGTGCACAGTATTATTATATAGTAATAGTGCACAGTATTATTATATAGTAATAGTGCATAGTATTATTATATAGTATTAGTGCATAGTATTAACATATAGTAATAGTGCACAGTATTAATATATAGTAAGACTGCATTGTATTATTATATAGTATTAGTGCATAGTATTATTATATAGTAATAGTGCATAGTATTATTATATAGTAATAGTGCACAGTATTATTATATAGTATTAGTGCATAGTATTAATATATAGTAATAGTGCACAGTATTATTATATAGTAGTAGTGCACAGTATTATTATATAGTATTAGTGCATAGTATTAATATATAGTAAGAGTGCACAGTATTATTATATATTATTAGTGCACAGTATTATTATACAGTATTAGTGCATAGTATTAATATATAGTAATAGTGCACAGTATTATTGTACAGTAGTAGTGCATAGTATTAATATATAGTAATAGTGCACAGTATTATTATATAGTATTAGTTCACAGTATTATTATATAGTAAGAGTGCACAGTATTATTATATAGTAATAGTGCACAGTATTAATATATAGTATTAGTGCACAGTATTATTATATAGTAATAGTGCAGAGTATTATTATATAGCAATAGTGCACACTATTAATATATAGCAATAGAGCACAGTTTTATTATATAGTATTAGTGCATAGTATTAATATATAGTAATAGTGCACAGTATTAATATATAGTATTAGTGCACAGTATTATTATATAGTAATAGTGCACAGTATTATTATATAGTAATAGTGCATAGTATTATTATATAGTATTAGTGCATAGTATTAACATATAGTAATAGTGCACAGTATTAATATATAGTAAGAGTGCATTGTATTATTATATAGTATTAGTGCATAGTATTATTATATAGTAATAGTGCATATTATTATTATATAGTAATAGTGCACAGTATTATCATATAGTATTAGTGCATAGTATTAATATATAGTAATAGTGCACAGTATTATTATATAGTAGTAGTGCACAGTATTATTATATAGTAATAGTGCACAGTATTATTATATAGTAATAGTGCATAGTATTATTATATAGTATTAGTGCATAGTATTAACATATAGTAATAGTGCACAGTATTAATATATAGTAAGAGTGCATTGTATTATTATATAGTATTAGTGCATAGTATTATTATATAGTAATAGTGCATAGTATTATTATATAGTAATAGTGCACAGTATAATTATATAGTATTAGTGCATAGTATTAATATATAGTAATAGTGCACAGTATTATTATATAGTAGTAGTGCACAGTATTATTATATAGTATTAGTGCATAGTATTAATATATAGTAAGAGTGCACAGTATTATTATATATTATTAGTGCACAGTATTATTATACAGTATTAGTGCATAGTATTAATATATAGTAATAGTGCACAGTATTATTGTACAGTAGTAGTGCATAGTATTAATATATAGTAATAGTGCACAGTATTATTATATAGTAGTAGTGCATAGTATTATTATATAGTATTAGTGCATAGTATTAATATATAGTATTAGTGCACAGTATTATTATACTGTATAGTAATAGTACATAGTATTAATATATAGCAATAGTGCACAGTATTATTATATAGTAGTAGTGCATAGTATTAATATATAGTAATAGTGCACAGTATTATTATATAGTATTAGTTCACAGTATTATTATATAATATTAGTGCACAGTATTATTATATAGTATTAGTGCATAGTAATAATATATAGTAATAGTGCACAGTATTAATATATAGTATTAGTGCACAGTATTATTATATAGTAATAGTGCACATTATTATTATATAGCAATAGTGCACAGTATTAATATATAGCAATAGTGCACAGTATTATTATATAGTATTAGTGCATAGTATTAATATATAGTAATAGTGCACAGTATTAATATATAGTATTAGTGCACAGTATTATTATATAGTAATAGTGCACAGTATTATTATATAGCAATAGTGCACACTATTAATATATAGCAATAGTGCACAGTATTATTATATAGTATTAGTGCATAGTATTAATATATAGTAATAGTGCACAGTATTAATATATAGTATTAGTGCACAGTATTATTATATAGTAATAGTGCACAGTATTATTATATAGTAATAGTGCACAGTATTATTATATAGTAATAGTGCATAGTATTATTATATAGCATTAGTGCATAGTATTAACATATAGTAATAGTGCACAGTATTAATATATAGTAAGAGTGCATAGTATTATTATATAGTATTAGTGCATAGTATTATTATATAGTAATAGTGCACAGTATTATTATATAGTAATAGTGCACAGTATTATTATATAGTATTAGTGCATAGTATTAATATACAGTATTAGTGCATAGTATTAATATATAGTAATAGTGCACAGTATTAATATATAGTATTAGTGCACAGTATTATTATATAGTAATAGTGCACAGTATTATTATACTGTATAGTAATAGTACATAGTATTAATATATAGCAATAGTGCACAGTATTATTATATAGTAGTAGTGCATAGTATTAATATATAGTAATAGTGCACAGTATTATTATATAGTATTAGTTCACAGTATTATTATATAGTATTAGTGCACAGTATTATTATATAGTATTAGTGCATAGTATTAATATATAGTAATAGTGCACAGTATTAATATATAGTATTAGTGCATAGTATTAATATATAGTAATAGTGCACAGTATTAATATATAGTATTAGTGCACAGTATTAATATATAGTATTAGTGCACAGTATTATTATATAGTAATAGTGCACAGTATTATTATATAGTAATAGTGCATAGTATTATTATATAGTATTAGTGCATAGTATTAACATATAGTAATAGTGCACAGTATTAATATATAGTAAGAGTGCATTGTATTATTATATAGTATTAGTGCATAGTATTATTATATAGTAATAGTGCATATTATTATTATATAGTAATAGTGCACAGTATTATCATATAGTATTAGTGCATAGTATTAATATATATTAATAGTGCACAGTATTATTATATAGTAGTAGTGCACAGTATTATTATATAGTAATAGTGCACAGTATTATTATATAGTAATAGTGCATAGTATTATTATATAGTATTAGTGCATAGTATTAACATATAGTAATAGTGCACAGTATTAATATATAGTAAGAGTGCATAGTATTATTATATAGTATTAGTGCACAGTATTATTATATAGTAATAGTGCACAGTATTATTATATAGTAATAGTGCATAGTATTATTATATAGCATTAGTGCACAGTATTATTATATAGTAAGAGTGCATAGTATTATTATATAGTATTAGTGCGCAGTATTATTATATAGTAATAGTGCACAGTATTATTATATAGTAATAGTGCATAGTATTATTATATAGTATTAGTGCATAGTATTAACATATAGTAATAGTGCACAGTATTAATATATAGTAAGAGTGCATTGTATTATTATATAGTATTAGTGCATAGTATTATTATATAGTAATAGTGCATAGTATTATTATATAGTAATAGTGCACAGTATTATTATATAGTATTAGTGCATAGTACTAATATATAGTAATAGTGCACAGTATTATTATATAGTAGTAGTGCACAGTATTATTATATAGTATTAGTGCATAGTATTAATATATAGTAAGAGTGCACAGTATTATTATATATTATTAGTGCACAGTATTATTATACAGTATTAGTGCATAGTATTAATATATAGTAATAGTGCACAGTATTATTGTACAGTAGTAGTTCATAGTATTAATATATAGTAAGAGTGCATAGTATTATTATATAGTATTAGTGCACAGTATTATTATATAGTAATAGTGCACAGTATTATTGTAACGGAGCGAAGGTATACGTCTTCCTCCGGAAGGTCTTTTGAATCAACACGGACGCAAGAGGTCGGGAGACAACAGCAATTTATTGTAATCCACAAAGTTAGTAGCCGGTGGCGGTCACATCAACCGTAATAACAATAAGTCCACAGAAGTCACAACTCAATGATAGCTTTGGTTCCTTGGTCCTGTAACTAAATCCTGGCTCTCTTCAGAGCTGTTCACAGGCCTGCTAACACATACTAACTGCTAGCTACATCTATATACTAAACTGTTACTTCCTATATCTGGGGGTGGGAAGGGCTGAGTCACAGATCCTTCCCCCCTCACCTATGCCAAGGAGAGCAGACTCCCTGTCTCTTTTGAACAATGCACAGTCCAACATCTTCTTGGAGACACTGATCAGATTATCTCCACCCATTGTCCTCACTGGTCCTCACTAGTTAGAGGGATTTGCATACAATGTGCTAACACACTAGACCCGAATCAGCCAACTACACACTGATGTTTACAACAGGTTAGAGAATACATTCCACATGAAATATATATTACACATTGCCTATTGCCGGACTCTAACCATCCCGTGACAACCCCTCCCCTTCTCAAAACATGTGCATGACACAATTGGCCTACACAGGTAAATTGGGGAATGCACATCAGTCTCTATAGCTCATATGTCCTCCTGCCGGGATAACCCATCCGCGTTCTGGTGTTGGTTCCCTCGGCGGTACTGAATGGTAAAGTTGTAGGGTTGAAGGGCTGGCATCTGTCAGAAAATCCGGTGGATCCATGTTGGCTTCTCCCTGAGCTTGGCTTCGGGTCACTGCTCCCACAAAGTGGCACTGTAGATTTCCAACATCGTTGCCTAACAGAACATCGGCCGGCAGCCCGCTCATCACACCAATTGTGCATCGTTTTGGTCCATAACCATAGTCGAGTTCCACGGTAGCTTTAGGAATACGTCTTTGAGTACCCCCTGCCAACTTGATAGAAATGCCAGGGCCCTCCTCTAGGGCCTCGGGTCGTACCACTCGGGGGTCCGCTACCGTTAGGAAAGCTCCCGAGTCCCGGAATCCAACAACTGTTCGGCCATCCAGTAGGACCTCCTGCAAGTGCTTCCTCTGAAGGTTTGCGGGATGTGTGGCGGAAGGCTGAATCCCATAGACCCCTGGAGGTGGAACAGATGGGTCATTCATGGAGTCATCTGGAAATGGGGCCAAACTTTCTGTCCTAGGGGTGGTTCCCAGGTAGTGAATAGGCCGAGATGCCACGGTGGCCCGTGCCCCCATGTTAACAGGGCAACTAGCTTGCAAATGTCCAGGCCGCCCGCACCCAAAACATCTGCGCTCTAGCATTCTTCCAGTGGGTCGTTGTCTAGGGACAGGGTTGTTCATAGCTGGAGGCCGATGGGCTGGGGCAGGGGTAGAGGGGGAATTGTAATCCTGAGGCCGGACACGAAAGGTGGGTGGCTGGCTGAAGGGTGTCTGGCGGACTGTGGTAGTTTTCCGCTCCTCTGCAAACAACCTCTTCCACTGCGGCTTGATGGTCAGGCCCTCATCTGCAAGAGAAGCAGCTTGCTCCACTGTGGCTGGGTTCCGTTCCAGCACCCACTCACGGATCTCAGCGGGGCACTGGGAAAAGAACTGTTCCTTAAGTATGACTTGGAGGATCTTATCGACTGTGACAGCCTCCTCTCCTTCTAGCCAGCGCTTGCATGCTTGCTTCAACTTGTGGGCGAACATGTGGAAGGAGCTTCCCCCATTGTAAGACAAAGAGCGGAACTGAACTCGGTAGGACTCTGGAGTGACTGCATAATACTTCTGCACCGCTCTTTTAATGGCCTCATAGTCCCGCTGATCACTAGGGTCCATGGCTCTGAGAGCTTCCGCAGCCCCATCTCGTAGGTGCCCCACCAGATACCGGACCCAATCCTTCTCTGGGACTTCCATCAGGCGGCACTGGTGTTCGAAGTCCTGAAAATATCCATCAACATCCCCAGCCGCTTCATCAAAGGTCTTGAAGTGTTTATGGGAGACATATGGTGGTTCTCTCACTGTTGGGCTGGGGGTCGACGTTTGATTATAATTCCGCGCAGTTATCTCAGCCATTCGCATTTCATGCGCCATTCTTTCCTTTTCATGCGCCATTCTCTGTTCCTCCTTCTCCGTTTCCTGAGCCCTCTGTAATGCTCTACTCCTTTGCTCTGCAGTTGCTCCTAGCCCCAGCACTGCCAATTCCTCCTCATACAAAACAACCCATCTGCTCTTTTGGGTCTGTACCTGCCACTCCCGTATCTCTCCTGTCTCCTGGGGGCAGCCCTCCTCATGGTCGCTTTGCAGGGTCATCTCCTCCAGTGCCTCGATCAGTTGATCTTTCGTTCTTCCCTGGTAACTCAGGTTTAGTTCCCGGGCCCTTACTTGTAGACTTGCCATAGTCCAGTTCCTGTATTCTGAGGTTGTGGCTCCATTAATCGCTGAGCTGTTGTAGTCCATCTCGCTGTCCGCTGTTGATCCCACTGCTGCCACCAGTTGTAACGGAGCGAAGGTATACGTCTTCCTCCGGAAGGTCTTTTGAATCAACACGGACGCAAGAGGTCGGGAGACAACAGCAATTTATTGTAATCCACAAAGTTAGTAGCCGGTGGCGGTCACATCAACCGTAATAACAATAAGTCCACAGAAGTCACAACTCAATGATAGCTTTGGTTCCTTGGTCCTGTAACTAAATCCTGGCTCTCTTCAGAGCTGTTCACAGGCCTGCTAACACATACTAACTGCTAGCTACATCTATATACTAAACTGTTACTTCCTATATCTGGGGGTGGGAAGGGCTGAGTCACAGATCCTTCCCCCCTCACCTATGCCAAGGAGAGCAGACTCCCTGTCTCTTTTGAACAATGCACAGTCCAACATCTTCTTGGAGACACTGATCAGATTATCTCCACCCATTGTCCTCACTGGTCCTCACTAGTTAGAGGGATTTGCATACAATGTGCTAACACACTAGACCCGAATCAGCCAACTACACACTGATGTTTACAACAGGTTAGAGAATACATTCCACATGAAATATATATTACACATTGCCTATTGCCGGACTCTAACCATCCCGTGACAATTATTATATAGTAATAGTGCATAGTATTATTATATAGTATTAGTGCATAGTATTAACATATAGTAATAGTGCACAGTATTAATATATAGTAAGAGTGCATTGTATTATTATATAGTATTAGTGCATAGTATTATTATATAGTAATAGTGCATAGTATTATTATATAGTAATAGTGCACAGTATTATTATATAGTATTAGTGCATAGTATTAATATATAGTAATAGTGCACAGTATTATTATATAGTAGTAGTGCACAGTATTATTATATAGTATTAGTGCATAGTATTAATATATAGTAAGAGTGCACAGTATTATTATATATTATTAGTGCACAGTATTATTATACAGTATTAGTGCATAGTATTAATATATAGTAATAGTGCACAGTATTATTGTACAGTAGTAGTGCATAGTATTAATATATAGTAATAGTGCACAGTATTATTATATAGTAGTAGTGCCTAGTATTATTATATAGTATTAGTGCATAGTATTAATATATAGTATTAGTGCACAGTATTATTATACTGTATAGTAATAGTACATAGTATTAATATATAGCAATAGTGCACAGTATTATTATATAGTAGTAGTGCATAGTATTAATATATAGTAATAGTGCACAGTATTATTATATAGTATTAGTTCACAGTATTATTATATAATATTAGTGCACAGTATTATTATATAGTATTAGTGCATAGTATTAATATATAGTAATAGTGCACAGTATTAATATATAGTATTAGTGCACAGTATTATTATATAGTACTAGTGCACAGTATTATTATATAGCAATAGTGCACAGTATTAATATATAGCAATAGTGCACAGTATTATTATATAGTATTAGTGCATAGTATTAATATATAGTAATAGTGCACAGTATTAATATATAGTATTAGTGCACAGTACTATTATATAGTAATAGTGCACAGTATTATTATATAGCAATAGTGCACACTATTAATATATAGCAATAGTGCACAGTATTATTATATAGTATTAGTGCATAGTATTAATATATAGTAATAGTGCACAGTATTAATATATAGTATTAGTTGCACAGTATTATTATACAGTAATAGTGCACAGTATTATTACATAACAATAGTGCACAGCATTAATATATAGCAATAGTGCACAGTATTATTATATAGTACTAGAGCACAGTATTATTATATAGCAATAGTGCACAGTATTAATATATAGTAATAGTGCACAGTATTATTATATAGTAATAGTGCACAGTATTATTATATAGTATTAGTGCACAGTATTATTATATAGTAATAGTGCACAGTATTATTATATAGTAATAGTGCATAGTATTATTATATAGCATTAGTGCATAGTATTAACATATAGTAATAGTGCACAGTATTAATATATAGTAAGAGTGCATAGTATTATTATATAGTATTAGTGCATAGTATTATTATATAGTAATAGTGCACAGTATTATTATATAGTAATAGTGCACAGTATTATTATATAGTAATAGTGCATAGTATTATTATATAGCATTAGTGCATAGTATTAACATATAGTAATAGTGCACAGTATTAATATATAGTAAGAGTGCATAGTATTATTATATAGTATTAGTGCATAGTATTATTATATAGTAATAGTGCATAGTATTATTATATAGCATTAGTGCATAGTATTAACATATAGTATTAGTGCATAGTATTAATATATAGAATTAGTGCATAGTATTAATATATAGTAATAGTGCACAGTATTAATATATAGTATTAGTGCACAGTATTATTATATAGTAATAGTGCACAGTATTATTATACTGTATAGTAATAGTACATAGTATTAATATATAGCAATAGTGCACAGTATTATTATATAGTAGTAGTGCATAGTATTAATATATAGTAATAGTGCACAGTATTATTATATAGTATTAGTTCACAGTATTATTATATAGTATTTGTGCACAGTATTATTATATAGTATTAGTGCATAGTATTAATATATAGTAATAGTGCACAGTATTAATATATAGTATTAGTGCACAGTATTATTATATAGTAATAGTGCACAGTATTATTATATAGCAATAGTGCACAGTATTAATATATAGCAATAGTGCACAGTATTATTATATAGTATTAGTGCATAGTATTAATATATAGTAATAGTGCACAGTATTAATATATAGTATTAGTGCACAGTATTATTATATAGTAATAGTGCACAGTATTATTATATAGCAATAGTGCACACTATTAATATATAGCAATAGTGCACAGTATTATTATATAGTATTAGTGCATAGTATTAATATATAGTAATAGTGCACAGTATTAATATATAGTATTAGTGCACAGTATTATTATATAGTAATAGTGCACAGTATTATTATATAGTAATAGTGCATAGTATTATTATATAGTATTAGTGCATAGTATTAACATATAGTAATAGTGCACAGTATTAATATATAGTAAGAGTGCATTGTATTATTATATAGTATTAGTGCATAGTATTATTATATAGTAATAGTGCATATTATTATTATATAGTAATAGTGCACAGTATTATTATATGGTATTAGTGCATAGTATTAATATATAGTAATAGTGCACAGTATTATTATATAGTAGTAGTGCATAGTATTATTATATAGTATTAGTGCATAGTATTAATATATAGTAAGAGTGCACAGTATTATTATATATTATTAGTGCACAGTATTATTATACAGTATTAGTGCATAGTATTAATATATAGTAATAGTGCACAGTATTATTGTACAGTAGTAGTGCATAGTATTAATATATAGTAATAGTGCACAGTATTATTATATAGTAGTAGTGCATAGAATTATTATATAGTATTAGTGCATAGTATTAATATATAGTATTAGTGCACAGTATTATTATACTGTATAGTAATAGTACATAGTATTAATATATAGCAATAGTGCACAGTATTATTATATAGTAGTAGTGCATAGTATTAATATATAGTAATAGTGCACAGTATTATTATATAGTATTAGTTCACAGTATTATTATATAATATTAGTGCACAGTATTATTATATAGTATTAGTGCATAGTATTAATATATAGTAATAGTGCACAGTATTAATATATAGTATTAGTGCACAGTATTATTATATAGTAATAGTGCACAGTATTATTATATAGCAATAGTGCACAGTATTAATATATAGCAATAGTGCACAGTATTATTATATAGTATTAGTGCATAGTATTAATATATAGTAATAGTGCACAGTATTAATATATAGTATTAGTGCACAGTATTATTATATAGTAATAGTGCACAGTATTATTATATAGCAATAGTGCACAGTATTATTATATAGCAATAGTGCACACTATTAATATATAGCAATAGTGCACAGTATTATTATATAGTACTAGAGCACAGTATTATTATATAGCAATAGTGCACAGTATTAATATATAGTAATAGTGCACAGTATTATTATATAGTAATAGTGCACAGTATTATTATACTGTATAGTAATAGTACATAGTATTAATATATAGCAATAGTGCACAGTATTATTATATAGTAGTAGTGCATAGTATTAATATATAATAATAGTGCACAGTATTAATATATAGTATTAGTGCACAGTATTATTATATAGTAATAGTGCACAGTATTATTATATAGCAATAGTGCACAGTATTAATATTTAGCAATAGTGTACAGTATTATTACATAGTACTAGAGCACAGTATTATTATATAGCAATAGTGCACAGTATTAATATATAGTAATAGTGCACAGTATTAATATATAGCAATAGTGCACAGTATTATTATATAGTAGTAGTGCATAGTATTAATATATAGTAATAGTGCATAGTATTATTATATAGTATTAGTGCACAGTATTATTATATAGTATTAGTGCACAGTATTAATATATAGTAATAGTGCACAATATTATTATATAGTATTAGTGCATAGTATTAATATATAGTAATAGTGCACAGTATTAATATATAGTATTAGTGCACAGTATTATTATATAGTAATAGTGCACAGTATTATTATATAGCAATAGTGCACAGTATTAATATATAGCAATAGTGTACAGTATTATTACATAGTACTAGAGCACAGTATTATTATATAGCAATAGTGCACAGTATTAATATATAGTAATAGTGCACAGTATTATTATATAGTAATAGTGCACAGTATTATTATATAGTATTAGTGCATAGTATTAATATATAGTAATAGTGCACAGTATTAATATATAGTATTAGTGCACAGTATTATTATATAGTAATAGTGCACAGTATTATTATATAGTAATAGTGCATAGTATTATTATATAGTATTAGTGCATAGTATTAACATATAGTAATAGTGCACAGTATTAATATATAGTAAGAGTGCATAGTATTATTATATAGTATTAGTGCACAGTATTATTATATAGTAATAGTGCACAGTATTATTATATAGTAATAGTGCACAGTATTATTATATATTATTAGTGCACAGTATTATTATACAGTATTAGTGCATAGTATTAATATATAGTAATAGTGCACAGTATTATTGTACAGTAGTAGTGCATAGTATTAATATATAGTAAGAGTGCATAGTATTATTATATAGTATTAGTGCACAGTATTATTATATAGTAATAGTGCACAGTATTATTATATAGTAATAGTGCATAGTATTATTATATAGTATTAGTGCATAGTATTAACATATAGTAATAGTGCACAGTATTAATATATAGTAAGAGTGCATTGTATTATTATATAGTATTAGTGCATAGTATTATTATATAGTAATAGTGCATAGTATTATTATATAGTAATAGTGCACAGTATTATTATATAGTATTAGTGCATAGTATTAATATATAGTAATAGTGCACAGTATTATTATATAGTAGTAGTGCACAGTATTATTATATAGTATTAGTGCATAGTATTAATATATAGTAAGAGTGCACAGTATTATTATATATTATTAGTGCACAGTATTATTATACAGTATTAGTGCATAGTATTAATATATAGTAATAGTGCACAGTATTATTGTACAGTAGAAGTTCATAGTATTAATATATAGTAAGAGTGCATAGTATTATTATATAGTATTAGTGCACAGTATTATTATATAGTAATAGTGCACAGTATTATTATATAGTAATAGTGCATAGTATTATTATATAGTATTAGTGCATAGTATTAACATATAGTAATAGTGCACAGTATTAATATATAGTAAGAGTGCATTGTATTATTATATAGTATTAGTGCATAGTATTATTATATAGTAATAGTGCATAGTATTATTATATAGTAATAGTGCACAGTATTATTATATAGTATTAGTGCATAGTATTAATATATAGTAATAGTGCACAGTATTATTATATAGTAGTAGTGCACAGTATTATTATATAGTATTAGTGCATAGTATTAATATATAGTAAGAGTGCACAGTATTATTATATATTATTAGTGCACAGTATTATTATACAGTATTAGTGCATAGTATTAATATATAGTAATAGTGCACAGTATTATTGTACAGTAGTAGTGCATAGTATTAATATATAGTAATAGTGCACAGTATTATTATATAGTAGTAGTGCCTAGTATTATTATATAGTATTAGTGCATAGTATTAATATATAGTATTAGTGCACAGTATTATTATACTGTATAGTAATAGTACATAGTATTAATATATAGCAATAGTGCACAGTATTATTATATAGTAGTAGTGCATAGTATTAATATATAGTAATAGTGCACAGTATTATTATATAGTATTAGTTCACAGTATTATTATATAATATTAGTGCACAGTATTATTATATAGTATTAGTGCATAGTATTAATATATAGTAATAGTGCACAGTATTAATATATAGTATTAGTGCACAGTATTATTATATAGTACTAGTGCACAGTATTATTATATAGCAATAGTGCACAGTATTAATATATAGCAATAGTGCACAGTATTATTATATAGTATTAGTGCATAGTATTAATATATAGTAATAGTGCACAGTATTAATATATAGTATTAGTGCACAGTATTATTATATAGTAATAGTGCAAAGTATTATTATATAGCAATAGTGCACACTATTAATATATAGCAATAGTGCACAGTATTATTATATAGTATTAGTGCATAGTATTAATATATAGTAATAGTGCACAGTATTAATATATAGTATTAGTGCACAGTATTATTATATAGTAATAGTGCACAGTATTATTATATAGCAATAGTGCACACTATTAATATATAGCAATAGTGCACAGTATTATTATATAGTATTAGTGCATAGTATTAATCTATAGTAATAGTGCACAGTATTAATATATAGTATTAGTTGCACAGTATTATTATACAGTAATAGTGCATAGTATTAATCTATAGTAATAGTGCACAGTATTAATATATAGTATTAGTTGCACAGTATTATTATACAGTAATAGTGCACAGTATTATTACATAACAATAGTGCACAGCATTAATATATAGCAATAGTGCACAGTATTATTATATAGTACTAGAGCACAGTATTATTATATAGCAATAGTGCACAGTATTAATATATAGTAATAGTGCACAGTATTATTATATAGTAATAGTGCACAGTATTATTATATAGTATTAGTGCACAGTATTATTATATAGTAATAGTGCATAGTATTATTATATAGTAATAGTGCACAGTATTATTATATAGTAATAGTGCATAGTATTATTATATAGCATTAGTGCATAGTATTAACATATAGTAATAGTGCACAGTATTAATATATAGTAAGAGTGCATAGTATTATTATATAGTATTAGTGCATAGTATTATTATATAGTAATAGTGCATAGTATTATTATATAGCATTAGTGCATAGTATTAACATATAGTATTAGTGCATAGTATTAATATATAGAATTAGTGCATAGTATTAATATATAGTAATAGTGCACAGTATTAATATATAGTATTAGTGCACAGTATTATTATATAGTAATAGTGCACAGTATTATTATACTGTATAGTAATAGTACATAGTATTAATATATAGCAATAGTGCACAGTATTATTATATAGTAGTAGTGCATAGTATTAATATATAGTAATAGTGCACAGTATTATTATATAGTATTAGTTCACAGTATTATTATATAGTATTTGTGCACAGTATTATTATATAGTATTAGTGCATAGTATTAATATATAGTAATAGTGCACAGTATTAATATATAGTATTAGTGCACAGTATTATTATATAGTAATAGTGCACAGTATTATTATATAGCAATAGTGCACAGTATTAATATATAGCAATAGTGCACAGTATTATTATATAGTATTAGTGCATAGTATTAATATATAGTAATAGTGCACAGTATTAATATATAGTATTAGTGCACAGTATTATTATATAGTAATAGTGCACAGTATTATTATATAGCAATAGTGCACACTATTAATATATAGCAATAGTGCACAGTATTATTATATAGTATTAGTGCATAGTATTAATATATAGTAATAGTGCACAGTATTAATATATAGTATTAGTGCACAGTATTATTATATAGTAATAGTGCACAGTATTATTATATAGTAATAGTGCATAGTATTATTATATAGTATTAGTGCATAGTATTAACATATAGTAATAGTGCACAGTATTAATATATAGTAAGAGTGCATTGTATTATTATATAGTATTAGTGCATAGTATTATTATATAGTAATAGTGCATATTATTATTATATAGTAATAGTGCACAGTATTATTATATGGTATTAGTGCATAGTATTAATATATAGTAATAGTGCACAGTATTATTATATAGTAGTAGTGCATAGTATTATTATATAGTATTAGTGCATAGTATTAATATATAGTAAGAGTGCACAGTATTATTATATATTATTAGTGCACAGTATTATTATACAGTATTAGTGCATAGTATTAATATATAGTAATAGTGCACAGTATTATTGTACAGTAGTAGTGCATAGTATTAATATATAGTAATAGTGCACAGTATTATTATATAGTAGTAGTGCATAGAATTATTATATAGTATTAGTGCATAGTATTAATATATAGTATTAGTGCACAGTATTATTATACTGTATAGTAATAGTACATAGTATTAATATATAGCAATAGTGCACAGTATTATTATATAGTAGTAGTGCATAGTATTAATATATAGTAATAGTGCACAGTATTATTATATAGTATTAGTTCACAGTATTATTATATAATATTAGTGCACAGTATTATTATATAGTATTAGTGCATAGTATTAATATATAGTAATAGTGCACAGTATTAATATATAGTATTAGTGCACAGTATTATTATATAGTAATAGTGCACAGTATTATTATATAGCAATAGTGCACAGTATTAATATATAGCAATAGTGCACAGTATTATTATATAGTATTAGTGCATAGTATTAATATATAGTAATAGTGCACAGTATTAATATATAGTATTAGTGCACAGTATTATTATATAGTAATAGTGCACAGTATTATTATATAGCAATAGTGCACAGTATTATTATATAGCAATAGTGCACACTATTAATATATAGCAATAGTGCACAGTATTATTATATAGTACTAGAGCACAGTATTATTATATAGCAATAGTGCACAGTATTAATATATAGTAATAGTGCACAGTATTATTATATAGTAATAGTGCACAGTATTATTATACTGTATAGTAATAGTACATAGTATTAATATATAGCAATAGTGCACAGTATTATTATATAGTAGTAGTGCATAGTATTAATATATAATAATAGTGCACAGTATTAATATATAGTATTAGTGCACAGTATTATTATATAGTAATAGTGCACAGTATTATTATATAGCAATAGTGCACAGTATTAATATATAGCAATAGTGTACAGTATTATTACATAGTACTAGAGCACAGTATTATTATATAGCAATAGTGCACAGTATTAATATATAGTAATAGTGCACAGTATTAATATATAGCAATAGTGCACAGTATTATTATATAGTAGTAGTGCATAGTATTAATATATAGTAATAGTGCATAGTATTATTATATAGTATTAGTGCACAGTATTATTATATAGTATTAGTGCACAGTATTAATATATAGTAATAGTGCACAATATTATTATATAGTATTAGTGCATAGTATTAATATATAGTAATAGTGCACAGTATTAATATATAGTATTAGTGCACAGTATTATTATATAGTAATAGTGCACAGTATTATTATATAGCAATAGTGCACAGTATTAATATATAGCAATAGTGTACAGTATTATTACATAGTACTAGAGCACAGTATTATTATATAGCAATAGTGCACAGTATTAATATATAGTAATAGTGCACAGTATTATTATATAGTAATAGTGCACAGTATTATTATATAGTATTAGTGCATAGTATTAATATATAGTAATAGTGCACAGTATTAATATATAGTATTAGTGCACAGTATTATTATATAGTAATAGTGCACAGTATTATTATATAGTAATAGTGCATAGTATTATTATATAGTATTAGTGCATAGTATTAACATATAGTAATAGTGCACAGTATTAATATATAGTAAGAGTGCATAGTATTATTATATAGTATTAGTGCACAGTATTATTATATAGTAATAGTGCACAGTATTATTATATAGTAATAGTGCATAGTATTATTATATAGTAATAGTGCACAGTATTATTATATAGTATTAGTGCATAGTATTAATATATAGTAATAGTGCACAGTATTATTATATAGTAGTAGTGCACAGTATTATTATATAGTATTAGTGCATAGTATTAATATATAGTAAGAGTGCACAGTATTATTATATATTATTAGTGCACAGTATTATTATACAGTATTAGTGCATAGTATTAATATATAGTAATAGTGCACAGTATTATTGTACAGTAGTAGTGCATAGTATTAATATATAGTAAGAGTGCATAGTATTATTATATAGTATTAGTGCACAGTATTATTATATAGTAATAGTGCACAGTACTATTATATAGTAATAGTGCATAGTATTATTATATAGTATTAGTGCATAGTATTAACATATAGTAATAGTGCACAGTATTAATATATAGTAAGAGTGCATTGTATTATTATATAGTATTAGTGCATAGTATTATTATATAGTAATAGTGCATAGTATTATTATATAGTAATAGTGCACAGTATTATTATATAGTATTAGTGCATAGTATTAATATATAGTAATAGTGCACAGTATTATTATATAGTAGTAGTGCACAGTATTATTATATAGTATTAGTGCATAGTATTAATATATAGTAAGAGTGCACAGTATTATTATATATTATTAGTGCACAGTATTATTATACAGTATTAGTGCATAGTATTAATATATAGTAATAGTGCACAGTATTATTGTACAGTAGTAGTGCATAGTATTAATATATAGTAATAGTGCACAGTATTATTATATAGTAGTAGTGCATAGTATTATTATATAGTATTAGTGCATAGTATTTATATATAGTATTAGTGCACAGTATTATTATACTGTATAGTAATAGTACATAGTATTAATATATAGCAATAGTGCACAGTATTATTATATAGTAGTAGTGCATAGTATTAATATATAGTAATAGTGCACAGTATTATTATATAGTATTAGTTCACAGTATTATTATATAATATTAGTGCACAGTATTATTATATAGTATTAGTGCATAGTATTAATATATAGTAATAGTGCACAGTATTAATATATAGTATTAGTGCACAGTATTATTATATAGTAATAGTGCACATTATTATTATATAGCAATAGTGCACAGTATTAATATATAGCAATAGTGCACAGTATTATTATATAGTATTAGTGCATAGTATTAATATATAGTAATAGTGCACAGTATTAATATATAGTATTAGTGCACAGTATTATTATATAGTAATAGTGCACAGTATTATTATATAGCAATAGTGCACACTATTAATATATAGCAATAGTGCACAGTATTATTATATAGTATTAGTGCATAGTATTAATATATAGTAATAGTGCACAGTATTAATATATAGTATTAGTGCACAGTATTATTATATAGTAATAGTGCACAGTATTATTATATAACAATAGTGCACAGCATTAATATATAGCAATAGTGCACAGTATTATTATATAGTACTAGAGCACAGTATTATTATATAGCAATAGTGCACAGTATTAATATATAGTAATAGTGCACAGTATTATTATATAGTAATAGTGCACAGTATTATTATATAGTATTAGTGCACAGTATTATTATATAGTAATAGTGCATAGTATTATTATATAGCATTAGTGCATAGTATTAACATATAGTAATAGTGCACAGTATTAATATATAGTAAGAGTGCATAGTATTATTATATAGTATTAGTGCATAGTATTATTATATAGTAATAGTGAACAGTATTATTATATAGTAATAGTGCACAGTATTATTATATAGTATTAGTGCATAGTATTAATATATAGTATTAGTGCATAGTATTAATATATAGTAATAGTGCACAGTATTAATATATAGTATTAGTGCACAGTATTATTATATAGTAATAGTGCACAGTATTATTATACTGTATAGTAATAGTACATAGTATTAATATATAGCAATAGTGCACAGTATTATTATATAGTAGTAGTGCATAGTATTAATATATAGTAATAGTGCACAGTATTATTATATAGTATTAGTTCACAGTATTATTATATAGTATTAGTGCACAGTATTATTATATAGTATTAGTGCATAGTATTAATATATAGTAATAGTGCACAGTATTAATATATAGTATTAGTGCACAGTATTATTATATAGTAATAGTGCACAGTATTATTATATAGCAATAGTGCACAGTATTAATATATAGCAATAGTGCACAGTATTATTATATAGTATTAGTGCATAGTATTAATATATAGTAATAGTGCACAGTATTAATATATAGTATTAGTGCACAGTATTATTATATAGTAATAGTGCACAGTATTATTATATAGCAATAGTGCACACTATTAATATATAGCAATAGTGCACAGTATTATTATATAGTATTAGTGCATAGTATTAATATATAGTAATAGTGCACAGTATTAATATATAGTATTAGTGCACAGTATTATTATATAGTAATAGTGCACAGTATTATTATATAGTAATAGTGCATAGTATTATTATATAGTATTAGTGCATAGTATTAACATATAGTAATAGTGCACAGTATTAATATATAGTAAGAGTGCATTGTATTATTATATAGTATTAGTGCATAGTATTATTATATAGTAATAGTGCATATTATTATTATATAGTAATAGTGCACAGTATTATCATATAGTATTAGTGCATAGTATTAATATATAGTAATAGTGCACAGTATTATTATATAGTAGTAGTGCACAGTATTATTATATAGTAATAGTGCACAGTATTATTATATAGTAATAGTGCATAGTATTATTATATAGTTTTAGTGCATAGTATTAACATATAGTAATAGTGCACAGTATTAATATATAGTAAGAGTGCATAGTATTATTATATAGTATTAGTGCACAGTATTATTATATAGTAATAGTGCACAGTATTATTATATAGTAATAGTGCATAGTATTATTATATAGCATTAGTGCACAGTATTATTATATAGTAAGAGTGCATAGTATTATTATATAGTATTAGTGCACAGTATTATTATATAGTAATAGTGCACAGTATTATTATATAGTAATAGTGCATAGTATTATTATATAGTATTAGTGCATAGTATTAACATATAGTAATAGTGCATAGTATTATTATATAGTAATAGTGCACAGTATTATTATATAGTATTAGTGCATAGTATTAATATATAGTAATAGTGCACAGTATTATTATATAGTAGTAGTGCACAGTATTATTATATAGTATTAGTGCATAGTATTAATATATAGTAAGAGTGCACAGTATTATTATATATTATTAGTGCACAGTATTATTATACAGTATTAGTGCATAGTATTAATATATAGTAATAGTGCACAGTATTATTGTACAGTAGTAGTGCATAGTATTAATATATAGTAATAGTGCACAGTATTATTATATAGTATTAGTTCACAGTATTATTATATAGTAAGAGTGCACAGTATTATTATATAGTAATAGTGCACAGTATTAATATATAGTATTAGTGCACAGTATTATTATATAGTAATAGTGCACAGTATTACTATATAGCAATAGTGCACACTATTAATATATAGCAATAGAGCACAGTTTTATTATATAGTATTAGTGCATAGTATTAATATATAGTAATAGTGCACAGTATTAATATATAGTATTAGTGCACAGTATTATTATATAGTAATAGTGCACAGTATTATTATATAGTAATAGTGCATAGTATTATTATATAGTATTAGTGCATAGTATTAACATATAGTAATAGTGCACAGTATTAATATATAGTAAGAGTGCATTGTATTATTATATAGTATTAGTGCATAGTATTATTATATAGTAATAGTGCATATTATTATTATATAGTAATAGTGCACAGTATTATCATATAGTATTAGTGCATAGTATTAATATATAGTAATAGTGCACAGTATTATTATATAGTAGTAGTGCACAGTATTATTATATAGTAATAGTGCACAGTATTATTATATAGTAATAGTGCATAGTATTATTATATAGTATTAGTGCATAGTATTAACATATAGTAATAGTGCACAGTATTAATATATAGTAAGAGTGCATTGTATTATTATATAGTATTAGTGCATAGTATTATTATATAGTAATAGTGCATAGTATTATTATATAGTAATAGTGCACAGTATTATTATATAGTATTAGTGCATAGTATTAATATATAGTAATAGTGCACAGTATTATTATATAGTAGTAGTGCACAGTATTATTATATAGTATTAGTGCATAGTATTAATATATAGTAAGAGTGCACAGTATTATTATATATTATTAGTGCACAGTATTATTATACAGTATTAGTGCATAGTATTAATATATAGTAATAGTGCACAGTATTATTGTACAGTAGTAGTGCATAGTATTAATATATAGTAATAGTGCACAGTATTATTATATAGTAGTAGTGCATAGTATTATTATATAGTATTAGTGCATAGTATTAATATATAGTATTAGTGCACAGTATTATTATACTGTATAGTAATAGTACATAGTATTAATATATAGCAATAGTGCACAGTATTATTATATAGTAGTAGTGCATAGTATTAATATATAGTAATAGTGCACAGTATTATTATATAGTATTAGTTCACAGTATTATTATATAATATTAGTGCACAGTATTATTATATAGTATTAGTGCATAGTAATAATATATAGTAATAGTGCACAGTATTAATATATAGTATTAGTGCACAGTATTATTATATAGTAATAGTGCACATTATTATTATATAGCAATAGTGCACAGTATTAATATATAGCAATAGTGCACAGTATTATTATATAGTTTTAGTGCATAGTATTAATATATAGTAATAGTGCACAGTATTAATATATAGTATTAGTGCACAGTATTATTATATAGTAATAGTGCACAGTATTATTATATAGCAATAGTGCACACTATTAATATATAGCAATAGTGCACAGTATTATTATATAGTATTAGTGCATAGTATTAATATATAGTAATAGTGCACAGTATTAATATATAGTATTAGTGCACAGTATTATTATATAGTAATAGTGCACAGTATTATTATATAACAATAGTGCACAGCATTAATATATAGCAATAGTGCACAGTATTATTATATAGTACTAGAGCACAGTATTATTATATAGCAATAGTGCACAGTATTAATATATAGTAATAGTGCACAGTATTATTATATAGTAATAGTGCACAGTATTATTATATAGTATTAGTGCACAGTATTATTATATAGTAATAGTGCACAGTATTATTATATAGTAATAGTGCATAGTATTATTATATAGCATTAGTGCATAGTATTAACATATAGTAATAGTGCACAGTATTAATATATAGTAAGAGTGCATAGTATTATTATATAGTATTAGTGCATAGTATTATTATATAGTAATAGTGCACAGTATTATTATATAGTAATAGTGCACAGTATTATTATATAGTATTAGTGCATAGTATTAATATATAGTATTAGTGCATAGTATTAATATATAGTAATAGTGCACAGTATTAATATATAGTATTAGTGCACAGTATTATTATATAGTAATAG
Organism: Leptodactylus fuscus; assembly: GCF_031893055.1. Classification (NCBI taxonomy): domain Eukaryota; kingdom Metazoa; phylum Chordata; class Amphibia; order Anura; family Leptodactylidae; genus Leptodactylus; species Leptodactylus fuscus. Next base: position 366,428,726 of record NC_134265.1, on the reverse strand, counting down.
TGCACAGTATTATTATACTGTATAGTAATAGTACATAGTATTAATATATAGCAATAGTGCACAGTATTATTATATAGTAGTAGTGCATAGTATTAATATATAGTAATAGTGCACAGTATTATTATATAGTATTAGTTCACAGTATTAATATATAGTAATAGTGCACAGTATTATTATATAGTATTAGTGCATAGTATTAATATATAGTAATAGTGCACAGTATTAATATATAGTATTAGTGCATAGTATTAATATATAGTAATAGTGCACAGTATTAATATATAGTATTAGTGCACAGTATTATTATATAGTAATAGTGCACAGTATTATTATATAGCAATAGTGCACACTATTAATATATAGCAATAGTGCACAGTATTATTATATAGTATTAGTGCATAGTATTAATATATAGTAATATTGCACAGTATTAATATATAGTATTAGTGCACAGTATTATTATATAGTAATAGTGCACAGTATTATTATATAGTAATAGTGCATAGTATTATTATATAGTATTAGTGCATAGTATTAACATATAGTAATAGTGCACAGTATTAATATATAGTAAGAGTGCATTGTATTATTATATAGTATTAGTGCATAGTATTATTATATAGTAATAGTGCATATTATTATTATATAGTAATAGTACACAGTATTATCATATAGTATTAGTGCATAGTATTAATATATAGTAATAGTGCACAGTATTATTATATAGTAGTAGTGCACAGTATTATTATATAGTAATAGTGCACAGTATTATTATATAGTAATAGTGCATAGTATTATTATATAGTATTAGTGCATAGTATTAACATATAGTAATAGTGCACAGTATTAATATATAGTAAGAGTGCATAGTATTATTATATAGTATTAGTGCACAGTATTATTATATAGTAATAGTGCACAGTATTATTATATAGTAATAGTGCATAGTATTATTATATAGCATTAGTGCACAGTATTATTATATAGTAAGAGTGCATAGTATTATTATATAGTATTAGTGCACAGTATTATTATATAGTAATAGTGCACAGTATTATTATATAGTAATAGTGCATAGTATTATTATATAGTATTAGTGCATAGTATTAACATATAGTAATAGTGCACAGTATTAATATATAGTAAGAGTGCATTGTATTATTATATAGTATTAGTGCATAGTATTATTATATAGTAATAGTGCATAGTATTATTATATAGTAATAGTGCACAGTATTATTATATAGTATTAGTGCATAGTATTAATATATAGTAATAGTGCACAGTATTATTATATAGTAGTAGTGCACAGTATTATTATATAGTATTAGTGCATAGTATTAATATATAGTAAGAGTGCACAGTATTATTATATATTATTAGTGCACAGTATTATTATACAGTATTAGTGCATAGTATTAATATATAGTAATAGTGCACAGTATTATTGTACAGTAGTAGTTCATAGTATTAATATATAGTAAGAGTGCATAGTATTATTATATAGTATTAGTGCACAGTATTATTATATAGTAATAGTGCACAGTATTATTATATAGTAATAGTGCATAGTATTATTATATAGTATTAGTGCATAGTATTAACATATAGTAATAGTGCACAGTATTAATATATAGTAAGAGTGCATTGTATTATTATATAGTATTAGTGCATAGTATTATTATATAGTAATAGTGCATAGTATTATTATATAGTAATAGTGCACAGTATTATTATATAGTATTAGTGCATAGTATTAATATATAGTAATAGTGCACAGTATTATTATATAGTAGTAGTGCACAGTATTATTATATAGTATTAGTTCATAGTATTAATATATAGTAAGAGTGCACAGTATTATTATATATTATTAGTGCACAGTATTATTATACAGTATTAGTGCATAGTATTAATATATAGTAATAGTGCACAGTATTATTGTACAGTAGTAGTGCATAGTATTAATATATAGTAATAGTGCACAGTATTATTATATAGTAGTAGTGCATAGTATTATTATATAGTATTAGTGCATAGTATTAATATATAGTATTAGTGCACAGTATTATTATACTGTATAGTAATAGTACATAGTATTAATATATAGCAATAGTGCACAGTATTATTATATAGTAGTAGTGCATAGTATTAATATATAGTAATAGTGCACAGTATTATTATATAGTATTAGTTCACAGTATTATTATATAATATTAGTGCACAGTATTATTATATAGTATTAGTGCATAGTATTAATATATAGTAATAGTGCACAGTATTAATATATAGTATTAGTGCACAGTATTATTATATAGTACTAGTGCACAGTATTATTATATAGCAATAGTGCACAGTATTAATATATAGCAATAGTGCACAGTATTATTATATAGTATTAGTGCATAGTATTAATATATAGTAATAGTGCACAGTATTAATATATAGTATTAGTGCACAGTATTATTATATAGTAATAGTGCACAGTATTATTATATAGCAATAGTGCACACTATTAATATATAGCAATAGTGCACAGTATTATTATATAGTATTAGTGCATAGTATTAATATATAGTAATAGTGCACAGTATTAATATATAGTATTAGTTGCACAGTATTATTATATAGTAATAGTGCACAGTATTATTACATAACAATAGTGCACAGCATTAATATATAGCAATAGTGCACAGTATTATTATATAGTACTAGAGCACAGTATTATTATATAGCAATAGTGCACAGTATTAATATATAGTAATAGTGCACAGTATTATTATATAGTAATAGTGCACAGTATTATTATATAGTATTAGTGCACAGTATTATTATATAGTAATAGTGCACAGTATTATTATATAGTAATAGTGCATAGTATTATTATATAGCATTAGTGCATAGTATTAACATATAGTAATAGTGCACAGTATTAATATATAGTAAGAGTGCATAGTATTATTATATAGTATTAGTGCATAGTATTATTATATAGTAATAGTGCACAGTATTATTATATAGTAATAGTGCACAGTATTATTATATAGTAATAGTGCATAGTATTAATATATAGTAATAGTGCATAGTATTATCATATAGTATTAGTGCATAGTATTAATATATAGTAATAGTGCACAGTATTATTATATAGTAGTAGTGCACAGTATTATTATATAGTAATAGTGCACAGTATTATTATATAGTAATAGTGCATAGTATTATTATATAGTATTAGTGCATAGTATTAACATTTAGTAATAGTGCACAGTATTAATATATAGTAAGAGTGCATAGTATTATTATATAGTATTAGTGCACAGTATTATTATATAGTAATAGTGCACAGTATTATTATATAGTAATAGTGCATAGTATTATTATATAGCATTAGTGCACAGTATTATTATATAGTAAGAGTGCATAGTATTATTATATAGTATTAGTGCACAGTATTATTATATAGTAATAGTGCACAGTATTATTATATAGTAATAGTGCATAGTATTATTATATAGTATTAGTGCATAGTATTAACATATAGTAATAGTGCACAGTATTAATATATAGTAAGAGTGCATTGTATTATTATATAGTATTAGTGCATAGTATTGTTATATAGTAATAGTGCATAGTATTATTATATAGTAATAGTGCACAGTATTATTATATAGTATTAGTGCATAGTATTAATATATAGTAATAGTGCACAGTATTATTATATAGTAGTAGTGCACAGTATTATTATATAGTATTAGTGCATAGTATTAATATATAGTAAGAGTGCACAGTATTATTATATATTATTAGTGCACAGTATTATTATACAGTATTAGTGCATAGTATTAATATATAGTAATAGTGCACAGTATTATTGTACAGTAGTAGTTCATAGTATTAATATATAGTAAGAGTGCATAGTATTATTATATAGTATTAGTGCACAGTATTATTATATAGTAATAGTGCACAGTATTATTATATAGTAATAGTGCATAGTATTATTATATAGTATTAGTGCATAGTATTAACATATAGTAATAGTGCACAGTATTAATATATAGTAAGACTGCATTGTATTATTATATAGTATTAGTGCATAGTATTATTATATAGTAATAGTGCATAGTATTATTATATAGTAATAGTGCACAGTATTATTATATAGTATTAGTGCATAGTATTAATATATAGTAATAGTGCACAGTATTATTATATAGTAGTAGTGCACAGTATTATTATATAGTATTAGTGCATAGTATTAATATATAGTAAGAGTGCACAGTATTATTATATATTATTAGTGCACAGTATTATTATACAGTATTAGTGCATAGTATTAATATATAGTAATAGTGCACAGTATTATTGTACAGTAGTAGTGCATAGTATTAATATATAGTAATAGTGCACAGTATTATTATATAGTATTAGTTCACAGTATTATTATATAGTAAGAGTGCACAGTATTATTATATAGTAATAGTGCACAGTATTATTATATAGTATTAGTTCACAGTATTATTATATAGTAAGAGTGCACAGTATTATTATATAGTAATAGTGCACAGTATTAATATATAGTATTAGTGCACAGTATTATTATATAGTAATAGTGCACAGTATTATTATATAGCAATAGTGCACACTATTAATATATAGCAATAGTGCACAGTTTTATTATATAGTATTAGTGCATAGTATTAATATATAGTAATAGTGCACAGTATTAATATATAGTATTAGTGCACAGTATTATTATATAGTAATAGTGCACAGTATTATTATATAGTAATAGTGCATAGTATTATTATATAGTATTAGTGCATAGTATTAACATATAGTAATAGTGCACAGTATTAATATATAGTAAGAGTGCATTGTATTATTATATAGTATTAGTGCATAGTATTATTATATAGTAATAGTGCATATTATTATTATATAGTAATAGTGCACAGTATTATCATATAGTATTAGTGCATAGTATTAATATATAGTAATAGTGCACAGTATTATTATATAGTAGTAGTGCACAGTATTATTATATAGTAATAGTGCACAGTATTATTATATAGTAATAGTGCATAGTATTATTATATAGTATTAGTGCATAGTATTAACATATAGTAATAGTGCACAGTATTAATATATAGTAAGAGTGCATAGTATTATTATATAGTATTAGTGCACAGTATTATTATATAGTAATAGTGCACAGTATTATTATATAGTAATAGTGCATAGTATTATTATATAGCATAAGTGCACAGTATTATTATATAGTAAGAGTGCATAGTATTATTATATAGTATTGGTGCATAGTATTAACATATAGTAATAGTGCACAGTATTAATATATAGTAAGAGTGCATTGTATTATTATATAGTATTAGTGCATAGTATTATTATATAGTAATAGTGCATAGTATTATTATATAGTAATAGTGCACAGTATTATTATATAGTATTAGTGCATAGTATTAATATATAGTAATAGTGCACAGTATTATTATATAGTAGTAGTGCACAGTATTATTATATAGTATTAGTGCATAGTATTAATATATAGTAAGAGTGCACAGTATTATTATATATTATTAGTGCACAGTATTATTATACAGTATTAGTGCATAGTATTAATATATAGTAATAGTGCACAGTATTATTGTACAGTAGTAGTGCATAGTATTAATATATAGTAATAGTGCACAGTATTATTATATAGTAGTAGTGCATAGTATTATTATATAGTATTAGTGCATAGTATTAATATATAGTATTAGTGCACAGTATTATTATACTGTATAGTAATAGTACATAGTATTAATATATAGCAATAGTGCACAGTATTATTATATAGTAGTAGTGCATAGTATTAATATATAGTAATATTGCACAGTATTATTATATAGTATTAGTTCACAGTATTATTATATAATATTAGTGCACAGTATTATTATATAGTATTAGTGCATAGTAATAATATATAGTAATAGTGCACAGTATTAATATATAGTATTAGTGCACAGTATTATTATATAGTAATAGTGCACATTATTATTATATAGCAATAGTGCACAGTATTAATATATAGCAATAGTGCACAGTATTATTATATAGTATTAGTGCATAGTATTAATATATAGTAATAGTGCACAGTATTAATATATAGTATTAGTGCACAATATTATTATATAGTAATAGTGCACAGTATTATTATATAGCAATAGTGCACACTATTAATATATAGCAATAGTGCACAGTATTATTATATAGTATTAGTGCATAGTATTAATATATAGTAATAGTGCACAGTATTAATATATAGTATTAGTGCACAGTATTATTATATAGTAATAGTGCACAGTATTATTATATAGTAATAGTGCATAGTATTATTATATAGCATTAGTGCATAGTATTAACATATAGTAATAGTGCACAGTATTAATATATAGTAAGAGTGCATAGTATTATTATATAGTATTAGTGCATAGTATTATTATATAGTAATAGAGCACAGTATTATTATATAGTAATAGTGCACAGTATTATTATATAGTATTAGTGCATAGTATTAATATATAGTATTAGTGCATAGTATTAATATATAGTAATAGTGCACAGTATTAATATATAGTATTAGTGCACAGTATTATTATATAGTAATAGTGCACAGTATTATTATACTGTATAGTAATAGTACATAGTATTAATATATAGCAATAGTGCACAGTATTATTATATAGTAGTAGTGCATAGTATTAATATATAGTAATAGTGCACAGTATTATTATATAGTATTAGTTCACAGTATTATTATATAGTATTAGTGCACAGTATTATTATATAGTATTAGTGCATAGTATTAATATATAGTAATAGTGCACAGTATTAATATATAGTATTAGTGCACAGTATTATTATATAGTAATAGTGCACAGTATTATTATATAGCAATAGTGCACAGTATTAATATATAGCAATAGTGCACAGTATTATTATATAGTATTAGTGCATAGTATTAATATATAGTAATAGTGCACAGTATTAATATATAGTATTAGTGCACAGTATTATTATATAGTAATAGTGCACAGTATTATTATATAGCAATAGTGCACACTATTAATATATAGCAATAGTGCACAGTATTATTATATAGTATTAGTGCATAGTATTAATATATAGTAATAGTGCACAGTATTAATATATAGTATTAGTGCACAGTATTATTATATAGTAATAGTGCACAGTATTATTATATAGTAATAGTGCATAGTATTATTATATAGTATTAGTGCATAGTATTAACATATAGTAATAGTGCACAGTATTAATATATAGTAAGAGTGCATTGTATTATTATATAGTATTAGTGCATAGTATTATTATATAGTAATAGTGCATATTATTATTATATAGTAATAGTGCACAGTATTATCATATAGTATTAGTGCATAGTATTAATATATAGTAATAGTGCACAGTATTATTATATAGTAGTAGTGCACAGTATTATTATATAGTAATAGTGCACAGTATTATTATATAGTAATAGTGCATAGTATTATTATATAGTTTTAGTGCATAGTATTAACATATAGTAATAGTGCACAGTATTAATATATAGTAAGAGTGCATAGTATTATTATATAGTATTAGTGCACAGTATTATTATATAGTAATAGTGCACAGTATTATTATATAGTAATAGTGCATAGTATTATTATATAGCATTAGTGCACAGTATTATTATATAGTAAGAGTGCATAGTATTATTATATAGTATTAGTGCACAGTATTATTATATAGTAATAGTGCACAGTATTATTATATAGTAATAGTGCATAGTATTATTATATAGTATTAGTGCATAGTATTAACATATAGTAATAGTGCACAGTATTAATATATAGTAGTAGTGCACAGTATTATTATATAGTATTAGTGCATAGTATTAATATATAGTAAGAGTGCACAGTATTATTATATATTATTAGTGCACAGTATTATTATACAGTATTAGTGCATAGTATTAATATATAGTAATAGTGCACAGTATTATTGTACAGTAGTAGTTCATAGTATTAATATATAGTAAGAGTGCATAGTATTATTATATAGTATTAGTGCACAGTATTATTATATAGTAATAGTGCACAGTATTATTATATAGTAATAGTGCATAGTATTATTATATAGTATTAGTGCATAGTATTAACATATAGTAATAGTGCACAGTATTAATATATAGTAAGACTGCATTGTATTATTATATAGTATTAGTGCATAGTATTATTATATAGTAATAGTGCATAGTATTATTATATAGTAATAGTGCACAGTATTATTATATAGTATTAGTGCATAGTATTAATATATAGTAATAGTGCACAGTATTATTATATAGTAGTAGTGCACAGTATTATTATATAGTATTAGTGCATAGTATTAATATATAGTAAGAGTGCACAGTATTATTATATATTATTAGTGCACAGTATTATTATACAGTATTAGTGCATAGTATTAATATATAGTAATAGTGCACAGTATTATTGTACAGTAGTAGTGCATAGTATTAATATATAGTAATAGTGCACAGTATTATTATATAGTATTAGTTCACAGTATTATTATATAGTAAGAGTGCACAGTATTATTATATAGTAATAGTGCACAGTATTAATATATAGTATTAGTGCACAGTATTATTATATAGTAATAGTGCACAGTATTACTATATAGCAATAGTGCACACTATTAATATATAGCAATAGAGCACAGTTTTATTATATAGTATTAGTGCATAGTATTAATATATAGTAATAGTGCACAGTATTAATATATAGTATTAGTGCACAGTATTATTATATAGTAATAGTGCACAGTATTATTATATAGTAATAGTGCATAGTATTATTATATAGTATTAGTGCATAGTATTAACATATAGTAATAGTGCACAGTATTAATATATAGTAAGAGTGCATTGTATTATTATATAGTATTAGTGCATAGTATTATTATATAGTAATAGTGCATATTATTATTATATAGTAATAGTGCACAGTATTATCATATAGTATTAGTGCATAGTATTAATATATAGTAATAGTGCACAGTATTATTATATAGTAGTAGTGCACAGTATTATTATATAGTAATAGTGCACAGTATTATTATATAGTAATAGTGCATAGTATTATTATATAGTATTAGTGCATAGTATTAACATATAGTAATAGTGCACAGTATTAATATATAGTAAGAGTGCATTGTATTATTATATAGTATTAGTGCATAGTATTATTATATAGTAATAGTGCATAGTATTATTATATAGTAATAGTGCACAGTATTATTATATAGTATTAGTGCATAGTATTAATATATAGTAATAGTGCACAGTATTATTATATATTATTAGTGCACAGTATTATTATACAGTATTAGTGCATAGTATTAATATATAGTAATAGTGCACAGTATTATTGTACAGTAGTAGTGCATAGTATTAATATATAGTAATAGTGCACAGTATTATTATATAGTAGTAGTGCATAGTATTATTATATAGTATTAGTGCATAGTATTAATATATAGTATTAGTGCACAGTATTATTATACTGTATAGTAATAGTACATAGTATTAATATATAGCAATAGTGCACAGTATTATTATATAGTAGTAGTGCATAGTATTAATATATAGTAATAGTGCACAGTATTATTATATAGTATTAGTTCACAGTATTATTATATAATATTAGTGCACAGTATTATTATATAGTATTAGTGCATAGTAATAATATATAGTAATAGTGCACAGTATTAATATATAGTATTAGTGCACAGTATTATTATATAGTAATAGTGCACATTATTATTATATAGCAATAGTGCACAGTATTAATATATAGCAATAGTGCACAGTATTATTATATAGTTTTAGTGCATAGTATTAATATATAGTAATAGTGCACAGTATTAATATATAGTATTAGTGCACAGTATTATTATATAGTAATAGTGCACAGTATTATTATATAGCAATAGTGCACACTATTAATATATAGCAATAGTGCACAGTATTATTATATAGTATTAGTGCATAGTATTAATATATAGTAATAGTGCACAGTATTAATATATAGTATTAGTGCACAGTATTATTATATAGTAATAGTGCACAGTATTATTATATAACAATAGTGCACAGCATTAATATATAGCAATAGTGCACAGTATTATTATATAGTACTAGAGCACAGTATTATTATATAGCAATAGTGCACAGTATTAATATATAGTAATAGTGCACAGTATTATTATATAGTAATAGTGCACAGTATTATTATATAGTATTATTGCACAGTATTATTATATAGTAATAGTGCACAGTATTATTATATAGTAATAGTGCATAGTATTATTATATAGCATTAGTGCATAGTATTAACATATAGTAATAGTGCACAGTATTAATATATAGTAAGAGTGCATAGTATTATTATATAGTATTAGTGCATAGTATTATTATATAGTAATAGTGCACAGTATTATTATATAGTAATAGTGCACAGTATTATTATATAGTATTAGTGCATAGTATTAATATATAGTATTAGTGCATAGTATTAATATATAGTAATAGTGCACAGTATTAATATATAGTATTAGTGCACAGTATTATTATATAGTAATTGTCACGGGATGGTTAGAGTCTATACTATAGGCAATGTGTAATATATATTTCATGTGGAATGTATTCTCTAACCTGTTGTAAACATCAATGTGTAGTTGGCTGATTAGGGTCTAGTGTGTTAGCACATTGTATGCAAATACCTCTAACTAGTGAGGACCAGTGAGGACAATGGGTGGAGATAATCTGATCAGTGTCTCCAAGAAGATGTTGGACGGTGCATTGTCCATAGTAGACAGGGAGTCTGCTCTCCTTGGTATAGGTGAGGGGGGAAGGATCTGTGACTCAGCCCTTCCCACCCACAGATAGAGGAAGTAACAGTTTAGTATATAGTTGTAGCTTGCAGTTAGTATGTGTTAGCCGGCCTGTGCACAGCTCTGCAGAGAGCCAGGACTTAGTTACAGGACCAAGGAACCAAAGTTATCATTGGATTGTGACTTCTGTGGACTTATTGTTATTACGGTTGATGTGACCGCCGCCGGCTACTAACTTTGTGGATTACAATAAATTGCTGTTGTCTCCCGACCTCTTGCGTCCCTGTTGATTCAAAAGACCATCCGGAGGAAGACGTATACCTTTGCTCCGTGACAACTGGTGGCAGCAGTGGGATCAACAGCGGACAGCGAGATGGACTACAGCAGCCCAGCGATTAATGGAGCCACAACCTCAGAATACAGGAACTGGACTATGGCACGTCTACAAGTAAGGGCCCGGGAACTAAACCTGAGTTACCAGGGAAGAACGAAAGATCAACTGATCGAGGCACTGGAGGAGATGACCCTGCAAAGCGACCATGAGGAGGGCTGCCCCCAGGAGACAGGAGAGATACGGGAGTGGCAGGTACAGACCCAAAAGAGCAGATGGGTTGTTTTGTATGAGGAGGAGTTGGCAGTGCTGGGGCTAGGAGCAACTGCAGAGCAAAGGAGTAGAGCATTACAGAGGGCTCAGGAAACGGAGAAGGAGGAACAGAGAATGGCGCATGAAAAGGAAAGAATGGCGCATGAAATGCGAATGGCTGAGATAACTACGCGGAATTATAATCAAACGTCGGCCCCCAGCCCAACAGTGAGAGAACCACCATATGTCTCCCATAAACACTTCAAGACCTTTGATGAAGCGGCTGGGGATGTTGATGGATATTTTCAGGACTTTGAACACCAGTGCCACCTGATGGAAGTCCCAGAGAAGGATTGGGTCCGGTATCTGGTGGGGCACCTACGAGATGGGGCTGCGGAAGCTCTCAGAGCCATGGACCCTAGTGATCAGCGGGACTATGAGGCCATTAAAAGAGCGGTGCAGAAGTATTATGCCGTCACTCCAGAGACCTACCGAGTTCAATTCCGCTCTTTGTCTTACAATGGGGGAAGCTCCTTCCACATGTTCGCCCACAAGTTGAAGCAAGCATGCAAGCGCTGGCTAGAAGGAGAGGAGGCTGTCACAGTCGATAAGATCCTCCAAGTCATACTTAAGGAACAGTTCTTTTCCCAGTGCCCCGCTGAGATCCGTGAGTGGGTGCTGGAACGGAACCCAGCCACAGTGGAGCAAGCTGCTTCCCTTGCAGATGAGGGCCTGACCATCAAGCCGCAGTGGAAGAGGTTGTTTGCAGAGGAGCGGAAAACTACCACAGTCCGCCAGACACCCTTCATCCAGCCACCCACCTTTCGTGCCCGGCCTCAGGATTACAATTCCCCCTCTACCCCTGCCCCAGCCCATCGGCCTCCAGCTATGAACAACCCTGTCCCTAGACAACGACCTACTGGAAGAATGCTAGAGCGCAGATGTTTTGGGTGCGGGCGGCCTGGACATTTGCAAGCTAGTTGCCCTGTTAACATGGGGGCACGGGCCACCGTGGCATCCCGGCCTATTCACTACCTGGGAACCACCCCTAGGACTGAAAGTTTGGCCCCATTTCCAGATGACTCCATGAATGACCCATCTGTTCCACCTCCAGGGGTCTATGGGATTCAGCCTTCCGCCACACATCCCGCAAACCTTCAGCGGAAGCACTTGCAGGAGGTCCTACTGGATGGCCGAACAGTTGTTGGATTCCGGGACTCGGGAGCTTTCCTAACGGTAGCGGACCCCCGAGTGGTTCGACCCGAGGCCCTAGAGGAGGGCCCTGGCCTTTCTATCGAGTTGGCAGGAGGTACTCGGAAACGTATTCCTAAAGCTACCGTGGAACTCGACTATGGTTATGGACCAAAACGATGCACAATTGGTGTGATGAGCGGGCTGCCGGCCGATGTTCTGTTAGGCAACGATGTTGGAAATCTACAGTGCCACTTTGTGGGAGCAGTGACCCGAAGCCAAGCTCAGAGAGACGCCAACATGGATCGACCGGATTTTTTGCCAGATGCCAGCCCTTCAACTCTACAACTTTACCATTCAGTACCGCCGAGGGAACCAACACCAGAACGCAGATGGGTTATCCCGGCAGGAGGACATATGAGCTATAGAGACTGATGTGCATTCCCCAATTTACCTGTGTAGGCCAATTGTGTCATGCACATGTTTTGAGAGGGGGAGGGGTTGTCACGGGATGGTTAGAGTCTATACTATAGGCAATGTGTAATATATATTTCATGTGGAATGTATTCTCTAACCTGTTGTAAACATCAATGTGTAGTTGGCTGATTAGGGTCTAGTGTGTTAGCACATTGTATGCAAATACCTCTAACTAGTGAGGACCAGTGAGGACAATGGGTGGAGATAATCTGATCAGTGTCTCCAAGAAGATGTTGGACGGTGCATTGTCCATAGTAGACAGGGAGTCTGCTCTCCTTGGTATAGGTGAGGGGGGAAGGATCTGTGACTCAGCCCTTCCCACCCACAGATAGAGGAAGTAACAGTTTAGTATATAGTTGTAGCTTGCAGTTAGTATGTGTTAGCCGGCCTGTGCACAGCTCTGCAGAGAGCCAGGACTTAGTTACAGGACCAAGGAACCAAAGTTATCATTGGATTGTGACTTCTGTGGACTTATTGTTATTACGGTTGATGTGACCGCCGCCGGCTACTAACTTTGTGGATTACAATAAATTGCTGTTGTCTCCCGACCTCTTGCGTCCCTGTTGATTCAAAAGACCATCCGGAGGAAGACGTTGCTCCGTGACAGTAATAGTGCACAGTATTATTATACTGTATAGTAATAGTACATAGTATTAATATATAGCAATAGTGCACAGTATTATTATATAGTAGTAGTGCATAGTATTAATATATAGTAATAGTGCACAGTATTATTATATAGTATTAGTTCACAGTATTATTATATAGTATTAGTGCACAGTATTATTATATAGTATTAGTGCATAGTATTAATATATAGTAATAGTGCACAGTATTAATATATAGTATTAGTGCATAGTATTAATATATAGTAATAGTGCACAGTATTAATATATAGTATTAGTGCACAGTATTATTATATAGTAATAGTGCACAGTATTATTATATAGCAATAGTGCACACTATTAATATATAGCAATAGTGCACAGTATTATTATATAGTATTAGTGCATAGTATTAATATATAGTAATAGTGCACAGTATTAATATATAGTATTAGTGCACAGTATTATTATATAGTAATAGTGCACAGTATTATTATATAGTAATAGTGCATAGTATTATTATATAGTATTAGTGCATAGTATTAACATATAGTAATAGTGCACAGTATTAATATATAGTAAGAGTGCATTGTATTATTATATAGTATTAGTGCATAGTATTATTATATAGTAATAGTGCATATTATTATTATATAGTAATAGTACACAGTATTATCATATAGTATTAGTGCATAGTATTAATATATAGTAATAGTGCACAGTATTATTATATAGTAGTAGTGCACAGTATTATTATATAGTAATAGTGCACAGTATTATTATATAGTAATAGTGCATAGTATTATTATATAGTATTAGTGCATAGTATTAACATATAGTAATAGTGCACAGTATTAATATATAGTAAGAGTGCATAGTATTATTATATAGTATTAGTGCACAGTATTATTATATAGTAATAGTGCACAGTATTATTATATAGTAATAGTGCATAGTATTATTATATAGCATTAGTGCACAGTATTATTATATAGTAAGAGTGCATAGTATTATTATATAGTATTAGTGCACAGTATTATTATATAGTAATAGTGCACAGTATTATTATATAGTAATAGTGCATAGTATTATATAGTATTAGTGCATAGTATTAACATATAGTAATAGTGCACAGTATTAATATATAGTAAGAGTGCATTGTATTATTATATAGTATTAGTGCATAGTATTATTATATAGTAATAGTGCATAGTATTATTATATAGTAATAGTGCACAGTATTATTATATAGTATTAGTGCATAGTATTAATATATAGTAATAGTGCACAGTATTATTATATAGTAGTAGTGCACAGTATTATTATATAGTATTAGTGCATAGTATTAATATATAGTAAGAGTGCACAGTATTATTATATATTATTAGTGCACAGTATTATTATACAGTATTAGTGCATAGTATTAATATATAGTAATAGTGCACAGTATTATTGTACAGTAGTAGTTCATAGTATTAATATATAGTAAGAGTGCATAGTATTATTATATAGTATTAGTGCACAGTATTATTATATAGTAATAGTGCACAGTATTATTATATAGTAATAGTGCATAGTATTATTATATAGTATTAGTGCATAGTATTAACATATAGTAATAGTGCACAGTATTAATATATAGTAAGAGTGCATTGTATTATTATATAGTATTAGTGCATAGTATTATTATATAGTAATAGTGCATAGTATTATTATATAGTAATAGTGCACAGTATTATTATATAGTATTAGTGCATAGTATTAATATATAGTAATAGTGCACAGTATTATTATATAGTAGTAGTGCACAGTATTATTATATAGTATTAGTTCATAGTATTAATATATAGTAAGAGTGCACAGTATTATTATATATTATTAGTGCACAGTATTATTATACAGTATTAGTGCATAGTATTAATATATAGTAATAGTGCACAGTATTATTGTACAGTAGTAGTGCATAGTATTAATATATAGTAATAGTGCACAGTATTATTATATAGTAGTAGTGCATAGTATTATTATATAGTATTAGTGCATAGTATTAATATATAGTATTAGTGCACAGTATTATTATACTGTATAGTAATAGTACATAGTATTAATATATAGCAATAGTGCACAGTATTATTATATAGTAGTAGTGCATAGTATTAATATATAGTAATAGTGCACAGTATTATTATATAGTATTAGTTCACAGTATTATTATATAATATTAGTGCACAGTATTATTATATAGTATTAGTGCATAGTATTAATATATAGTAATAGTGCACAGTATTAATATATAGTATTAGTGCACAGTATTATTATATAGTACTAGTGCACAGTATTATTATATAGCAATAGTGCACAGTATTAATATATAGCAATAGTGCACAGTATTATTATATAGTATTAGTGCATAGTATTAATATATAGTAATAGTGCACAGTATTAATATATAGTATTAGTGCACAGTATTATTATATAGTAATAGTGCACAGTATTATTATATAGCAATAGTGCACACTATTAATATATAGCAATAGTGCACAGTATTATTATATAGTATTAGTGCATAGTATTAATATATAGTAATAGTGCACAGTATTAATATATAGTATTAGTTGCACAGTATTATTATATAGTAATAGTGCACAGTATTATTACATAACAATAGTGCACAGCATTAATATATAGCAATAGTGCACAGTATTATTATATAGTACTAGAGCACAGTATTATTATATAGCAATAGTGCACAGTATTAATATATAGTAATAGTGCACAGTATTATTATATAGTAATAGTGCACAGTATTATTATATAGTATTAGTGCACAGTATTATTATATAGTAATAGTGCACAGTATTATTATATAGTAATAGTGCATAGTATTATTATATAGCATTAGTGCATAGTATTAACATATAGTAATAGTGCACAGTATTAATATATAGTAAGAGTGCATAGTATTATTATATAGTATTAGTGCATAGTATTATTATATAGTAATAGTGCACAGTATTATTATATAGTAATAGTGCACAGTATTATTATATAGTAATAGTGCATAGTATTAATATATAGTAATAGTGCATAGTATTATCATATAGTATTAGTGCATAGTATTAATATATAGTAATAGTGCACAGTATTATTATATAGTAGTAGTGCACAGTATTATTATATAGTAATAGTGCACAGTATTATTATATAGTAATAGTGCATAGTATTATTATATAGTATTAGTGCATAGTATTAACATTTAGTAATAGTGCACAGTATTAATATATAGTAAGAGTGCATAGTATTATTATATAGTATTAGTGCACAGTATTATTATATAGTAATAGTGCACAGTATTATTATATAGTAATAGTGCATAGTATTATTATATAGCATTAGTGCACAGTATTATTATATAGTAAGAGTGCATAGTATTATTATATAGTATTAGTGCACAGTATTATTATATAGTAATAGTGCACAGTATTATTATATAGTAATAGTGCATAGTATTATTATATAGTATTAGTGCATAGTATTAACATATAGTAATAGTGCACAGTATTAATATATAGTAAGAGTGCATTGTATTATTATATAGTATTAGTGCATAGTATTGTTATATAGTAATAGTGCATAGTATTATTATATAGTAATAGTGCACAGTATTATTATATAGTATTAGTGCATAGTATTAATATATAATAATAGTGCACAGTATTATTATATAGTAGTAGTGCACAGTATTATTATATAGTATTAGTGCATAGTATTAATATATAGTAAGAGTGCACAGTATTATTATATATTATTAGTGCACAGTATTATTATACAGTATTAGTGCATAGTATTAATATATAGTAATAGTGCACAGTATTATTGTACAGTAGTAGTTCATAGTATTAATATATAGTAAGAGTGCATAGTATTATTATATAGTATTAGTGCACAGTATTATTATATAGTAATAGTGCACAGTATTATTATATAGTAATAGTGCATAGTATTATTATATAGTATTAGTGCATAGTATTAACATATAGTAATAGTGCACAGTATTAATATATAGTAAGACTGCATTGTATTATTATATAGTATTAGTGCATAGTATTATTATATAGTAATAGTGCATAGTATTATTATATAGTAATAGTGCACAGTATTATTATATAGTATTAGTGCATAGTATTAATATATAGTAATAGTGCACAGTATTATTATATAGTAGTAGTGCACAGTATTATTATATAGTATTAGTGCATAGTATTAATATATAGTAAGAGTGCACAGTATTATTATATATTATTAGTGCACAGTATTATTATACAGTATTAGTGCATAGTATTAATATATAGTAATAGTGCACAGTATTATTGTACAGTAGTAGTGCATAGTATTAATATATAGTAATAGTGCACAGTATTATTATATAGTATTAGTTCACAGTATTATTATATAGTAAGAGTGCACAGTATTATTATATAGTAATAGTGCACAGTATTATTATATAGTATTAGTTCACAGTATTATTATATAGTAAGAGTGCACAGTATTATTATATAGTAATAGTGCACAGTATTAATATATAGTATTAGTGCACAGTATTATTATATAGTAATAGTGCACAGTATTATTATATAGCAATAGTGCACACTATTAATATATAGCAATAGTGCACAGTTTTATTATATAGTATTAGTGCATAGTATTAATATATAGTAATAGTGCACAGTATTAATATATAGTATTAGTGCACAGTATTATTATATAGTAATAGTGCACAGTATTATTATATAGTAATAGTGCATAGTATTATTATATAGTATTAGTGCATAGTATTAACATATAGTAATAGTGCACAGTATTAATATATAGTAAGAGTGCATTGTATTATTATATAGTATTAGTGCATAGTATTATTATATAGTAATAGTGCATATTATTATTATATAGTAATAGTGCACAGTATTATCATATAGTATTAGTGCATAGTATTAATATATAGTAATAGTGCACAGTATTATTATATAGTAGTAGTGCACAGTATTATTATATAGTAATAGTGCACAGTATTATTATATAGTATTAGTGCATAGTATTAACATATAGTAATAGTGCACAGTATTAATATATAGTAAGAGTGCATAGTATTATTATATAGTATTAGTGCACAGTATTATTATATAGTAATAGTGCACAGTATTATTATATAGTAATAGTGCATAGTATTATTATATAGCATAAGTGCACAGTATTATTATATAGTAAGAGTGCATAGTATTATTATATAGTATTAGTGCATAGTATTAACATATAGTAATAGTGCACAGTATTAATATATAGTAAGAGTGCATTGTATTATTATATAGTATTAGTGCATAGTATTATTATATAGTAATAGTGCATAGTATTATTATATAGTAATAGTGCACAGTATTATTATATAGTATTAGTGCATAGTATTAATATATAGTAATAGTGCACAGTATTATTATATAGTAGTAGTGCACAGTATTATTATATAGTATTAGTGCATAGTATTAATATATAGTAAAAGTGCACAGTATTATTATATATTATTAGTGCACAGTATTATTATACAGTATTAGTGCATAGTATTAATATATAGTAATAGTGCACAGTATTATTGTACAGTAGTAGTGCATAGTATTAATATATAGTAATAGTGCACAGTATTATTATATAGTAGTAGTGCATAGTATTATTATATAGTATTAGTGCATAGTATTAATATATAGTATTAGTGCACAGTATTATTATACTGTATAGTAATAGTACATAGTATTAATATATAGCAATAGTGCACAGTATTATTATATAGTAGTAGTGCATAGTATTAATATATAGTAATAGTGCACAGTATTATTATATAGTATTAGTTCACAGTATTATTATATAATATTAGTGCACAGTATTATTATATAGTATTAGTGCATAGTAATAATATATAGTAATAGTGCACAGTATTAATATATAGTATTAGTGCACAGTATTATTATATAGTAATAGTGCACATTATTATTATATAGCAATAGTGCACAGTATTAATATATAGCAATAGTGCACAGTATTATTATATAGTATTAGTGCATAGTATTAATATATAGTAATAGTGCACAGTATTAATATATAGTATTAGTGCACAATATTATTATATAGTAATAGTGCACAGTATTATTATATAGCAATAGTGCACAGTATTATTATATAGTATTAGTGCATAGTATTAATATATAGTAATAGTGCACAGTATTAATATATAGTATTAGTGCACAGTATTATTATATAGTAATAGTGCACAGTATTATTATATAACAATAGTGCACAGCATTAATATATAGCAATAGTGCACAGTATTATTATATAGTACTAGAGCACAGTATTATTATATAGCAATAGTGCACAGTATTAATATATAGTAATAGTGCACAGTATTATTATATAGTAATAGTGCACAGTATTATTATATAGTATTAGTGCACAGTATTATTATATAGTAATAGTGCACAGTATTATTATATAGTAATAGTGCATAGTATTATTATATAGCATTAGTGCATAGTATTAACATATAGTAATAGTGCACAGTATTAATATATAGTAAGAGTGCATAGTATTATTATATAGTATTAGTGCATAGTATTATTATATAGTAATAGAGCACAGTATTATTATATAGTAATAGTGCACAGTATTATTATATAGTATTAGTGCATAGTATTAATATATAGTATTAGTGCATAGTATTAATATATAGTAATAGTGCACAGTATTAATATATAGTATTAGTGCACAGTATTATTATATAGTAATAGTGCACAGTATTATTATACTGTATAGTAATAGTACATAGTATTAATATATAGCAATAGTGCACAGTATTATTATATAGTAGTAGTGCATAGTATTAATATATAGTAATAGTGCACAGTATTATTATATAGTATTAGTTCACAGTATTATTATATAGTATTAGTGCACAGTATTATTATATAGTATTAGTGCATAGTATTAATATATAGTAATAGTGCACAGTATTAATATATAGTATTAGTGCATAGTATTAATATATAGTAATAGTGCACAGTATTAATATATAGTATTAGTGCACAGTATTATTATATAGTAATAGTGCACAGTATTATTATATAGCAATAGTGCACACTATTAATATATAGCAATAGTGCACAGTATTTTTATATAGTATTAGTGCATAGTATTAATATATAGTAATAGTGCACAGTATTAATATATAGTATTAGTGCACAGTATTATTATATAGTAATAGTGCACAGTATTATTATATAGTAATAGTGCATAGTATTATTATATAGTATTAGTGCATAGTATTAACATATAGTAATAGTGCACAGTATTAATATATAGTAAGAGTGCATTGTATTATTATATAGTATTAGTGCATAGTATTATTATATAGTAATAGTGCATATTATTATTATATAGTAATAGTGCACAGTATTATCATATAGTATTAGTGCATAGTATTAATATATAGTAATAGTGCACAGTATTATTATATAGTAGTAGTGCACAGTATTATTATATAGTAATAGTGCACAGTATTATTATATAGTAATAGTGCACAGTATTATTATATAGTATTAGTGCACAGTATTATTATATAGTAATAGTGCACAGTATTATTATATAGTAATAGTGCATAGTATTATTATATAGTATTAGTGCATAGTATTAACATATAGTAATAGTGCACAATATTAATATATAGTAAGAGTGCATTGTATTATTATATAGTATTAGTGCATAGTATTATTATATAGTAATAGTGCATAGTATTATTATATAGTAATAGTGCACAGTATTATTATATAGTATTAGTGCATAGTATTAATATATAGTAATAGTGCACAGTATTATTATATAGTAGTAGTGCACAGTATTATTATATAGTATTAGTGCATAGTATTAATATATAGTAATAGTGCACAGTATTAATATATAGTATTAGTGCACAGTATTATTATATAGTAATAGTGCACAGTATTATTATATAGTAATAGTGCATAGTATTATTATATAGTATTAGTGCATAGTATTAACATATAGTAATAGTGCACAGTATTAATATATAGTAAGAGTGCATAGTATTATTATATAGTATTAGTGCACAGTATTATTATATAGTAATAGTGCACAGTATTATTATATAGTAATAGTGCATAGTATTATTATATAGTAATAGTGCACAGTATTATTATATAGTATTAGTGCATAGTATTAATATATAGTAATAGTGCACAGTATTATTATATAGTAGTAGTGCACAGTATTATTATATAGTATTAGTGCATAGTATTAATATATAGTAAGAGTGCACAGTATTATTATATATTATTAGTGCACAGTATTATTATACAGTATTAGTGCATAGTATTAATATATAGTAATAGTGCACAGTATTATTGTACAGTAGTAGTGCATAGTATTAATATATAGTAAGAGTGCATAGTATTATTATATAGTATTAGTGCACAGTATTATTATATAGTAATAGTGCACAGTACTATTATATAGTAATAGTGCATAGTATTATTATATAGTATTAGTGCATAGTATTAACATATAGTAATAGTGCACAGTATTAATATATAGTAAGAGTGCATTGTATTATTATATAGTATTAGTGCATAGTATTATTATATAGTAATAGTGCATAGTATTATTATATAGTAATAGTGCACAGTATTATTATATAGTATTAGTGCATAGTATTAATATATAGTAATAGTGCACAGTATTATTATATAGTAGTAGTGCACAGTATTATTATATAGTATTAGTGCATAGTATTAATATATAGTAAGAGTGCACAGTATTATTATATATTATTAGTGCACAGTATTATTATACAGTATTAGTGCATAGTATTAATATATAGTAATAGTGCACAGTATTATTGTACAGTAGTAGTGCATAGTATTAATATATAGTAATAGTGCACAGTATTATTATATAGTATTAGTTCACAGTATTATTATATAGTAAGAGTGCACAGTATTATTATATAGTAATAGTGCACAGTATTAATATATAGTATTAGTGCACAGTATTATTATATAGTAATAGTGCACAGTATTACTATATAGCAATAGTGCACACTATTAATATATAGCAATAGAGCACAGTTTTATTATATAGTATTAGTGCATAGTATTAATATATAGTAATAGTGCACAGTATTAATATATAGTATTAGTGCACAGTATTATTATATAGTAATAGTGCACAGTATTATTATATAGTAATAGTGCATAGTATTATTATATAGTATTAGTGCATAGTATTAACATATAGTAATAGTGCACAGTATTAATATATAGTAAGAGTGCATTGTATTATTATATAGTATTAGTGCATAGTATTATTATATAGTAATAGTGCATATTATTATTATATAGTAATAGTGCACAGTATTATCATATAGTATTAGTGCATAGTATTAATATATAGTAATAGTGCACAGTATTATTATATAGTAGTAGTGCACAGTATTATTATATAGTAATAGTGCACAGTATTATTATATAGTAATAGTGCATAGTATTATTATATAGTATTAGTGCATAGTATTAACATATAGTAATAGTGCACAGTATTAATATATAGTAAGAGTGCATTGTATTATTATATAGTATTAGTGCATAGTATTATTATATAGTAATAGTGCATAGTATTATTATATAGTAATAGTGCACAGTATTATTATATAGTATTAGTGCATAGTATTAATATATAGTAATAGTGCACAGTATTATTATATAGTAGTAGTGCACAGTATTATTATATAGTATTAGTGCATAGTATTAATATATAGTAAGAGTGCACAGTATTATTATATATTATTAGTGCACAGTATTATTATACAGTATTAGTGCATAGTATTAATATATAGTAATAGTGCACAGTATTATTGTACAGTAGTAGTGCATAGTATTAATATATAGTAATAGTGCACAGTATTATTATATAGTAGTAGTGCATAGTATTATTATATAGTATTAGTGCATAGTATTAATATATAGTATTAGTGCACAGTATTATTATACTGTATAGTAATAGTACATAGTATTAATATATAGCAATAGTGCACAGTATTATTATATAGTAGTAGTGCATAGTATTAATATATAGTAATAGTGCACAGTATTATTATATAGTATTAGTTCACAGTATTATTATATAATATTAGTGCACAGTATTATTATATAGTATTAGTGCATAGTAATAATATATAGTAATAGTGCACAGTATTAATATATAGTATTAGTGCACAGTATTATTATATAGTAATAGTGCACATTATTATTATATAGCAATAGTGCACAGTATTAATATATAGCAATAGTGCACAGTATTATTATATAGTTTTAGTGCATAGTATTAATATATAGTAATAGTGCACAGTATTAATATATAGTATTAGTGCACAGTATTATTATATAGTAATAGTGCACAGTATTATTATATAGCAATAGTGCACACTATTAATATATAGCAATAGTGCACAGTATTATTATATAGTATTAGTGCATAGTATTAATATATAGTAATAGTGCACAGTATTAATATATAGTATTAGTGCACAGTATTATTATATAGTAATAGTGCACAGTATTATTATATAACAATAGTGCACAGCATTAATATATAGCAATAGTGCACAGTATTATTATATAGTACTAGAGCACAGTATTATTATATAGCAATAGTGCACAGTATTAATATATAGTAATAGTGCACAGTATTATTATATAGTAATAGTGCACAGTATTATTATATAGTATTAGTGCACAGTATTATTATATAGTAATAGTGCACAGTATTATTATATAGTAATAGTGCATAGTATTATTATATAGCATTAGTGCATAGTATTAACATATAGTAATAGTGCACAGTATTAATATATAGTAAGAGTGCATAGTATTATTATATAGTATTAGTGCATAGTATTATTATATAGTAATAGTGCACAGTATTATTATATAGTAATAGTGCACAGTATTATTATATAGTATTAGTGCATAGTATTAATATATAGTATTAGTGCATAGTATTAATATATAGTAATAGTGCACAGTATTAATATATAGTATTAGTGCACAGTATTATTATATAGTAATAGTGCACAGTATTATTATACTGTATAGTAATAGTACATAGTATTAATATATAGCAATAGTGCACAGTATTATTATATAGTAGTAGTGCATAGTATTAATATATAGTAATAGTGCACAGTATTATTATATAGTATTAGTTCACAGTATTATTATATAGTATTAGTGCACAGTATTATTATATAGTATTAGTGCATAGTATTAATATATAGTAATAGTGCACAGTATTAATATATAGTATTAGTGCATAGTATTAATATATAGTAATAGTGCACAGTATTAATATATAGTATTAGTGCACAGTATTATTATATAGTAATAGTGCACAGTATTATTATATAGCAATAGTGCACACTATTAATATATAGCAATAGTGCACAGTATTATTATATAGTATTAGTGCATAGTATTAATATATAGTAATAGTGCACAGTATTAATATATAGTATTAGTGCACAGTATTATTATATAGTAATAGTGCACAGTATTATTATATAGTAATAGTGCATAGTATTATTATATAGTATTAGTGCATAGTATTAACATATAGTAATAGTGCACAGTATTAATATATAGTAAGAGTGCATTGTATTATTATATAGTATTAGTGCATAGTATTATTATATAGTAATAGTGCATATTATTATTATATAGTAATAGTGCACAGTATTATCATATAGTATTAGTGCATAGTATTAATATATAGTAATAGTGCACAGTATTATTATATAGTAGTAGTGCACAGTATTATTATATAGTAATAGTGCACAGTATTATTATATAGTAATAGTGCACAGTATTATTATATAGTATTAGTGCACAGTATTATTATATAGTAATAGTGCACAGTATTATTATATAGTAATAGTGCATAGTATTATTATATAGTATTAGTGCATAGTATTAACATATAGTAATAGTGCACAATATTAATATATAGTAAGAGTGCATTGTATTATTATATAGTATTAGTGCATAGTATTATTATATAGTAATAGTGCATAGTATTATTATATAGTAATAGTGCACAGTATTATTATATAGTATTAGTGCATAGTATTAATATATAGTAATAGTGCACAGTATTATTATATAGTAGTAGTGCACAGTATTATTATATAGTATTAGTGCATAGTATTAATATATAGTAATAGTGCACAGTATTAATATATAGTATTAGTGCACAGTATTATTATATAGTAATAGTGCACAGTATTATTATATAGTAATAGTGCATAGTATTATTATATAGTATTAGTGCATAGTATTAACATATAGTAATAGTGCACAGTATTAATATATAGTAAGAGTGCATAGTATTATTATATAGTATTAGTGCACAGTATTATTATATAGTAATAGTGCACAGTATTATTATATAGTAATAGTGCATAGTATTATTATATAGTAATAGTGCACAGTATTATTATATAGTATTAGTGCATAGTATTAATATATAGTAATAGTGCACAGTATTATTATATAGTAGTAGTGCACAGTATTATTATATAGTATTAGTGCATAGTATTAATATATAGTAAGAGTGCACAGTATTATTATATATTATTAGTGCACAGTATTATTATACAGTATTAGTGCATAGTATTAATATATAGTAATAGTGCACAGTATTATTGTACAGTAGTAGTGCATAGTATTAATATATAGTAAGAGTGCATAGTATTATTATATAGTATTAGTGCACAGTATTATTATATAGTAATAGTGCACAGTACTATTATATAGTAATAGTGCATAGTATTATTATATAGTATTAGTGCATAGTATTAACATATAGTAATAGTGCACAGTATTAATATATAGTAAGAGTGCATTGTATTATTATATAGTATTAGTGCATAGTATTATTATATAGTAATAGTGCATAGTATTATTATATAGTAATAGTGCACAGTATTATTATATAGTATTAGTGCATAGTATTAATATATAGTAATAGTGCACAGTATTATTATATAGTAGTAGTGCACAGTATTATTATATAGTATTAGTGCATAGTATTATTATATAGTATTAGTGCATAGTATTAATATATAGTAAGAGTGCACAGTATTATTATATATTATTAGTGCACAGTATTATTATACAGTATTAGTGCATAGTATTAATATATAGTAATAGTGCACAGTATTATTGTACAGTAGTAGTGCATAGTATTAATATATAGTAATAGTGCACAGTATTATTATATAGTAGTAGTGCATAGTATTATTATATAGTATTAGTGCATAGTATTTATATATAGTATTAGTGCACAGTATTATTATACTGTATAGTAATAGTACATAGTATTAATATATAGCAATAGTGCACAGTATTATTATATAGTAGTAGTGCATAGTATTAATATATAGTAATAGTGCACAGTATTATTATATAGTATTAGTTCACAGTATTATTATATAATATTAGTGCACAGTATTATTATATAGTATTAGTGCATAGTATTAATATATAGTAATAGTGCACAGTATTAATATATAGTATTAGTGCACAGTATTATTATATAGTAATAGTGCACATTATTATTATATAGCAATAGTGCACAGTATTAATATATAGCAATAGTGCACAGTATTATTATATAGTATTAGTGCATAGTATTAATATATAGTAATAGTGCACAGTATTAATATATAGTATTAGTGCACAGTATTATTATATAGTAATAGTGCACAGTATTATTATATAGCAATAGTGCACACTATTAATATATAGCAATAGTGCACAGTATTATTATATAGTATTAGTGCATAGTATTAATATATAGTAATAGTGCACAGTATTAATATATAGTATTAGTGCACAGTATTATTATATAGTAATAGTGCACAGTATTATTATATAACAATAGTGCACAGCATTAATATATAGCAATAGTGCACAGTATTATTATATAGTACTAGAGCACAGTATTATTATATAGCAATAGTGCACAGTATTAATATATAGTAATAGTGCACAGTATTATTATATAGTAATAGTGCACAGTATTATTATATAGTATTAGTGCACAGTATTATTATATAGTAATAGTGCACAGTATTATTATATAGTAATAGTGCATAGTATTATTATATAGCATTAGTGCATAGTATTAACATATAGTAATAGTGCACAGTATTAATATATAGTAAGAGTGCATAGTATTATTATATAGTATTAGTGCATAGTATTATTATATAGTAATAGTGAACAGTATTATTATATAGTAATAGTGCACAGTATTATTATATAGTATTAGTGCATAGTATTAATATATAGTATTAGTGCATAGTATTAATATATAGTAATAGTGCACAGTATTAATATATAGTATTAGTGCACAGTATTATTATATAGTAATAGTGCACAGTATTATTATACTGTATAGTAATAGTACATAGTATTAATATATAGCAATAGTGCACAGTATTATTATATAGTAGTAGTGCATAGTATTAATATATAGTAATAGTGCACAGTATTATTATATAGTATTAGTTCACAGTATTATTATATAGTATTAGTGCACAGTATTATTATATAGTATTAGTGCATAGTATTAATATATAGTAATAGTGCACAGTATTAATATATAGTATTAGTGCACAGTATTATTATATAGTAATAGTGCACAGTATTATTATATAGCAATAGTGCACAGTATTAATATATAGCAATAGTGCACAGTATTATTATATAGTATTAGTGCATAGTATTAATATATAGTAATAGTGCACAGTATTAATATATAGTATTAGTGCACAGTATTATTATATAGTAATAGTGCACAGTATTATTATATAGCAATAGTGCACACTATTAATATATAGCAATAGTGCACAGTATTATTATATAGTATTAGTGCATAGTATTAATATATAGTAATAGTGCACAGTATTAATATATAGTATTAGTGCACAGTATTATTATATAGTAATAGTGCACAGTATTATTATATAGTAATAGTGCATAGTATTATTATATAGTATTAGTGCATAGTATTAACATATAGTAATAGTGCACAGTATTAATATATAGTAAGAGTGCATTGTATTATTATATAGTATTAGTGCATAGTATTATTATATAGTAATAGTGCATATTATTATTATATAGTAATAGTGCACAGTATTATCATATAGTATTAGTGCATAGTATTAATATATAGTAATAGTGCACAGTATTATTATATAGTAGTAGTGCACAGTATTATTATATAGTAATAGTGCACAGTATTATTATATAGTAATAGTGCATAGTATTATTATATAGTTTTAGTGCATAGTATTAACATATAGTAATAGTGCATAGTATTAATATATAGTAAGAGTGCATAGTATTATTATATAGTATTAGTGCACAGTATTATTATATAGTAATAGTGCACAGTATTATTATATAGTAATAGTGCATAGTATTATTATATAGCATTAGTGCACAGTATTATTATATAGTAAGAGTGCATAGTATTATTATATAGTATTAGTGCACAGTATTATTATATAGTAATAGTGCACAGTATTATTATATAGTAATAGTGCATAGTATTATTATATAGTATTAGTGCATAGTATTAACATATAGTAATAGTGCACAGTATTAATATATAGTAGTAGTGCACAGTATTATTATATAGTATTAGTGCATAGTATTAATATATAGTAAGAGTGCACAGTATTATTATATATTATTAGTGCACAGTATTATTATACAGTATTAGTGCATAGTATTAATATATAGTAATAGTGCACAGTATTATTGTACAGTAGTAGTTCATAGTATTAATATATAGTAAGAGTGCATAGTATTATTATATAGTATTAGTGCACAGTATTATTATATAGTAATAGTGCACAGTATTATTATATAGTAATAGTGCATAGTATTATTATATAGTATTAGTGCATAGTATTAACATATAGTAATAGTGCACAGTATTAATATATAGTAAGACTGCATTGTATTATTATATAGTATTAGTGCATAGTATTATTATATAGTAATAGTGCATAGTATTATTATATAGTAATAGTGCACAGTATTATTATATAGTATTAGTGCATAGTATTAATATATAGTAATAGTGCACAGTATTATTATATAGTAGTAGTGCACAGTATTATTATATAGTATTAGTGCATAGTATTAATATATAGTAAGAGTGCACAGTATTATTATATATTATTAGTGCACAGTATTATTATACAGTATTAGTGCATAGTATTAATATATAGTAATAGTGCACAGTATTATTGTACAGTAGTAGTGCATAGTATTAATATATAGTAATAGTGCACAGTATTATTATATAGTATTAGTTCACAGTATTATTATATAGTAAGAGTGCACAGTATTATTATATAGTAATAGTGCACAGTATTAATATATAGTATTAGTGCACAGTATTATTATATAGTAATAGTGCACAGTATTATTATATAGCAATAGTGCACACTATTAATATATAGCAATAGAGCACAGTTTTATTATATAGTATTAGTGCATAGTATTAATATATAGTAATAGTGCACAGTATTAATATATAGTATTAGTGCACAGTATTATTATATAGTAATAGTGCACAGTATTATTATATAGTAATAGTGCATAGTATTATTATATAGTATTAGTGCATAGTATTAACATATAGTAATAGTGCACAGTATTAATATATAGTAAGAGTGCATTGTATTATTATATAGTATTAGTGCATAGTATTATTATATAGTAATAGTGCATATTATTATTATATAGTAATAGTGCACAGTATTATCATATAGTATTAGTGCATAGTATTAATATATAGTAATAGTGCACAGTATTATTATATAGTAGTAGTGCACAGTATTATTATATAGTAATAGTGCACAGTATTATTATATAGTAATAGTGCATAGTATTATTATATAGTATTAGTGCATAGTATTAACATATAGTAATAGTGCACAGTATTAATATATAGTAAGAGTGCATTGTATTATTATATAGTATTAGTGCATAGTATTATTATATAGTAATAGTGCATAGTATTATTATATAGTAATAGTGCACAGTATTATTATATAGTATTAGTGCATAGTATTAATATATAGTAATAGTGCACAGTATTATTATATAGTAGTAGTGCACAGTATTATTATATAGTATTAGTGCATAGTATTAATATATAGTAAGAGTGCACAGTATTATTATATATTATTAGTGCACAGTATTATTATACAGTATTAGTGCATAGTATTAATATATAGTAATAGTGCACAGTATTATTGTACAGTAGTAGTGCATAGTATTAATATATAGTAATAGTGCACAGTATTATTATATAGTAGTAGTGCATAGTATTATTATATAGTATTAGTGCATAGTATTAATATATAGTATTAGTGCACAGTATTATTATACTGTATAGTAATAGTACATAGTATTAATATATAGCAATAGTGCACAGTATTATTATATAGTAGTAGTGCATAGTATTAATATATAGTAATAGTGCACAGTATTATTATATAGTATTAGTTCACAGTATTATTATATAATATTAGTGCACAGTATTATTATATAGTATTAGTGCATAGTAATAATATATAGTAATAGTGCACAGTATTAATATATAGTATTAGTGCACAGTATTATTATATAGTAATAGTGCACATTATTATTATATAGCAATAGTGCACAGTATTAATATATAGCAATAGTGCACAGTATTATTATATAGTATTAGTGCATAGTATTAATATATAGTAATAGTGCACAGTATTAATATATAGTATTAGTGCACAGTATTATTATATAGTAATAGTGCACAGTATTATT
Source organism: Leptodactylus fuscus (assembly GCF_031893055.1). NCBI lineage: Eukaryota > Metazoa > Chordata > Amphibia > Anura > Leptodactylidae > Leptodactylus > Leptodactylus fuscus. The sequence goes on along the minus strand of NC_134265.1, from coordinate 366,396,903 downwards.
ATATAGCAATAGTGCACACTATTAATATATAGCAATAGTGCACAGTATTATTATATAGTATTAGTGCATAGTATTAATATATAGTAATAGTGCACAGTATTAATATATAGTATTAGTGCACAGTATTATTATATAGTAATAGTGCACAGTATTATTATATAACAATAGTGCACAGCATTAATATATAGCAATAGTGCACAGTATTATTATATAGTACTAGAGCACAGTATTATTATATAGCAATAGTGCACAGTATTAATATATAGTAATAGTGCACAGTATTATTATATAGTAATAGTGCACAGTATTATTATATAGTATTAGTGCACAGTATTATTATATAGTAATAGTGCACAGTATTATTATATAGTAATAGTGCATAGTATTATTATATAGCATTAGTGCATAGTATTAACATATAGTAATAGTGCACAGTATTAATATATAGTAAGAGTGCATAGTATTATTATATAGTATTAGTGCATAGTATTATTATATAGTAATAGTGAACAGTATTATTATATAGTAATAGTGCACAGTATTATTATATAGTATTAGTGCATAGTATTAATATATAGTATTAGTGCATAGTATTAATATATAGTAATAGTGCACAGTATTAATATATAGTATTAGTGCACAGTATTATTATATAGTAATAGTGCACAGTATTATTATACTGTATAGTAATAGTACATAGTATTAATATATAGCAATAGTGCACAGTATTATTATATAGTAGTAGTGCATAGTATTAATATATAGTAATAGTGCACAGTATTATTATATAGTATTAGTTCACAGTATTATTATATAGTATTAGTGCACAGTATTATTATATAGTATTAGTGCATAGTATTAATATATAGTAATAGTGCACAGTATCAATATATAGTATTAGTGCACAGTATTATTATATAGTAATAGTGCACAGTATTATTATATAGCAATAGTGCACAGTATTAATATATAGCAATAGTGCACAGTATTATTATATAGTATTAGTGCATAGTATTAATATATAGTAATAGTGCACAGTATTAATATATAGTATTAGTGCACAGTATTATTATATAGTAATAGTGCACAGTATTATTATATAGCAATAGTGCACACTATTAATATATAGCAATAGTGCACAGTATTATTATATAGTATTAGTGCATAGTATTAATATATAGTAATAGTGCACAGTATTAATATATAGTATTAGTGCACAGTATTATTATATAGTAATAGTGCACAGTATTATTATATAGTAATAGTGCATAGTATTATTATATAGTATTAGTGCATAGTATTAACATATAGTAATAGTGCACAGTATTAATATATAGTAAGAGTGCATTGTATTATTATATAGTATTAGTGCATAGTATTATTATATAGTAATAGTGCATATTATTATTATATAGTAATAGTGCACAGTATTATCATATAGTATTAGTGCATAGTATTAATATATAGTAATAGTGCACAGTATTATTATATAGTAGTAGTGCACAGTATTATTATATAGTAATAGTGCACAGTATTATTATATAGTAATAGTGCATAGTATTATTATATAGTTTTAGTGCATAGTATTAACATATAGTAATAGTGCACAGTATTAATATATAGTAAGAGTGCATAGTATTATTATATAGTATTAGTGCACAGTATTATTATATAGTAATAGTGCACAGTATTATTATATAGTAATAGTGCATAGTATTATTATATAGCATTAGTGCACAGTATTATTATATAGTAAGAGTGCATAGTATTATTATATAGTATTAGTGCACAGTATTATTATATAGTAATAGTGCACAGTATTATTATATAGTAATAGTGCATAGTATTATTATATAGTATTAGTGCATAGTATTAACATATAGTAATAGTGCACAGTATTAATATATAGTAGTAGTGCACAGTATTATTATATAGTATTAGTGCATAGTATTAATATATAGTAAGAGTGCACAGTATTATTATATATTATTAGTGCACAGTATTATTATACAGTATTAGTGCATAGTATTAATATATAGTAATAGTGCACAGTATTATTGTACAGTAGTAGTTCATAGTATTAATATATAGTAAGAGTGCATAGTATTATTATATAGTATTAGTGCACAGTATTATTATATAGTAATAGTGCACAGTATTATTATATAGTAATAGTGCATAGTATTATTATATAGTATTAGTGCATAGTATTAACATATAGTAATAGTGCACAGTATTAATATATAGTAAGACTGCATTGTATTATTATATAGTATTAGTGCATAGTATTATATAGTAATAGTGCATAGTATTATTATATAGTAATAGTGCACAGTATTATTATATAGTATTAGTGCATAGTATTAATATATAGTAATAGTGCACAGTATTATTATATAGTAGTAGTGCACAGTATTATTATATAGTATTAGTGCATAGTATTAATATATAGTAAGAGTGCACAGTATTATTATATATTATTAGTGCACAGTATTATTATACAGTATTAGTGCATAGTATTAATATATAGTAATAGTGCATAGTATTATTGTACAGTAGTAGTGCATAGTATTAATATATAGTAATAGTGCACAGTATTATTATATAGTATTAGTTCACAGTATTATTATATAGTAAGAGTGCACAGTATTATTATATAGTAATAGTGCACAGTATTAATATATAGTATTAGTGCACAGTATTATTATATAGTAATAGTGCACAGTATTATTATATAGCAATAGTGCACACTATTAATATATAGCAATAGAGCACAGTTTTATTATATAGTATTAGTGCATAGTATTAATATATAGTAATAGTGCACAGTATTAATATATAGTATTAGTGCACAGTATTATTATATAGTAATAGTGCACAGTATTATTATATAGTAATAGTGCATAGTATTATTATATAGTATTAGTGCATAGTATTAACATATAGTAATAGTGCACAGTATTAATATATAGTAAGAGTGCATTGTATTATTATATAGTATTAGTGCATAGTATTATTATATAGTAATAGTGCATATTATTATTATATAGTAATAGTGCACAGTATTATCATATAGTATTAGTGCATAGTATTAATATATAGTAATAGTGCACAGTATTATTATATAGTAGTAGTGCACAGTATTATTATATAGTAATAGTGCACAGTATTATTATATAGTAATAGTGCATAGTATTATTATATAGTATTAGTGCATAGTATTAACATATAGTAATAGTGCACAGTATTAATATATAGTAAGAGTGCATTGTATTATTATATAGTATTAGTGCATAGTATTATTATATAGTAATAGTGCATAGTATTATTATATAGTAATAGTGCATAGTATTATTATATAGTAATAGTGCACAGTATTATTATATAGTATTAGTGCATAGTATTAATATATAGTAATAGTGCACAGTATTATTATATAGTAGTAGTGCACAGTATTATTATATAGTATTAGTGCATAGTATTAATATATAGTAAGAGTGCACAGTATTATTATATATTATTAGTGCACAGTATTATTATACAGTATTAGTGCATAGTATTAATATATAGTAATAGTGCACAGTATTATTGTACAGTAGTAGTGCATAGTATTAATATATAGTAATAGTGCACAGTATTATTATATAGTAGTAGTGCATAGTATTATTATATAGTATTAGTGCATAGTATTAATATATAGTATTAGTGCACAGTATTATTATACTGTATAGTAATAGTACATAGTATTAATATATAGCAATAGTGCACAGTATTATTATATAGTAGTAGTGCATAGTATTAATATATAGTAATAGTGCACAGTATTATTATATAGTATTAGTTCACAGTATTATTATATAATATTAGTGCACAGTATTATTATATAGTATTAGTGCATAGTAATAATATATAGTAATAGTGCACAGTATTAATATATAGTATTAGTGCACAGTATTATTATATAGTAATAGTGCACATTATTATTATATAGCAATAGTGCACAGTATTAATATATAGCAATAGTGCACAGTATTATTATATAGTTTTAGTGCATAGTATTAATATATAGTAATAGTGCACAGTATTAATATATAGTATTAGTGCACAGTATTATTATATAGTATTAGTGCACAGTATTATTATATAGTAATTGTCACGGGATGGTTAGAGTCCGGCAATAGGCAATGTGTAATATATATTTCATGTGGAATGTATTCTCTAACCTGTTGTAAACATCAGTGTGTAGTTGGCTGATTCGGGTCTAGTGTGTTAGCACATTGTATGCAAATACCTCTAACTAGTGAGGACAATGGGTGGAGATAATCTGATCAGTGTCTCCAAGAAGATGTTGGATGGTGCATTGTCCATAGTAGACAGGGAGTCTGCTCTCCTTGGTATAGGTGAGGGGGGGAAGGATCTGTGACTCAGCCCTTCCCACCCACAGATATAGGAAGTAACAGTTTAGTATATAGATGTAGCTGGAGTTAGTATGTGTTAGCCGGCCTGTGCACAGCTCTGCAGAGAGCCAAGATATAGTTACAGGACCAAGGAACCAAAGTTATCATTGGATTGTGACTTCTGTGGACTTATTGTTATTACGGTTGATGTGACCGCCGCCGGCTACTAACTTTGTGGATTACAATAAATTGCTGTTGTCTCCCGACCTCTTGCGTCCGTGTTGATTCAAAAGACCATCCGGAGGAAGACGTATACCTTTGCTCCGTGACAACTGGTTGGCAGCGGTGGGATCAACAGCGGACAGCGAGATGGACTACAGCAGCTCAGCGATTAATGGAGCCACAACCTCAGAATACAGGAACTGGACTATGGCAAGTCTACAAGTAAGGGCCCAGGAACTAAACCTGAGTTACCAGGGAAGAACGAAAGAGCAACTGATCGAGGCACTGGAGGAGATGACCCTGCAAAGCGACCATGAGGAGGGCTGCCCCCAGGAGACTGGAGAGATACGGGAGTGGCAGGTACAGACCCAAAAGAGCAGATGGGTTGTTTTGTATGAGGAGGAATTGGCAGTGCTGGGGCTAGAAGCAACTGCAGAGCAAAGGAGTAGAGCGTTACAGAGGGCTCAGGAAACGGAGAAGGAGGAACAGAGAATGGCGCATGAAAAGGAAAGAATGGCGCATGAAAGGCGAATGGCTGAGATAACTAAGAGGAATTATAATCAAACGCCGACCCCCAGCCCAACAGTGAGAGAACCACCATATGTCTCCCATAAACACTTCAAGACCTTTGATGAAGCGGCTGGGGATGTTGATGGATATTTTCAGGACTTCGAACACCAGTGCCACCTGATGGAAGTCCCAGAGAAGGATTGGGTCCGGTATCTGGTGGGGCACCTACGAGATGGGGCTGCGGAAGCTCTCAGAGCCATGGACCCTAGTGATCAGCGGGACTATGAGGCCATTAAAAGAGCGGTGCAGAAGTATTATGCAGTCACTCCAGAGACCTACCGAGTTCAGTTCCGCTCTTTGTCTTACAATGGGGGAAGCTCCTTCCACATGTTTGCCCACAAGTTGAAGCAAGCATGCAAGCGCTGGCTAGAAGGAGAGGAGGCTGTCACAGTCGATAAGATCCTCCAAGTCATACTTAAGGAACAGTTCTTTTCCCAGTGCCCCGCTGAGATCCGTGAGTGGGTGCTGGAACGGAACCCAGCCACAGTGGAGCAAGCTGCTTCTCTTGCAGATGAGGGCCTGACCATCAAGCCGCAGTGGAAGAGGTTGTTTGCAGAGGAGCGGAAAACTACCACAGTCCGCCAGACACCCTTCAGCCAGCCACCCACCTTTCGTGTCCGGCCTCAGGATTACAATTCCCCCTCTACCCTTGCCCCAGCCCATCGGCCTCCAGCTATGAACAACCCTGTCCCTAGACAACGACCTACTGGAAGAATGCTAGAGCGCAGATGTTTTGGTTGCGGGCGGCCTGGACATTTGCAAGCTAGTTGCCCTGTTAACATGGGGGCACGGGCCACCGTGGCATCTCGGCCTATTCACTACCTGGGAACCACCCCTAGGACAGAAAGTTTGGCCCCATGTCCAGATGACTCCATGAATGACCCATCTGTTCCACCTCCAGGGGTCTATGGGATTCAGCCTTCCGCCACACATCCCGCAAACCTTCAGAGGAAGCACTTGCAGGAGGTCCTACTGGATGGCCGAACAGTTGTTGGATTCCGGGACTCGGGAGCTTTCCTAACGGTAGCGGACCCCCGAGTTGTGCGACCCGAGGCCCTAGAGGAGGGCCCTGGCATTTCTATCAAGTTGGCAGGGGGTACTCAAAGACGTATTCCTAAAGCTACCGTGGAACTCGACTATGGTTATGGACCAAAACGATGCACAATTGGTGTGATGAGCGGGCTGCCGGCCGATGTTCTGTTAGGCAACGATGTTGGAAATCTACAGTGCCACTTTGTGGGAGCAGTGACCCGAAGCCAAGCTCAGAGAGACGCCAACATGGATCGACCGGATTTTCTGCCAGATGCCAGCCCTTCAAACCTACAACTTTACCATTCAGTACCGCCGAGGGAACCAACACCAGAACGCAGATGGGTTATCCCGGCAGGAGGACATATGAGCTATAGAGACTGATGTGCATTCCCCAATTTACCTGTGTAGGCCAATTGTGTCATGCACATGTTTTGAGAGGGGGAGGGGTTGTCACGGGATGGTTAGAGTCCGGCAATAGGCAATGTGTAATATATATTTCATGTGGAATGTATTCTCTAACCTGTTGTAAACATCAGTGTGTAGTTGGCTGATTCGGGTCTAGTGTGTTAGCACATTGTATGCAAATACCTCTAACTAGTGAGGACAATGGGTGGAGATAATCTGATCAGTGTCTCCAAGAAGATGTTGGATGGTGCATTGTCCATAGTAGACAGGGAGTCTGCTCTCCTTGGTATAGGTGAGGGGGGGAAGGATCTGTGACTCAGCCCTTCCCACCCACAGATATAGGAAGTAACAGTTTAGTATATAGATGTAGCTGGAGTTAGTATGTGTTAGCCGGCCTGTGCACAGCTCTGCAGAGAGCCAAGATATAGTTACAGGACCAAGGAACCAAAGTTATCATTGGATTGTGACTTCTGTGGACTTATTGTTATTACGGTTGATGTGACCGCCGCCGGCTACTAACTTTGTGGATTACAATAAATTGCTGTTGTCTCCCGACCTCTTGCGTCCGTGTTGATTCAAAAGACCATCCGGAGGAAGACGTATACCTTTGCTCCGTGACAGTAATAGTGCACAGTATTATTATATAGCAATAGTGCACACTATTAATATATAGCAATAGTGCACAGTATTATTATATAGTATTAGTGCATAGTATTAATATATAGTAATAGTGCACAGTATTAATATATAGTATTAGTGCACAGTATTATTATATAGTAATAGTGCACAGTATTATTATATAACAATAGTGCACAGCATTAATATATAGCAATAGTGCACAGTATTATTATATAGTACTAGAGCACAGTATTATTATATAGCAATAGTGCACAGTATTAATATATAGTAATAGTGCACAGTATTATTATATAGTAATAGTGCACAGTATTATTATATAGTATTAGTGCACAGTATTATTATATAGTAATAGTGCACAGTATTATTATATAGTAATAGTGCATAGTATTATTATATAGCATTAGTGCATAGTATTAACATATAGTAATAGTGCACAGTATTAATATATAGTAAGAGTGCATAGTATTATTATATAGTATTAGTGCATAGTATTATTATATAGTAATAGTGAACAGTATTATTATATAGTAATAGTGCACAGTATTATTATATAGTATTAGTGCATAGTATTAATATATAGTATTAGTGCATAGTATTAATATATAGTAATAGTGCACAGTATTAATATATAGTATTAGTGCACAGTATTATTATATAGTAATAGTGCACAGTATTATTATACTGTATAGTAATAGTACATAGTATTAATATATAGCAATAGTGCACAGTATTATTATATAGTAGTAGTGCATAGTATTAATATATAGTAATAGTGCACAGTATTATTATATAGTATTAGTTCACAGTATTATTATATAGTATTAGTGCACAGTATTATTATATAGTATTAGTGCATAGTATTAATATATAGTAATAGTGCACAGTATCAATATATAGTATTAGTGCACAGTATTATTATATAGTAATAGTGCACAGTATTATTATATAGCAATAGTGCACAGTATTAATATATAGCAATAGTGCACAGTATTATTATATAGTATTAGTGCATAGTATTAATATATAGTAATAGTGCACAGTATTAATATATAGTATTAGTGTACAGTATTATTATATAGTAATAGTGCACTGTATTATTATATAGCAATAGTGCACACTATTAATATATAGCAATAGTGCACAGTATTATTATATAGTATTAGTGCATAGTATTAATATATAGTAATAGTGCACAGTATTAATATATATTATAAGTGCACAGTATTATTATATAGTAATAGTGCACAGTATTATTATATAGTAATAGTGCATAGTATTATTATATAGTATTAGTGCATAGTATTAACATATAGTAATAGTGCACAGTATTAATATATAGTAAGAGTGCATTGTATTATTATATAGTATTAGTGCATAGTATTATTATATAGTAATAGTGCATATTATTATTATATAGTAATAGTGCACAGTATTATCATATAGTATTAGTGCATAGTATTAATATATAGTAATAGTGCACAGTATTATTATATAGTAGTAGTGCACAGTATTATTATATAGTAATAGTGCACAGTATTATTATATAGTAATAGTGCATAGTATTATTATATAGTTTTAGTGCATAGTATTAACATATAGTAATAGTGCACAGTATTAATATATAGTAAGAGTGCATAGTATTATTATATAGTATTAGTGCACAGTATTATTATATAGTAATAGTGCACAGTATTATTATATAGTAATAGTGCATAGTATTATTATATAGCATTAGTGCACAGTATTATTATATAGTAAGAGTGCATAGTATTATTATATAGTATTAGTGCACAGTATTATTATATAGTAGTAGTGCATAGAATTATTATATAGTAATAGTGCACAGTATTATTATATAGTATTAGTGCACAGTATTATTATATAGTAATAGTGCACATTATTATTATATAGCAATAGTGCACAGTATTAATATATAGCAATAGTGCACAGTATTATTATATAGTATTAGTGCATAGTATTAATATATAGTAATAGTGCACAGTATTAATATATAGTATTAGTGCACAGTATTATTATATAGTAATAGTGCACAGTATTATTATATAGCAATAGTGCACACTATTAATATATAGCAATAGTGCACAGTATTATTATATAGTATTAGTGCATAGTATTAATATATAGTAATAGTGCACAGTATTAATATATAGTATTAGTGCACAGTATTATTATATAGTAATAGTGCACAGTATTATTATATAGTAATAGTGCACAGTATTATTATATAGTAATAGTGCATAGTATTATTATATAGCATTAGTGCATAGTATTAACATATAGTAATAGTGCACAGTATTAATATATAGTAAGAGTGCATAGTATTATTATATAGTATTAGTGCATAGTATTATTATATAGTAATAGTGCACAGTATTATTATATAGTAATAGTGCACAGTATTATTATATAGTATTAGTGCATAGTATTAATATACAGTATTAGTGCATAGTATTAATATATAGTAATAGTGCACAGTATTAATATATAGTATTAGTGCACAGTATTATTATATAGTAATAGTGCACAGTATTATTATACTGTATAGTAATAGTACATAGTATTAATATATAGCAATAGTGCACAGTATTATTATATAGTAGTAGTGCATAGTATTAATATATAGTAATAGTGCACAGTATTATTATATAGTATTAGTTCACAGTATTATTATATAGTATTAGTGCACAGTATTATTATATAGTATTAGTGCATAGTATTATTATATAGTAATAGTGCACAGTATTAATATATAGTATTAGTGCATAGTATTAATATATAGTAATAGTGCACAGTATTAATATATAGTATTAGTGCACAGTATTAATATATAGTATTAGTGCACAGTATTATTATATAGTAATAGTGCACAGTATTATTATATAGTAATAGTGCATAGTATTATTATATAGTATTAGTGCATAGTATTAACATATAGTAATAGTGCACAGTATTAATATATAGTAAGAGTGCATTGTATTATTATATAGTATTAGTGCATAGTATTATTATATAGTAATAGTGCATATTATTATTATATAGTAATAGTGCACAGTATTATCATATAGTATTAGTGCATAGTATTAATATATATTAATAGTGCACAGTATTATTATATAGTAGTAGTGCACAGTATTATTATATAGTAATAGTGCACAGTATTATTATATAGTAATAGTGCATAGTATTATTATATAGTATTAGTGCATAGTATTAACATATAGTAATAGTGCACAGTATTAATATATAGTAAGAGTGCATAGTATTATTATATAGTATTAGTGCACAGTATTATTATATAGTAATAGTGCACAGTATTATTATATAGTAATAGTGCATAGTATTATTATATAGCATTAGTGCACAGTATTATTATATAGTAAGAGTGCATAGTATTATTATATAGTATTAGTGCACAGTATTATTATATAGTAATAGTGCACAGTATTATTATATAGTAATAGTGCATAGTATTATTATATAGTATTAGTGCATAGTATTAACATATAGTAATAGTGCACAGTATTAATATATAGTAAGAGTGCATTGTATTATTATATAGTATTAGTGCATAGTATTATTATATAGTAATAGTGCATAGTATTATTATATAGTAATAGTGCACAGTATTATTATATAGTATTAGTGCATAGTACTAATATATAGTAATAGTGCACAGTATTATTATATAGTAGTAGTGCACAGTATTATTATATAGTATTAGTGCATAGTATTAATATATAGTAAGAGTGCACAGTATTATTATATATTATTAGTGCACAGTATTATTATACAGTATTAGTGCATAGTATTAATATATAGTAATAGTGCACAGTATTATTGTACAGTAGTAGTTCATAGTATTAATATATAGTAAGAGTGCATAGTATTATTATATAGTATTAGTGCACAGTATTATTATATAGTAATAGTGCACAGTATTATTATATAGTAATAGTGCATAGTATTATTATATAGTATTAGTGCATAGTATTAACATATAGTAATAGTGCACAGTATTAATATATAGTAAGAGTGCATTGTATTATTATATAGTATTAGTGCATAGTATTATTATATAGTAATAGTGCATAGTATTATTATATAGTAATAGTGCACAGTATTATTATATAGTATTAGTGCATAGTATTAATATATAGTAATAGTGCACAGTATTATTATATAGTAGTAGTGCACAGTATTATTATATAGTATTAGTGCATAGTATTAATATATAGTAAGAGTGCACAGTATTATTATATATTATTAGTGCACAGTATTATTATACAGTATTAGTGCATAGTATTAATATATAGTAATAGTGCACAGTATTATTGTACAGTAGTAGTGCATAGTATTAATATATAGTAATAGTGCACAGTATTATTATATAGTAGTAGTGCCTAGTATTATTATATAGTATTAGTGCATAGTATTAATATATAGTATTAGTGCACAGTATTATTATACTGTATAGTAATAGTACATAGTATTAATATATAGCAATAGTGCACAGTATTATTATATAGTAGTAGTGCATAGTATTAATATATAGTAATAGTGCACAGTATTATTATATAGTATTAGTTCACAGTATTATTATATAATATTAGTGCACAGTATTATTATATAGTATTAGTGCATAGTATTAATATATAGTAATAGTGCACAGTATTAATATATAGTATTAGTGCACAGTATTATTATATAGTACTAGTGCACAGTATTATTATATAGCAATAGTGCACAGTATTAATATATAGCAATAGTGCACAGTATTATTATATAGTATTAGTGCATAGTATTAATATATAGTAATAGTGCACAGTATTAATATATAGTATTAGTGCACAGTATTATTATATAGTAATAGTGCACAGTATTATTATATAGCAATAGTGCACACTATTAATATATAGCAATAGTGCACAGTATTATTATATAGTATTAGTGCATAGTATTAATATATAGTAATAGTGCACAGTATTAATATATAGTATTAGTTGCACAGTATTATTATACAGTAATAGTGCACAGTATTATTACATAACAATAGTGCACAGCATTAATATATAGCAATAGTGCACAGTATTATTATATAGTACTAGAGCACAGTATTATTATATAGCAATAGTGCACAGTATTAATATATAGTAATAGTGCACAGTATTATTATATAGTAATAGTGCACAGTATTATTATATAGTATTAGTGCACAGTATTATTATATAGTAATAGTGCACAGTATTATTATATAGTAATAGTGCATAGTATTATTATATAGCATTAGTGCATAGTATTAACATATAGTAATAGTGCACAGTATTAATATATAGTAAGAGTGCATAGTATTATTATATAGTATTAGTGCATAGTATTATTATATAGTAATAGTGCACAGTATTATTATATAGTAATAGTGCACAGTATTATTATATAGTAATAGTGCATAGTATTATTATATAGCATTAGTGCATAGTATTAACATATAGTAATAGTGCACAGTATTAATATATAGTAAGAGTGCATAGTATTATTATATAGTATTAGTGCATAGTATTATTATATAGTAATAGTGCATAGTATTATTATATAGCATTAGTGCATAGTATTAACATATAGTATTAGTGCATAGTATTAATATATAGAATTAGTGCATAGTATTAATATATAGTAATAGTGCACAGTATTAATATATAGTATTAGTGCACAGTATTATTATATAGTAATAGTGCACAGTATTATTATACTGTATAGTAATAGTACATAGTATTAATATATAGCAATAGTGCACAGTATTATTATATAGTAGTAGTGCATAGTATTAATATATAGTAATAGTGCACAGTATTATTATATAGTATTAGTTCACAGTATTATTATATAGTATTTGTGCACAGTATTATTATATAGTATTAGTGCATAGTATTAATATATAGTAATAGTGCACAGTATTAATATATAGTATTAGTGCACAGTATTATTATATAGTAATAGTGCACAGTATTATTATATAGCAATAGTGCACAGTATTAATATATAGCAATAGTGCACAGTATTATTATATAGTATTAGTGCATAGTATTAATATATAGTAATAGTGCACAGTATTAATATATAGTATTAGTGCACAGTATTATTATATAGTAATAGTGCACAGTATTATTATATAGCAATAGTGCACACTATTAATATATAGCAATAGTGCACAGTATTATTATATAGTATTAGTGCATAGTATTAATATATAGTAATAGTGCACAGTATTAATATATAGTATTAGTGCACAGTATTATTATATAGTAATAGTGCACAGTATTATTATATAGTAATAGTGCATAGTATTATTATATAGTATTAGTGCATAGTATTAACATATAGTAATAGTGCACAGTATTAATATATAGTAAGAGTGCATTGTATTATTATATAGTATTAGTGCATAGTATTATTATATAGTAATAGTGCATAGTATTATTATATAGTAATAGTGCACAGTATTATTATATAGTATTAGTGCATAGTACTAATATATAGTAATAGTGCACAGTATTATTATATAGTAGTAGTGCACAGTATTATTATATAGTATTAGTGCATAGTATTAATATATAGTAAGAGTGCACAGTATTATTATATATTATTAGTGCACAGTATTATTATACAGTATTAGTGCATAGTATTAATATATAGTAATAGTGCACAGTATTATTGTACAGTAGTAGTTCATAGTATTAATATATAGTAAGAGTGCATAGTATTATTATATAGTATTAGTGCACAGTATTATTATATAGTAATAGTGCACAGTATTATTATATAGTAATAGTGCATAGTATTATTATATAGTATTAGTGCATAGTATTAACATATAGTAATAGTGCACAGTATTAATATATAGTAAGAGTGCATTGTATTATTATATAGTATTAGTGCATAGTATTATTATATAGTAATAGTGCATAGTATTATTATATAGTAATAGTGCACAGTATTATTATATAGTATTAGTGCATAGTATTAATATATAGTAATAGTGCACAGTATTATTATATAGTAGTAGTGCACAGTATTATTATATAGTATTAGTGCATAGTATTAATATATAGTAAGAGTGCACAGTATTATTATATATTATTAGTGCACAGTATTATTATACAGTATTAGTGCATAGTATTAATATATAGTAATAGTGCACAGTATTATTGTACAGTAGTAGTGCATAGTATTAATATATAGTAATAGTGCACAGTATTATTATATAGTAGTAGTGCCTAGTATTATTATATAGTATTAGTGCATAGTATTAATATATAGTATTAGTGCACAGTATTATTATACTGTATAGTAATAGTACATAGTATTAATATATAGCAATAGTGCACAGTATTATTATATAGTAGTAGTGCATAGTATTAATATATAGTAATAGTGCACAGTATTATTATATAGTATTAGTTCACAGTATTATTATATAATATTAGTGCACAGTATTATTATATAGTATTAGTGCATAGTATTAATATATAGTAATAGTGCACAGTATTAATATATAGTATTAGTGCACAGTATTATTATATAGTACTAGTGCACAGTATTATTATATAGCAATAGTGCACAGTATTAATATATAGCAATAGTGCACAGTATTATTATATAGTATTAGTGCATAGTATTAATATATAGTAATAGTGCACAGTATTAATATATAGTATTAGTGCACAGTATTATTATATAGTAATAGTGCACAGTATTATTATATAGCAATAGTGCACACTATTAATATATAGCAATAGTGCACAGTATTATTATATAGTATTAGTGCATAGTATTAATATATAGTAATAGTGCACAGTATTAATATATAGTATTAGTTGCACAGTATTATTATACAGTAATAGTGCACAGTATTATTACATAACAATAGTGCACAGCATTAATATATAGCAATAGTGCACAGTATTATTATATAGTACTAGAGCACAGTATTATTATATAGCAATAGTGCACAGTATTAATATATAGTAATAGTGCACAGTATTATTATATAGTAATAGTGCACAGTATTATTATATAGTATTAGTGCACAGTATTATTATATAGTAATAGTGCACAGTATTATTATATAGTAATAGTGCATAGTATTATTATATAGCATTAGTGCATAGTATTAACATATAGTAATAGTGCACAGTATTAATATATAGTAAGAGTGCATAGTATTATTATATAGTATTAGTGCATAGTATTATTATATAGTAATAGTGCACAGTATTATTATATAGTAATAGTGCACAGTATTATTATATAGTAATAGTGCATAGTATTATTATATAGCATTAGTGCATAGTATTAACATATAGTAATAGTGCACAGTATTAATATATAGTAAGAGTGCATAGTATTATTATATAGTATTAGTGCATAGTATTATTATATAGTAATAGTGCATAGTATTATTATATAGCATTAGTGCATAGTATTAACATATAGTATTAGTGCATAGTATTAATATATAGAATTAGTGCATAGTATTAATATATAGTAATAGTGCACAGTATTAATATATAGTATTAGTGCACAGTATTATTATATAGTAATAGTGCACAGTATTATTATACTGTATAGTAATAGTACATAGTATTAATATATAGCAATAGTGCACAGTATTATTATATAGTAGTAGTGCATAGTATTAATATATAGTAATAGTGCACAGTATTATTATATAGTATTAGTTCACAGTATTATTATATAGTATTTGTGCACAGTATTATTATATAGTATTAGTGCATAGTATTAATATATAGTAATAGTGCACAGTATTAATATATAGTATTAGTGCACAGTATTATTATATAGTAATAGTGCACAGTATTATTATATAGCAATAGTGCACAGTATTAATATATAGCAATAGTGCACAGTATTATTATATAGTATTAGTGCATAGTATTAATATATAGTAATAGTGCACAGTATTAATATATAGTATTAGTGCACAGTATTATTATATAGTAATAGTGCACAGTATTATTATATAGCAATAGTGCACACTATTAATATATAGCAATAGTGCACAGTATTATTATATAGTATTAGTGCATAGTATTAATATATAGTAATAGTGCACAGTATTAATATATAGTATTAGTGCACAGTATTATTATATAGTAATAGTGCACAGTATTATTATATAGTAATAGTGCATAGTATTATTATATAGTATTAGTGCATAGTATTAACATATAGTAATAGTGCACAGTATTAATATATAGTAAGAGTGCATTGTATTATTATATAGTATTAGTGCATAGTATTATTATATAGTAATAGTGCATATTATTATTATATAGTAATAGTGCACAGTATTATTATATGGTATTAGTGCATAGTATTAATATATAGTAATAGTGCACAGTATTATTATATAGTAGTAGTGCATAGTATTATTATATAGTATTAGTGCATAGTATTAATATATAGTAAGAGTGCACAGTATTATTATATATTATTAGTGCACAGTATTATTATACAGTATTAGTGCATAGTATTAATATATAGTAATAGTGCACAGTATTATTGTACAGTAGTAGTGCATAGTATTAATATATAGTAATAGTGCACAGTATTATTATATAGTAGTAGTGCATAGAATTATTATATAGTATTAGTGCATAGTATTAATATATAGTATTAGTGCACAGTATTATTATACTGTATAGTAATAGTACATAGTATTAATATATAGCAATAGTGCACAGTATTATTATATAGTAGTAGTGCATAGTATTAATATATAGTAATAGTGCACAGTATTATTATATAGTATTAGTTCACAGTATTATTATATAATATTAGTGCACAGTATTATTATATAGTATTAGTGCATAGTATTAATATATAGTAATAGTGCACAGTATTAATATATAGTATTAGTGCACAGTATTATTATATAGTAATAGTGCACAGTATTATTATATAGCAATAGTGCACAGTATTAATATATAGCAATAGTGCACAGTATTATTATATAGTATTAGTGCATAGTATTAATATATAGTAATAGTGCACAGTATTAATATATAGTATTAGTGCACAGTATTATTATATAGTAATAGTGCACAGTATTATTATATAGCAATAGTGCACAGTATTATTATATAGCAATAGTGCACACTATTAATATATAGCAATAGTGCACAGTATTATTATATAGTACTAGAGCACAGTATTATTATATAGCAATAGTGCACAGTATTAATATATAGTAATAGTGCACAGTATTATTATATAGTAATAGTGCACAGTATTATTATACTGTATAGTAATAGTACATAGTATTAATATATAGCAATAGTGCACAGTATTATTATATAGTAGTAGTGCATAGTATTAATATATAATAATAGTGCACAGTATTAATATATAGTATTAGTGCACAGTATTATTATATAGTAATAGTGCACAGTATTATTATATAGCAATAGTGCACAGTATTAATATTTAGCAATAGTGTACAGTATTATTACATAGTACTAGAGCACAGTATTATTATATAGCAATAGTGCACAGTATTAATATATAGTAATAGTGCACAGTATTAATATATAGCAATAGTGCACAGTATTATTATATAGTAGTAGTGCATAGTATTAATATATAGTAATAGTGCATAGTATTATTATATAGTATTAGTGCACAGTATTATTATATAGTATTAGTGCACAGTATTAATATATAGTAATAGTGCACAATATTATTATATAGTATTAGTGCATAGTATTAATATATAGTAATAGTGCACAGTATTAATATATAGTATTAGTGCACAGTATTATTATATAGTAATAGTGCACAGTATTATTATATAGCAATAGTGCACAGTATTAATATATAGCAATAGTGTACAGTATTATTACATAGTACTAGAGCACAGTATTATTATATAGCAATAGTGCACAGTATTAATATATAGTAATAGTGCACAGTATTATTATATAGTAATAGTGCACAGTATTATTATATAGTATTAGTGCATAGTATTAATATATAGTAATAGTGCACAGTATTAATATATAGTATTAGTGCACAGTATTATTATATAGTAATAGTGCACAGTATTATTATATAGTAATAGTGCATAGTATTATTATATAGTATTAGTGCATAGTATTAACATATAGTAATAGTGCACAGTATTAATATATAGTAAGAGTGCATAGTATTATTATATAGTATTAGTGCACAGTATTATTATATAGTAATAGTGCACAGTATTATTATATAGTAATAGTGCATAGTATTATTATATAGTAATAGTGCACAGTATTATTATATAGTATTAGTGCATAGTATTAATATATAGTAATAGTGCACAGTATTATTATATAGTAGTAGTGCACAGTATTATTATATAGTATTAGTGCATAGTATTAATATATAGTAAGAGTGCACAGTATTATTATATATTATTAGTGCACAGTATTATTATACAGTATTAGTGCATAGTATTAATATATAGTAATAGTGCACAGTATTATTGTACAGTAGTAGTGCATAGTATTAATATATAGTAAGAGTGCATAGTATTATTATATAGTATTAGTGCACAGTATTATTATATAGTAATAGTGCACAGTATTATTATATAGTAATAGTGCATAGTATTATTATATAGTATTAGTGCATAGTATTAACATATAGTAATAGTGCACAGTATTAATATATAGTAAGAGTGCATTGTATTATTATATAGTATTAGTGCATAGTATTATTATATAGTAATAGTGCATAGTATTATTATATAGTAATAGTGCACAGTATTATTATATAGTATTAGTGCATAGTATTAATATATAGTAATAGTGCACAGTATTATTATATAGTAGTAGTGCACAGTATTATTATATAGTATTAGTGCATAGTATTAATATATAGTAAGAGTGCACAGTATTATTATATATTATTAGTGCACAGTATTATTATACAGTATTAGTGCATAGTATTAATATATAGTAATAGTGCACAGTATTATTGTACAGTAGAAGTTCATAGTATTAATATATAGTAAGAGTGCATAGTATTATTATATAGTATTAGTGCACAGTATTATTATATAGTAATAGTGCACAGTATTATTATATAGTAATAGTGCATAGTATTATTATATAGTATTAGTGCATAGTATTAACATATAGTAATAGTGCACAGTATTAATATATAGTAAGAGTGCATTGTATTATTATATAGTATTAGTGCATAGTATTATTATATAGTAATAGTGCATAGTATTATTATATAGTAATAGTGCACAGTATTATTATATAGTATTAGTGCATAGTATTAATATATAGTAATAGTGCACAGTATTATTATATAGTAGTAGTGCACAGTATTATTATATAGTATTAGTGCATAGTATTAATATATAGTAAGAGTGCACAGTATTATTATATATTATTAGTGCACAGTATTATTATACAGTATTAGTGCATAGTATTAATATATAGTAATAGTGCACAGTATTATTGTACAGTAGTAGTGCATAGTATTAATATATAGTAATAGTGCACAGTATTATTATATAGTAGTAGTGCCTAGTATTATTATATAGTATTAGTGCATAGTATTAATATATAGTATTAGTGCACAGTATTATTATACTGTATAGTAATAGTACATAGTATTAATATATAGCAATAGTGCACAGTATTATTATATAGTAGTAGTGCATAGTATTAATATATAGTAATAGTGCACAGTATTATTATATAGTATTAGTTCACAGTATTATTATATAATATTAGTGCACAGTATTATTATATAGTATTAGTGCATAGTATTAATATATAGTAATAGTGCACAGTATTAATATATAGTATTAGTGCACAGTATTATTATATAGTACTAGTGCACAGTATTATTATATAGCAATAGTGCACAGTATTAATATATAGCAATAGTGCACAGTATTATTATATAGTATTAGTGCATAGTATTAATATATAGTAATAGTGCACAGTATTAATATATAGTATTAGTGCACAGTATTATTATATAGTAATAGTGCAAAGTATTATTATATAGCAATAGTGCACACTATTAATATATAGCAATAGTGCACAGTATTATTATATAGTATTAGTGCATAGTATTAATATATAGTAATAGTGCACAGTATTAATATATAGTATTAGTGCACAGTATTATTATATAGTAATAGTGCACAGTATTATTATATAGCAATAGTGCACACTATTAATATATAGCAATAGTGCACAGTATTATTATATAGTATTAGTGCATAGTATTAATATATAGTAATAGTGCACAGTATTAATATATAGTATTAGTTGCACAGTATTATTATACAGTAATAGTGCACAGTATTATTACATAACAATAGTGCACAGCATTAATATATAGCAATAGTGCACAGTATTATTATATAGTACTAGAGCACAGTATTATTATATAGCAATAGTGCACAGTATTAATATATAGTAATAGTGCACAGTATTATTATATAGTAATAGTGCACAGTATTATTATATAGTATTAGTGCACAGTATTATTATATAGTAATAGTGCACAGTATTATTATATAGTAATAGTGCACAGTATTATTATATAGTAATAGTGCATAGTATTATTATATAGCATTAGTGCATAGTATTAACATATAGTAATAGTGCACAGTATTAATATATAGTAAGAGTGCATAGTATTATTATATAGTATTAGTGCATAGTATTATTATATAGTAATAGTGCATAGTATTATTATATAGCATTAGTGCATAGTATTAACATATAGTATTAGTGCATAGTATTAATATATAGAATTAGTGCATAGTATTAATATATAGTAATAGTGCACAGTATTAATATATAGTATTAGTGCACAGTATTATTATATAGTAATAGTGCACAGTATTATTATACTGTATAGTAATAGTACATAGTATTAATATATAGCAATAGTGCACAGTATTATTATATAGTAGTAGTGCATAGTATTAATATATAGTAATAGTGCACAGTATTATTATATAGTATTAGTTCACAGTATTATTATATAGTATTTGTGCACAGTATTATTATATAGTATTAGTGCATAGTATTAATATATAGTAATAGTGCACAGTATTAATATATAGTATTAGTGCACAGTATTATTATATAGTAATAGTGCACAGTATTATTATATAGCAATAGTGCACAGTATTAATATATAGCAATAGTGCACAGTATTATTATATAGTATTAGTGCATAGTATTAATATATAGTAATAGTGCACAGTATTAATATATAGTATTAGTGCACAGTATTATTATATAGTAATAGTGCACAGTATTATTATATAGCAATAGTGCACACTATTAATATATAGCAATAGTGCACAGTATTATTATATAGTATTAGTGCATAGTATTAATATATAGTAATAGTGCACAGTATTAATATATAGTATTAGTGCACAGTATTATTATATAGTAATAGTGCACAGTATTATTATATAGTAATAGTGCATAGTATTATTATATAGTATTAGTGCATAGTATTAACATATAGTAATAGTGCACAGTATTAATATATAGTATTAGTGCACAGTATTATTATATAGTAATAGTGCACAGTATTATTATATAGTAATAGTGCATAGTATTATTATATAGTAATAGTGCACAGTATTATTATATAGTATTAGTGCATAGTATTAATATATAGTAATAGTGCACAGTATTATTATATAGTAGTAGTGCACAGTATTATTATATAGTATTAGTGCATAGTATTAATATATAGTAAGAGTGCACAGTATTATTATATATTATTAGTGCACAGTATTATTATACAGTATTAGTGCATAGTATTAATATATAGTAATAGTGCACAGTATTATTGTACAGTAGTAGTGCATAGTATTAATATATAGTAAGAGTGCATAGTATTATTATATAGTAATAGTGCACAGTATTATTATATAGTAATAGTGCATAGTATTATTATATAGTATTAGTGCATAGTATTAACATATAGTAATAGTGCACAGTATTAATATATAGTAAGAGTGCATTGTATTATTATATAGTATTAGTGCATAGTATTATTATATAGTAATAGTGCATAGTATTATTATATAGTAATAGTGCACAGTATTAATATATAGTATTAGTGCATAGTATTAATATATAGTAATAGTGCACAGTATTATTATATAGTAGTAGTGCACAGTATTATTATATAGTATTAGTGCATAGTATTAATATATAGTAAGAGTGCACAGTATTAATATATAGTAAGAGTGCACAGTATTATTATATATTATTAGTGCACAGTATTATTATACAGTATTAGTGCATAGTATTAATATATAGTAATAGTGCACAGTATTATTGTACAGTAGTAGTTCATAGTATTAATATATAGTAAGAGTGCATAGTATTATTATATAGTATTAGTGCACAGTATTATTATATAGTAATAGTGCACAGTATTATTATAATATATAGCAATAGTGCACAGTATTATTATATAGTACTAGAGCACAGTATTATTATATAGCAATAGTGCACAGTATTAATATATAGTAATAGTGCACAGTATTATTATATAGTAATAGTGCACAGTATTATTATACTGTATAGTAATAGTACATAGTATTAATATATAGCAATAGTGCACAGTATTATTATATAGTAGTAGTGCATAGTATTAATATATAATAATAGTGCACAGTATTAATATATAGTATTAGTGCACAGTATTATTATATAGTAATAGTGCACAGTATTATTATATAGCAATAGTGCACAGTATTAATATATAGCAATAGTGTACAGTATTATTACATAGTACTAGAGCACAGTATTATTATATAGCAATAGTGCACAGTATTAATATATAGTAATAGTGCACAGTATTAATATATAGCAATAGTGCACAGTATTATTATATAGTAGTAGTGCATAGTATTAATATATAGTAATAGTGCATAGTATTATTATATAGTATTAGTGCACAGTATTATTATATAGTATTAGTGCACAGTATTAATATATAGTAATAGTGCACAATATTATTATATAGTATTAGTGCATAGTATTAATATATAGTAATAGTGCACAGTATTAATATATAGTATTAGTGCACAGTATTATTATATAGTAATAGTGCACAGTATTATTATATAGCAATAGTGCACAGTATTAATATATAGCAATAGTGTACAGTATTATTACATAGTACTAGAGCACAGTATTATTATATAGCAATAGTGCACAGTATTAATATATAGTAATAGTGCACAGTATTATTATATAGTAATAGTGCACAGTATTATTATATAGTATTAGTGCATAGTATTAATATATAGTAATAGTGCACAGTATTAATATATAGTATTAGTGCACAGTATTATTATATAGTAATAGTGCACAGTATTATTATATAGTAATAGTGCATAGTATTATTATATAGTAATAGTGCACAGTATTATTATATAGTATTAGTGCATAGTATTAATATATAGTAATAGTGCACAGTATTATTATATAGTAGTAGTGCACAGTATTATTATATAGTATTAGTGCATAGTATTAATATATAGTAAGAGTGCACAGTATTATTATATATTATTAGTGCACAGTATTATTATACAGTATTAGTGCATAGTATTAATATATAGTAATAGTGCACAGTATTATTGTACAGTAGTAGTGCATAGTATTAATATATAGTAAGAGTGCATAGTATTATTATATAGTATTAGTGCACAGTATTATTATATAGTAATAGTGCACAGTACTATTATATAGTAATAGTGCATAGTATTATTATATAGTATTAGTGCATAGTATTAACATATAGTAATAGTGCACAGTATTAATATATAGTAAGAGTGCATTGTATTATTATATAGTATTAGTGCATAGTATTATTATATAGTAATAGTGCACAGTATTATTATATAGTAGTAGTGCACAGTATTATTATATAGTATTAGTGCATAGTATTAATATATAGTAAGAGTGCACAGTATTATTATATATTATTAGTGCACAGTATTATTATACAGTATTAGTGCATAGTATTAATATATAGTAATAGTGCACAGTATTATTGTACAGTAGTAGTGCATAGTATTAATATATAGTAATAGTGCACAGTATTATTATATAGTAGTAGTGCATAGTATTATTATATAGTATTAGTGCATAGTATTTATATATAGTATTAGTGCACAGTATTATTATACTGTATAGTAATAGTACATAGTATTAATATATAGCAATAGTGCACAGTATTATTATATAGTAGTAGTGCATAGTATTAATATATAGTAATAGTGCACAGTATTATTATATAGTATTAGTTCACAGTATTATTATATAATATTAGTGCACAGTATTATTATATAGTATTAGTGCATAGTATTAATATATAGTAATAGTGCACAGTATTAATATATAGTATTAGTGCACAGTATTATTATATAGTAATAGTGCACATTATTATTATATAGCAATAGTGCACAGTATTAATATATAGCAATAGTGCACAGTATTATTATATAGTATTAGTGCATAGTATTAATATATAGTAATAGTGCACAGTATTAATATATAGTATTAGTGCACAGTATTATTATATAGTAATAGTGCACAGTATTATTATATAGCAATAGTGCACACTATTAATATATAGCAATAGTGCACAGTATTATTATATAGTATTAGTGCATAGTATTAATATATAGTAATAGTGCACAGTATTAATATATAGTATTAGTGCACAGTATTATTATATAGTAATAGTGCACAGTATTATTATATAACAATAGTGCACAGCATTAATATATAGCAATAGTGCACAGTATTATTATATAGTACTAGAGCACAGTATTATTATATAGCAATAGTGCACAGTATTAATATATAGTAATAGTGCACAGTATTATTATATAGTAATAGTGCACAGTATTATTATATAGTATTAGTGCACAGTATTATTATATAGTAATAGTGCACAGTATTATTATATAGTAATAGTGCATAGTATTATTATATAGCATTAGTGCATAGTATTAACATATAGTAATAGTGCACAGTATTAATATATAGTAAGAGTGCATAGTATTATTATATAGTATTAGTGCATAGTATTATTATATAGTAATAGTGAACAGTATTATTATATAGTAATAGTGCACAGTATTATTATATAGTATTAGTGCATAGTATTAATATATAGTATTAGTGCATAGTATTAATATATAGTAATAGTGCACAGTATTAATATATAGTATTAGTGCACAGTATTATTATATAGTAATAGTGCACAGTATTATTATACTGTATAGTAATAGTACATAGTATTAATATATAGCAATAGTGCACAGTATTATTATATAGTAGTAGTGCATAGTATTAATATATAGTAATAGTGCACAGTATTATTATATAGTATTAGTTCACAGTATTATTATATAGTATTAGTGCACAGTATTATTATATAGTATTAGTGCATAGTATTAATATATAGTAATAGTGCACAGTATTAATATATAGTATTAGTGCACAGTATTATTATATAGTAATAGTGCACAGTATTATTATATAGCAATAGTGCACAGTATTAATATATAGCAATAGTGCACAGTATTATTATATAGTATTAGTGCATAGTATTAATATATAGTAATAGTGCACAGTATTAATATATAGTATTAGTGCACAGTATTATTATATAGTAATAGTGCACAGTATTATTATATAGCAATAGTGCACACTATTAATATATAGCAATAGTGCACAGTATTATTATATAGTATTAGTGCATAGTATTAATATATAGTAATAGTGCACAGTATTAATATATAGTATTAGTGCACAGTATTATTATATAGTAATAGTGCACAGTATTATTATATAGTAATAGTGCATAGTATTATTATATAGTATTAGTGCATAGTATTAACATATAGTAATAGTGCACAGTATTAATATATAGTAAGAGTGCATTGTATTATTATATAGTATTAGTGCATAGTATTATTATATAGTAATAGTGCATATTATTATTATATAGTAATAGTGCACAGTATTATCATATAGTATTAGTGCATAGTATTAATATATAGTAATAGTGCACAGTATTATTATATAGTAGTAGTGCACAGTAATATTATATAGTAATAGTGCACAGTATTATTATATAGTAATAGTGCATAGTATTATTATATAGTTTTAGTGCATAGTATTAACATATAGTAATAGTGCACAGTATTAATATATAGTAAGAGTGCATAGTATTATTATATAGTATTAGTGCACAGTATTATTATATAGTAATAGTGCACAGTATTATTATATAGTAATAGTGCATAGTATTATTATATAGCATTAGTGCACAGTATTATTATATAGTAAGAGTGCATAGTATTATTATATAGTATTAGTGCACATTATTATTATATAGTAATAGTGCACAGTATTATTATATAGTAATAGTGCATAGTATTATTATATAGTATTAGTGCATAGTATTAACATATAGTAATAGTGCACAGTATTAATATATAGTAGTAGTGCACAGTATTATTATATAGTATTAGTGCATAGTATTAATATATAGTAAGAGTGCACAGTATTATTATATATTATTAGTGCACAGTATTATTATACAGTATTAGTGCATAGTATTAATATATAGTAATAGTGCACAGTATTATTGTACAGTAGTAGTTCATAGTATTAATATATAGTAAGAGTACATAGTATTATTATATAGTATTAGTGCACAGTATTATTATATAGTAATAGTGCACAGTATTATTATATAGTAATAGTGCATAGTATTATTATATAGTATTAGTGCATAGTATTAACATATAGTAATAGTGCACAGTATTAATATATAGTAAGACTGCATTGTATTATTATATAGTATTAGTGCATAGTATTATTATATAGTAATAGTGCATAGTATTATTATATAGTAATAGTGCACAGTATTATTATATAGTATTAGTGCATAGTATTAATATATAGTAATAGTGCACAGTATTATTATATAGTAGTAGTGCACAGTATTATTATATAGTATTAGTGCATAGTATTAATATATAGTAAGAGTGCACAGTATTATTATATATTATTAGTGCACAGTATTATTATACAGTATTAGTGCATAGTATTAATATATAGTAATAGTGCACAGTATTATTGTACAGTAGTAGTGCATAGTATTAATATATAGTAATAGTGCACAGTATTATTATATAGTATTAGTTCACAGTATTATTATATAGTAAGAGTGCACAGTATTATTATATAGTAATAGTGCACAGTATTAATATATAGTATTAGTGCACAGTATTATTATATAGTAATAGTGCACAGTATTACTATATAGCAATAGTGCACACTATTAATATATAGCAATAGAGCACAGTTTTATTATATAGTATTAGTGCATAGTATTAATATATAGTAATAGTGCACAGTATTAATATATAGTATTAGTGCACAGTATTATTATATAGTAATAGTGCACAGTATTATTATATAGTAATAGTGCATAGTATTATTATATAGTATTAGTGCATAGTATTAACATATAGTAATAGTGCACAGTATTAATATATAGTAAGAGTGCATTGTATTATTATATAGTATTAGTGCATAGTATTATTATATAGTAATAGTGCATATTATTATTATATAGTAATAGTGCACAGTATTATCATATAGTATTAGTGCATAGTATTAATATATAGTAATAGTGCACAGTATTATTATATAGTAGTAGTGCACAGTATTATTATATAGTAATAGTGCACAGTATTATTATATAGTAATAGTGCATAGTATTATTATATAGTATTAGTGCATAGTATTAACATATAGTAATAGTGCACAGTATTAATATATAGTAAGAGTGCATTGTATTATTATATAGTATTAGTGCATAGTATTATTATATAGTAATAGTGCATAGTATTATTATATAGTAATAGTGCACAGTATTATTATATAGTATTAGTGCATAGTATTAATATATAGTAATAGTGCACAGTATTATTATATAGTAGTAGTGCACAGTATTATTATATAGTATTAGTGCATAGTATTAATATATAGTAAGAGTGCACAGTATTATTATATATTATTAGTGCACAGTATTATTATACAGTATTAGTGCATAGTATTAATATATAGTAATAGTGCACAGTATTATTGTACAGTAGTAGTGCATAGTATTAATATATAGTAATAGTGCACAGTATTATTATATAGTAGTAGTGCATAGTATTAATATATAGTATTAGTGCATAGTATTAATATATAGTAAGAGTGCACAGTATTATTATATATTATTAGTGCACAGTATTATTATACAGTATTAGTGCATAGTATTAATATATAGTAATAGTGCACAGTATTATTGTACAGTATTAGTGCATAGTATTAATATATAGTATTAGTGCACAGTATTATTATACTGTATAGTAATAGTACATAGTATTAATATATAGCAATAGTGCACAGTATTATTATATAGTAGTAGTGCATAGTATTAATATATAGTAATAGTGCACAGTATTATTATATAGTATTAGTTCACAGTATTATTATATAATATTAGTGCACAGTATTATTATATAGTATTAGTGCATAGTAATAATATATAGTAATAGTGCACAGTATTAATATATAGTATTAGTGCACAGTATTATTATATAGTAATAGTGCACATTATTATTATATAGCAATAGTGCACAGTATTAATATATAGCAATAGTGCACAGTATTATTATATAGTTTTAGTGCATAGTATTAATATATAGTAATAGTGCACAGTATTAATATATAGTATTAGTGCACAGTATTATTATATAGTAATAGTGCACAGTATTATTATATAGCAATAGTGCACACTATTAATATATAGCAATAGTGCACAGTATTATTATATAGTATTAGTGCATAGTATTAATATATAGTAATAGTGCACAGTATTAATATATAGTATTAGTGCACAGTATTATTATATAGTAATAGTGCACAGTATTATTATATAACAATAGTGCACAGCATTAATATATAGCAATAGTGCACAGTATTATTATATAGTACTAGAGCACAGTATTATTATATAGCAATAGTGCACAGTATTAATATATAGTAATAGTGCACAGTATTATTATATAGTAATAGTGCACAGTATTATTATATAGTATTAGTGCACAGTATTATTATATAGTAATAGTGCACAGTATTATTATATAGTAATAGTGCATAGTATTATTATATAGCATTAGTGCATAGTATTAACATATAGTAATAGTGCACAGTATTAATATATAGTAAGAGTGCATAGTATTATTATATAGTATTAGTGCATAGTATTATTATATAGTAATAGTGCACAGTATTATTATATAGTAATAGTGCACAGTATTATTATATAGTATTAGTGCATAGTATTAATATATAGTATTAGTGCATAGTATTAATATATAGTAATAGTGCACAGTATTAATATATAGTATTAGTGCACAGTATTATTATATAGTAATAGTGCACAGTATTATTATACTGTATAGTAATAGTACATAGTATTAATATATAGCAATAGTGCACAGTATTATTATATAGTAGTAGTGCATAGTATTAATATATAGTAATAGTGCACAGTATTATTATATAGTATTAGTTCACAGTATTATTATATAGTATTAGTGCACAGTATTATTATATAGTATTAGTGCATAGTATTAATATATAGTAATAGTGCACAGTATTAATATATAGTATTAGTGCATAGTATTAATATATAGTAATAGTGCACAGTATTAATATATAGTATTAGTGCACAGTATTATTATATAGTAATAGTGCACAGTATTATTATATAGCAATAGTGCACACTATTAATATATAGCAATAGTGCACAGTATTATTATATAGTATTAGTGCATAGTATTAATATATAGTAATAGTGCACAGTATTAATATATAGTATTAGTTGCACAGTATTATTATACAGTAATAGTGCACAGTATTATTACATAACAATAGTGCACAGCATTAATATATAGCAATAGTGCACAGTATTATTATATAGTACTAGAGCACAGTATTATTATATAGCAATAGTGCACAGTATTAATATATAGTAATAGTGCACAGTATTATTATATAGTAATAGTGCACAGTATTATTATATAGTATTAGTGCACAGTATTATTATATAGTAATAGTGCACAGTATTATTATATAGTAATAGTGCATAGTATTATTATATAGCATTAGTGCATAGTATTAACATATAGTAATAGTGCACAGTATTAATATATAGTAAGAGTGCATAGTATTATTATATAGTATTAGTGCATAGTATTATTATATAGTAATAGTGCACAGTATTATTATATAGTAATAGTGCACAGTATTATTATATAGTAATAGTGCATAGTATTATTATATAGCATTAGTGCATAGTATTAACATATAGTAATAGTGCACAGTATTAATATATAGTAAGAGTGCATAGTATTATTATATAGTATTAGTGCATAGTATTATTATATAGTAATAGTGCATAGTATTATTATATAGCATTAGTGCATAGTATTAACATATAGTATTAGTGCATAGTATTAATATATAGAATTAGTGCATAGTATTAATATATAGTAATAGTGCACAGTATTAATATATAGTATTAGTGCACAGTATTATTATATAGTAATAGTGCACAGTATTATTATACTGTATAGTAATAGTACATAGTATTAATATATAGCAATAGTGCACAGTATTATTATATAGTAGTAGTGCATAGTATTAATATATAGTAATAGTGCACAGTATTATTATATAGTATTAGTTCACAGTATTATTATATAGTATTTGTGCACAGTATTATTATATAGTATTAGTGCATAGTATTAATATATAGTAATAGTGCACAGTATTAATATATAGTATTAGTGCACAGTATTATTATATAGTAATAGTGCACAGTATTATTATATAGCAATAGTGCACAGTATTAATATATAGCAATAGTGCACAGTATTATTATATAGTATTAGTGCATAGTATTAATATATAGTAATAGTGCACAGTATTAATATATAGTATTAGTGCACAGTATTATTATATAGTAATAGTGCACAGTATTATTATATAGCAATAGTGCACACTATTAATATATAGCAATAGTGCACAGTATTATTATATAGTATTAGTGCATAGTATTAATATATAGTAATAGTGCACAGTATTAATATATAGTATTAGTGCACAGTATTATTATATAGTAATAGTGCACAGTATTATTATATAGTAATAGTGCATAGTATTATTATATAGTATTAGTGCATAGTATTAACATATAGTAATAGTGCACAGTATTAATATATAGTAAGAGTGCATTGTATTATTATATAGTATTAGTGCATAGTATTATTATATAGTAATAGTGCATAGTATTATTATATAGTAATAGTGCACAGTATTATTATATAGTATTAGTGCATAGTACTAATATATAGTAATAGTGCACAGTATTATTATATAGTAGTAGTGCACAGTATTATTATATAGTATTAGTGCATAGTATTAATATATAGTAAGAGTGCACAGTATTATTATATATTATTAGTGCACAGTATTATTATACAGTATTAGTGCATAGTATTAATATATAGTAATAGTGCACAGTATTATTGTACAGTAGTAGTTCATAGTATTAATATATAGTAAGAGTGCATAGTATTATTATATAGTATTAGTGCACAGTATTATTATATAGTAATAGTGCACAGTATTATTATATAGTAATAGTGCATAGTATTATTATATAGTATTAGTGCATAGTATTAACATATAGTAATAGTGCACAGTATTAATATATAGTAAGAGTGCATTGTATTATTATATAGTATTAGTGCATAGTATTATTATATAGTAATAGTGCATAGTATTATTATATAGTAATAGTGCACAGTATTATTATATAGTATTAGTGCATAGTATTAATATATAGTAATAGTGCACAGTATTATTATATAGTAGTAGTGCACAGTATTATTATATAGTATTAGTGCATAGTATTAATATATAGTAAGAGTGCACAGTATTATTATATATTATTAGTGCACAGTATTATTATACAGTATTAGTGCATAGTATTAATATATAGTAATAGTGCACAGTATTATTGTACAGTAGTAGTGCATAGTATTAATATATAGTAATAGTGCACAGTATTATTATATAGTAGTAGTGCCTAGTATTATTATATAGTATTAGTGCATAGTATTAATATATAGTATTAGTGCACAGTATTATTATACTGTATAGTAATAGTACATAGTATTAATATATAGCAATAGTGCACAGTATTATTATATAGTAGTAGTGCATAGTATTAATATATAGTAATAGTGCACAGTATTATTATATAGTATTAGTTCACAGTATTATTATATAATATTAGTGCACAGTATTATTATATAGTATTAGTGCATAGTATTAATATATAGTAATAGTGCACAGTATTAATATATAGTATTAGTGCACAGTATTATTATATAGTACTAGTGCACAGTATTATTATATAGCAATAGTGCACAGTATTAATATATAGCAATAGTGCACAGTATTATTATATAGTATTAGTGCATAGTATTAATATATAGTAATAGTGCACAGTATTAATATATAGTATTAGTGCACAGTATTATTATATAGTAATAGTGCACAGTATTATTATATAGCAATAGTGCACACTATTAATATATAGCAATAGTGCACAGTATTATTATATAGTATTAGTGCATAGTATTAATATATAGTAATAGTGCACAGTATTAATATATAGTATTAGTTGCACAGTATTATTATACAGTAATAGTGCACAGTATTATTACATAACAATAGTGCACAGCATTAATATATAGCAATAGTGCACAGTATTATTATATAGTACTAGAGCACAGTATTATTATATAGCAATAGTGCACAGTATTAATATATAGTAATAGTGCACAGTATTATTATATAGTAATAGTGCACAGTATTATTATATAGTATTAGTGCACAGTATTATTATATAGTAATAGTGCACAGTATTATTATATAGTAATAGTGCATAGTATTATTATATAGCATTAGTGCATAGTATTAACATATAGTAATAGTGCACAGTATTAATATATAGTAAGAGTGCATAGTATTATTATATAGTATTAGTGCATAGTATTATTATATAGTAATAGTGCACAGTATTATTATATAGTAATAGTGCACAGTATTATTATATAGTAATAGTGCATAGTATTATTATATAGCATTAGTGCATAGTATTAACATATAGTAATAGTGCACAGTATTAATATATAGTAAGAGTGCATAGTATTATTATATAGTATTAGTGCATAGTATTATTATATAGTAATAGTGCATAGTATTATTATATAGCATTAGTGCATAGTATTAAAATATAGTATTAGTGCATAGTATTAATATATAGAATTAGTGCATAGTATTAATATATAGTAATAGTGCACAGTATTAATATATAGTATTAGTGCACAGTATTATTATATAGTAATAGTGCACAGTATTATTATACTGTATAGTAATAGTACATAGTATTAATATATAGCAATAGTGCACAGTATTATTATATAGTAGTAGTGCATAGTATTAATATATAGTAATAGTGCACAGTATTATTATATAGTATTAGTTCACAGTATTATTATATAGTATTTGTGCACAGTATTATTATATAGTATTAGTGCATAGTATTAATATATAGTAATAGTGCACAGTATTAATATATAGTATTAGTGCACAGTATTATTATATAGTAATAGTGCACAGTATTATTATATAGCAATAGTGCACAGTATTAATATATAGCAATAGTGCACAGTATTATTATATAGTATTAGTGCATAGTATTAATATATAGTAATAGTGCACAGTATTAATATATAGTATTAGTGCACAGTATTATTATATAGTAATAGTGCACAGTATTATTATATAGCAATAGTGCACACTATTAATATATAGCAATAGTGCACAGTATTATTATATAGTATTAGTGCATAGTATTAATATATAGTAATAGTGCACAGTATTAATATATAGTATTAGTGCACAGTATTATTATATAGTAATAGTGCACAGTATTATTATATAGTAATAGTGCATAGTATTATTATATAGTATTAGTGCATAGTATTAACATATAGTAATAGTGCACAGTATTAATATATAGTAAGAGTGCATTGTATTATTATATAGTATTAGTGCATAGTATTATTATATAGTAATAGTGCATATTATTATTATATAGTAATAGTGCACAGTATTATTATATGGTATTAGTGCATAGTATTAATATATAGTAATAGTGCACAGTATTATTATATAGTAGTAGTGCATAGTATTATTATATAGTATTAGTGCATAGTATTAATATATAGTAAGAGTGCACAGTATTATTATATATTATTAGTGCACAGTATTATTATACAGTATTAGTGCATAGTATTAATATATAGTAATAGTGCACAGTATTATTGTACAGTAGTAGTGCATAGTATTAATATATAGTAATAGTGCACAGTATTATTATATAGTAGTAGTGCATAGAATTATTATATAGTATTAGTGCATAGTATTAATATATAGTATTAGTGCACAGTATTATTATACTGTATAGTAATAGTACATAGTATTAATATATAGCAATAGTGCACAGTATTATTATATAGTAGTAGTGCATAGTATTAATATATAGTAATAGTGCACAGTATTATTATATAGTATTAGTTCACAGTATTATTATATAATATTAGTGCACAGTATTATTATATAGTATTAGTGCATAGTATTAATATATAGTAATAGTGCACAGTATTAATATATAGTATTAGTGCACAGTATTATTATATAGTAATAGTGCACAGTATTATTATATAGCAATAGTGCACAGTATTAATATATAGCAATAGTGCACAGTATTATTATATAGTATTAGTGCATAGTATTAATATATAGTAATAGTGCACAGTATTAATATATAGTATTAGTGCACAGTATTATTATATAGTAATAGTGCACAGTATTATTATATAGCAATAGTGCACAGTATTATTATATAGCAATAGTGCACACTATTAATATATAGCAATAGTGCACAGTATTATTATATAGTACTAGAGCACAGTATTATTATATAGCAATAGTGCACAGTATTAATATATAGTAATAGTGCACAGTATTATTATATAGTAATAGTGCACAGTATTATTATACTGTATAGTAATAGTACATAGTATTAATATATAGCAATAGTGCACAGTATTATTATATAGTAGTAGTGCATAGTATTAATATATAATAATAGTGCACAGTATTAATATATAGTATTAGTGCACAGTATTATTATATAGTAATAGTGCACAGTATTATTATATAGCAATAGTGCACAGTATTAATATTTAGCAATAGTGTACAGTATTATTACATAGTACTAGAGCACAGTATTATTATATAGCAATAGTGCACAGTATTAATATATAGTAATAGTGCACAGTATTAATATATAGCAATAGTGCACAGTATTATTATATAGTAGTAGTGCATAGTATTAATATATAGTAATAGTGCATAGTATTATTATATAGTATTAGTGCACAGTATTATTATATAGTATTAGTGCACAGTATTAATATATAGTAATAGTGCACAATATTATTATATAGTATTAGTGCATAGTATTAATATATAGTAATAGTGCACAGTATTAATATATAGTATTAGTGCACAGTATTATTATATAGTAATAGTGCACAGTATTATTATATAGCAATAGTGCACAGTATTAATATATAGCAATAGTGTACAGTATTATTACATAGTACTAGAGCACAGTATTATTATATAGCAATAGTGCACAGTATTAATATATAGTAATAGTGCACAGTATTATTATATAGTAATAGTGCACAGTATTATTATATAGTATTAGTGCATAGTATTAATATATAGTAATAGTGCACAGTATTAATATATAGTATTAGTGCACAGTATTATTATATAGTAATAGTGCACAGTATTATTATATAGTAATAGTGCATAGTATTATTATATAGTATTAGTGCATAGTATTAACATATAGTAATAGTGCACAGTATTAATATATAGTAAGAGTGCATAGTATTATTATATAGTATTAGTGCACAGTATTATTATATAGTAATAGTGCACAGTATTATTATATAGTAATAGTGCATAGTATTATTATATAGTAATAGTGCACAGTATTATTATATAGTATTAGTGCATAGTATTAATATATAGTAATAGTGCACAGTATTATTATATAGTAGTAGTGCACAGTATTATTATATAGTATTAGTGCATAGTATTAATATATAGTAAGAGTGCACAGTATTATTATATATTATTAGTGCACAGTATTATTATACAGTATTAGTGCATAGTATTAATATATAGTAATAGTGCACAGTATTATTGTACAGTAGTAGTGCATAGTATTAATATATAGTAAGAGTGCATAGTATTATTATATAGTATTAGTGCACAGTATTATTATATAGTAATAGTGCACAGTATTATTATATAGTAATAGTGCATAGTATTATTATATAGTATTAGTGCATAGTATTAACATATAGTAATAGTGCACAGTATTAATATATAGTAAGAGTGCATTGTATTATTATATAGTATTAGTGCATAGTATTATTATATAGTAATAGTGCATAGTATTATTATATAGTAATAGTGCACAGTATTATTATATAGTATTAGTGCATAGTATTAATATATAGTAATAGTGCACAGTATTATTATATAGTAGTAGTGCACAGTATTATTATATAGTATTAGTGCATAGTATTAATATATAGTAAGAGTGCACAGTATTATTATATATTATTAGTGCACAGTATTATTATACAGTATTAGTGCATAGTATTAATATATAGTAATAGTGCACAGTATTATTGTACAGTAGAAGTTCATAGTATTAATATATAGTAAGAGTGCATAGTATTATTATATAGTATTAGTGCACAGTATTATTATATAGTAATAGTGCACAGTATTATTATATAGTAATAGTGCATAGTATTATTATATAGTATTAGTGCATAGTATTAACATATAGTAATAGTGCACAGTATTAATATATAGTAAGAGTGCATTGTATTATTATATAGTATTAGTGCATAGTATTATTATATAGTAATAGTGCATAGTATTATTATATAGTAATAGTGCACAGTATTATTATATAGTATTAGTGCATAGTATTAATATATAGTAATAGTGCACAGTATTATTATATAGTAGTAGTGCACAGTATTATTATATAGTATTAGTGCATAGTATTAATATATAGTAAGAGTGCACAGTATTATTATATATTATTAGTGCACAGTATTATTATACAGTATTAGTGCATAGTATTAATATATAGTAATAGTGCACAGTATTATTGTACAGTAGTAGTGCATAGTATTAATATATAGTAATAGTGCACAGTATTATTATATAGTAGTAGTGCCTAGTATTATTATATAGTATTAGTGCATAGTATTAATATATAGTATTAGTGCACAGTATTATTATACTGTATAGTAATAGTACATAGTATTAATATATAGCAATAGTGCACAGTATTATTATATAGTAGTAGTGCATAGTATTAATATATAGTAATAGTGCACAGTATTATTATATAGTATTAGTTCACAGTATTATTATATAATATTAGTGCACAGTATTATTATATAGTATTAGTGCATAGTATTAATATATAGTAATAGTGCACAGTATTAATATATAGTATTAGTGCACAGTATTATTATATAGTACTAGTGCACAGTATTATTATATAGCAATAGTGCACAGTATTAATATATAGCAATAGTGCACAGTATTATTATATAGTATTAGTGCATAGTATTAATATATAGTAATAGTGCACAGTATTAATATATAGTATTAGTGCACAGTATTATTATATAGTAATAGTGCAAAGTATTATTATATAGCAATAGTGCACACTATTAATATATAGCAATAGTGCACAGTATTATTATATAGTATTAGTGCATAGTATTAATATATAGTAATAGTGCACAGTATTAATATATAGTATTAGTGCACAGTATTATTATATAGTAATAGTGCACAGTATTATTATATAGCAATAGTGCACACTATTAATATATAGCAATAGTGCACAGTATTATTATATAGTATTAGTGCATAGTATTAATCTATAGTAATAGTGCACAGTATTAATATATAGTATTAGTTGCACAGTATTATTATACAGTAATAGTGCACAGTATTATTATATAGTATTAGTGCACAGTATTATTATATAGTAATAGTGCACAGTATTATTATATAGTAATAGTGCACAGTATTATTATATAGTAATAGTGCATAGTATTATTATATAGCATTAGTGCATAGTATTAACATATAGTAATAGTGCACAGTATTAATATATAGTAAGAGTGCATAGTATTATTATATAGTATTAGTGCATAGTATTATTATATAGTAATAGTGCATAGTATTATTATATAGCATTAGTGCATAGTATTAACATATAGTATTAGTGCATAGTATTAATATATAGAATTAGTGCATAGTATTAATATATAGTAATAGTGCACAGTATTAATATATAGTATTAGTGCACAGTATTATTATATAGTAATAGTGCACAGTATTATTATACTGTATAGTAATAGTACATAGTATTAATATATAGCAATAGTGCACAGTATTATTATATAGTAGTAGTGCATAGTATTAATATATAGTAATAGTGCACAGTATTATTATATAGTATTAGTTCACAGTATTATTATATAGTATTTGTGCACAGTATTATTATATAGTATTAGTGCATAGTATTAATATATAGTAATAGTGCACAGTATTAATATATAGTATTAGTGCACAGTATTATTATATAGTAATAGTGCACAGTATTATTATATAGCAATAGTGCACAGTATTAATATATAGCAATAGTGCACAGTATTATTATATAGTATTAGTGCATAGTATTAAT
The DNA here is from genome assembly GCF_031893055.1 of Leptodactylus fuscus. Taxonomy (NCBI): domain Eukaryota; kingdom Metazoa; phylum Chordata; class Amphibia; order Anura; family Leptodactylidae; genus Leptodactylus; species Leptodactylus fuscus. The sequence goes on along the minus strand of NC_134265.1, from coordinate 366,357,457 downwards.
ATATAGTAATAGTGCACAGTATTAATATATAGTATTAGTGCACAGTATTATTATATAGTAATAGTGCACAGTATTATTATATAGCAATAGTGCACACTATTAATATATAGCAATAGTGCACAGTATTATTATATAGTATTAGTGCATAGTATTAATATATAGTAATAGTGCACAGTATTAATATATAGTATTAGTGCACAGTATTATTATATAGTAATAGTGCACAGTATTATTATATAGTAATAGTGCATAGTATTATTATATAGTATTAGTGCATAGTATTAACATATAGTAATAGTGCACAGTATTAATATATAGTAAGAGTGCATTGTATTATTATATAGTATTAGTGCATAGTATTATTATATAGTAATAGTGCATAGTATTATTATATAGTAATAGTGCACAGTATTATTATATAGTATTAGTGCATAGTACTAATATATAGTAATAGTGCACAGTATTATTATATAGTAGTAGTGCACAGTATTATTATATAGTATTAGTGCATAGTATTAATATATAGTAAGAGTGCACAGTATTATTATATATTATTAGTGCACAGTATTATTATACAGTATTAGTGCATAGTATTAATATATAGTAATAGTGCACAGTATTATTGTACAGTAGTAGTTCATAGTATTAATATATAGTAAGAGTGCATAGTATTATTATATAGTATTAGTGCACAGTATTATTATATAGTAATAGTGCACAGTATTATTATATAGTAATAGTGCATAGTATTATTATATAGTATTAGTGCATAGTATTAACATATAGTAATAGTGCACAGTATTAATATATAGTAAGAGTGCATTGTATTATTATATAGTATTAGTGCATAGTATTATTATATAGTAATAGTGCATAGTATTATTATATAGTAATAGTGCACAGTATTATTATATAGTATTAGTGCATAGTATTAATATATAGTAATAGTGCACAGTATTATTATATAGTAGTAGTGCACAGTATTATTATATAGTATTAGTGCATAGTATTAATATATAGTAAGAGTGCACAGTATTATTATATATTATTAGTGCACAGTATTATTATACAGTATTAGTGCATAGTATTAATATATAGTAATAGTGCACAGTATTATTGTACAGTAGTAGTGCATAGTATTAATATATAGTAATAGTGCACAGTATTATTATATAGTAGTAGTGCCTAGTATTATTATATAGTATTAGTGCATAGTATTAATATATAGTATTAGTGCACAGTATTATTATACTGTATAGTAATAGTACATAGTATTAATATATAGCAATAGTGCACAGTATTATTATATAGTAGTAGTGCATAGTATTAATATATAGTAATAGTGCACAGTATTATTATATAGTATTAGTTCACAGTATTATTATATAATATTAGTGCACAGTATTATTATATAGTATTAGTGCATAGTATTAATATATAGTAATAGTGCACAGTATTAATATATAGTATTAGTGCACAGTATTATTATATAGTACTAGTGCACAGTATTATTATATAGCAATAGTGCACAGTATTAATATATAGCAATAGTGCACAGTATTATTATATAGTATTAGTGCATAGTATTAATATATAGTAATAGTGCACAGTATTAATATATAGTATTAGTGCACAGTATTATTATATAGTAATAGTGCACAGTATTATTATATAGCAATAGTGCACACTATTAATATATAGCAATAGTGCACAGTATTATTATATAGTATTAGTGCATAGTATTAATATATAGTAATAGTGCACAGTATTAATATATAGTATTAGTTGCACAGTATTATTATACAGTAATAGTGCACAGTATTATTACATAACAATAGTGCACAGCATTAATATATAGCAATAGTGCACAGTATTATTATATAGTACTAGAGCACAGTATTATTATATAGCAATAGTGCACAGTATTAATATATAGTAATAGTGCACAGTATTATTATATAGTAATAGTGCACAGTATTATTATATAGTATTAGTGCACAGTATTATTATATAGTAATAGTGCACAGTATTATTATATAGTAATAGTGCATAGTATTATTATATAGCATTAGTGCATAGTATTAACATATAGTAATAGTGCACAGTATTAATATATAGTAAGAGTGCATAGTATTATTATATAGTATTAGTGCATAGTATTATTATATAGTAATAGTGCACAGTATTATTATATAGTAATAGTGCACAGTATTATTATATAGTAATAGTGCATAGTATTATTATATAGCATTAGTGCATAGTATTAACATATAGTAATAGTGCACAGTATTAATATATAGTAAGAGTGCATAGTATTATTATATAGTATTAGTGCATAGTATTATTATATAGTAATAGTGCATAGTATTATTATATAGCATTAGTGCATAGTATTAACATATAGTATTAGTGCATAGTATTAATATATAGAATTAGTGCATAGTATTAATATATAGTAATAGTGCACAGTATTAATATATAGTATTAGTGCACAGTATTATTATATAGTAATAGTGCACAGTATTATTATACTGTATAGTAATAGTACATAGTATTAATATATAGCAATAGTGCACAGTATTATTATATAGTAGTAGTGCATAGTATTAATATATAGTAATAGTGCACAGTATTATTATATAGTATTAGTTCACAGTATTATTATATAGTATTTGTGCACAGTATTATTATATAGTATTAGTGCATAGTATTAATATATAGTAATAGTGCACAGTATTAATATATAGTATTAGTGCACAGTATTATTATATAGTAATAGTGCACAGTATTATTATATAGCAATAGTGCACAGTATTAATATATAGCAATAGTGCACAGTATTATTATATAGTATTAGTGCATAGTATTAATATATAGTAATAGTGCACAGTATTAATATATAGTATTAGTGCACAGTATTATTATATAGTAATAGTGCACAGTATTATTATATAGCAATAGTGCACACTATTAATATATAGCAATAGTGCACAGTATTATTATATAGTATTAGTGCATAGTATTAATATATAGTAATAGTGCACAGTATTAATATATAGTATTAGTGCACAGTATTATTATATAGTAATAGTGCACAGTATTATTATATAGTAATAGTGCATAGTATTATTATATAGTATTAGTGCATAGTATTAACATATAGTAATAGTGCACAGTATTAATATATAGTAAGAGTGCATTGTATTATTATATAGTATTAGTGCATAGTATTATTATATAGTAATAGTGCATATTATTATTATATAGTAATAGTGCACAGTATTATTATATGGTATTAGTGCATAGTATTAATATATAGTAATAGTGCACAGTATTATTATATAGTAGTAGTGCATAGTATTATTATATAGTATTAGTGCATAGTATTAATATATAGTAAGAGTGCACAGTATTATTATATATTATTAGTGCACAGTATTATTATACAGTATTAGTGCATAGTATTAATATATAGTAATAGTGCACAGTATTATTGTACAGTAGTAGTGCATAGTATTAATATATAGTAATAGTGCACAGTATTATTATATAGTAGTAGTGCATAGAATTATTATATAGTATTAGTGCATAGTATTAATATATAGTATTAGTGCACAGTATTATTATACTGTATAGTAATAGTACATAGTATTAATATATAGCAATAGTGCACAGTATTATTATATAGTAGTAGTGCATAGTATTAATATATAGTAATAGTGCACAGTATTATTATATAGTATTAGTTCACAGTATTATTATATAATATTAGTGCACAGTATTATTATATAGTATTAGTGCATAGTATTAATATATAGTAATAGTGCACAGTATTAATATATAGTATTAGTGCACAGTATTATTATATAGTAATAGTGCACAGTATTATTATATAGCAATAGTGCACAGTATTAATATATAGCAATAGTGCACAGTATTATTATATAGTATTAGTGCATAGTATTAATATATAGTAATAGTGCACAGTATTAATATATAGTATTAGTGCACAGTATTATTATATAGTAATAGTGCACAGTATTATTATATAGCAATAGTGCACAGTATTATTATATAGCAATAGTGCACACTATTAATATATAGCAATAGTGCACAGTATTATTATATAGTACTAGAGCACAGTATTATTATATAGCAATAGTGCACAGTATTAATATATAGTAATAGTGCACAGTATTATTATATAGTAATAGTGCACAGTATTATTATACTGTATAGTAATAGTACATAGTATTAATATATAGCAATAGTGCACAGTATTATTATATAGTAGTAGTGCATAGTATTAATATATAATAATAGTGCACAGTATTAATATATAGTATTAGTGCACAGTATTATTATATAGTAATAGTGCACAGTATTATTATATAGCAATAGTGCACAGTATTAATATTTAGCAATAGTGTACAGTATTATTACATAGTACTAGAGCACAGTATTATTATATAGCAATAGTGCACAGTATTAATATATAGTAATAGTGCACAGTATTAATATATAGCAATAGTGCACAGTATTATTATATAGTAGTAGTGCATAGTATTAATATATAGTAATAGTGCATAGTATTATTATATAGTATTAGTGCACAGTATTATTATATAGTATTAGTGCACAGTATTAATATATAGTAATAGTGCACAATATTATTATATAGTATTAGTGCATAGTATTAATATATAGTAATAGTGCACAGTATTAATATATAGTATTAGTGCACAGTATTATTATATAGTAATAGTGCACAGTATTATTATATAGCAATAGTGCACAGTATTAATATATAGCAATAGTGTACAGTATTATTACATAGTACTAGAGCACAGTATTATTATATAGCAATAGTGCACAGTATTAATATATAGTAATAGTGCACAGTATTATTATATAGTAATAGTGCACAGTATTATTATATAGTATTAGTGCATAGTATTAATATATAGTAATAGTGCACAGTATTAATATATAGTATTAGTGCACAGTATTATTATATAGTAATAGTGCACAGTATTATTATATAGTAATAGTGCATAGTATTATTATATAGTATTAGTGCATAGTATTAACATATAGTAATAGTGCACAGTATTAATATATAGTAAGAGTGCATAGTATTATTATATAGTATTAGTGCACAGTATTATTATATAGTAATAGTGCACAGTATTATTATATAGTAATAGTGCATAGTATTATTATATAGTAATAGTGCACAGTATTATTATATAGTATTAGTGCATAGTATTAATATATAGTAATAGTGCACAGTATTATTATATAGTAGTAGTGCACAGTATTATTATATAGTATTAGTGCATAGTATTAATATATAGTAAGAGTGCACAGTATTATTATATATTATTAGTGCACAGTATTATTATACAGTATTAGTGCATAGTATTAATATATAGTAATAGTGCACAGTATTATTGTACAGTAGTAGTGCATAGTATTAATATATAGTAAGAGTGCATAGTATTATTATATAGTATTAGTGCACAGTATTATTATATAGTAATAGTGCACAGTATTATTATATAGTAATAGTGCATAGTATTATTATATAGTATTAGTGCATAGTATTAACATATAGTAATAGTGCACAGTATTAATATATAGTAAGAGTGCATTGTATTATTATATAGTATTAGTGCATAGTATTATTATATAGTAATAGTGCATAGTATTATTATATAGTAATAGTGCACAGTATTATTATATAGTATTAGTGCATAGTATTAATATATAGTAATAGTGCACAGTATTATTATATAGTAGTAGTGCACAGTATTATTATATAGTATTAGTGCATAGTATTAATATATAGTAAGAGTGCACAGTATTATTATATATTATTAGTGCACAGTATTATTATACAGTATTAGTGCATAGTATTAATATATAGTAATAGTGCACAGTATTATTGTACAGTAGAAGTTCATAGTATTAATATATAGTAAGAGTGCATAGTATTATTATATAGTATTAGTGCACAGTATTATTATATAGTAATAGTGCACAGTATTATTATATAGTAATAGTGCATAGTATTATTATATAGTATTAGTGCATAGTATTAACATATAGTAATAGTGCACAGTATTAATATATAGTAAGAGTGCATTGTATTATTATATAGTATTAGTGCATAGTATTATTATATAGTAATAGTGCATAGTATTATTATATAGTAATAGTGCACAGTATTATTATATAGTATTAGTGCATAGTATTAATATATAGTAATAGTGCACAGTATTATTATATAGTAGTAGTGCACAGTATTATTATATAGTATTAGTGCATAGTATTAATATATAGTAAGAGTGCACAGTATTATTATATATTATTAGTGCACAGTATTATTATACAGTATTAGTGCATAGTATTAATATATAGTAATAGTGCACAGTATTATTGTACAGTAGTAGTGCATAGTATTAATATATAGTAATAGTGCACAGTATTATTATATAGTAGTAGTGCCTAGTATTATTATATAGTATTAGTGCATAGTATTAATATATAGTATTAGTGCACAGTATTATTATACTGTATAGTAATAGTACATAGTATTAATATATAGCAATAGTGCACAGTATTATTATATAGTAGTAGTGCATAGTATTAATATATAGTAATAGTGCACAGTATTATTATATAGTATTAGTTCACAGTATTATTATATAATATTAGTGCACAGTATTATTATATAGTATTAGTGCATAGTATTAATATATAGTAATAGTGCACAGTATTAATATATAGTATTAGTGCACAGTATTATTATATAGTACTAGTGCACAGTATTATTATATAGCAATAGTGCACAGTATTAATATATAGCAATAGTGCACAGTATTATTATATAGTATTAGTGCATAGTATTAATATATAGTAATAGTGCACAGTATTAATATATAGTATTAGTGCACAGTATTATTATATAGTAATAGTGCAAAGTATTATTATATAGCAATAGTGCACACTATTAATATATAGCAATAGTGCACAGTATTATTATATAGTATTAGTGCATAGTATTAATATATAGTAATAGTGCACAGTATTAATATATAGTATTAGTGCACAGTATTATTATATAGTAATAGTGCACAGTATTATTATATAGCAATAGTGCACACTATTAATATATAGCAATAGTGCACAGTATTATTATATAGTATTAGTGCATAGTATTAATCTATAGTAATAGTGCACAGTATTAATATATAGTATTAGTTGCACAGTATTATTATACAGTAATAGTGCACAGTATTATTACATAACAATAGTGCACAGCATTAATATATAGCAATAGTGCACAGTATTATTATATAGTACTAGAGCACAGTATTATTATATAGCAATAGTGCACAGTATTAATATATAGTAATAGTGCACAGTATTATTATATAGTAATAGTGCACAGTATTATTATATAGTATTAGTGCACAGTATTATTATATAGTAATAGTGCACAGTATTATTATATAGTAATAGTGCACAGTATTATTATATAGTAATAGTGCATAGTATTATTATATAGCATTAGTGCATAGTATTAACATATAGTAATAGTGCACAGTATTAATATATAGTAAGAGTGCATAGTATTATTATATAGTATTAGTGCATAGTATTATTATATAGTAATAGTGCATAGTATTATTATATAGCATTAGTGCATAGTATTAACATATAGTATTAGTGCATAGTATTAATATATAGAATTAGTGCATAGTATTAATATATAGTAATAGTGCACAGTATTAATATATAGTATTAGTGCACAGTATTATTATATAGTAATAGTGCACAGTATTATTATACTGTATAGTAATAGTACATAGTATTAATATATAGCAATAGTGCACAGTATTATTATATAGTAGTAGTGCATAGTATTAATATATAGTAATAGTGCACAGTATTATTATATAGTATTAGTTCACAGTATTATTATATAGTATTTGTGCACAGTATTATTATATAGTATTAGTGCATAGTATTAATATATAGTAATAGTGCACAGTATTAATATATAGTATTAGTGCACAGTATTATTATATAGTAATAGTGCACAGTATTATTATATAGCAATAGTGCACAGTATTAATATATAGCAATAGTGCACAGTATTATTATATAGTATTAGTGCATAGTATTAATATATAGTAATAGTGCACAGTATTAATATATAGTATTAGTGCACAGTATTATTATATAGTAATAGTGCACAGTATTATTATATAGCAATAGTGCACACTATTAATATATAGCAATAGTGCACAGTATTATTATATAGTATTAGTGCATAGTATTAATATATAGTAATAGTGCACAGTATTAATATATAGTATTAGTGCACAGTATTATTATATAGTAATAGTGCACAGTATTATTATATAGTAATAGTGCATAGTATTATTATATAGTATTAGTGCATAGTATTAACATATAGTAATAGTGCACAGTATTAATATATAGTAAGAGTGCATTGTATTATTATATAGTATTAGTGCATAGTATTATTATATAGTAATAGTGCATATTATTATTATATAGTAATAGTGCACAGTATTATTATATGGTATTAGTGCATAGTATTAATATATAGTAATAGTGCACAGTATTATTATATAGTAGTAGTGCATAGTATTATTATATAGTATTAGTGCATAGTATTAATATATAGTAAGAGTGCACAGTATTATTATATATTATTAGTGCACAGTATTATTATACAGTATTAGTGCATAGTATTAATATATAGTAATAGTGCTCAGTATTATTGTACAGTAGTAGTGCATAGTATTAATATATAGTAATAGTGCACAGTATTATTATATAGTAGTAGTGCATAGAATTATTATATAGTATTAGTGCATAGTATTAATATATAGTATTAGTGCACAGTATTATTATACTGTATAGTAATAGTACATAGTATTAATATATAGCAATAGTGCACAGTATTATTATATAGTAGTAGTTCACAGTATTATTATATAATATTAGTGCACAGTATTATTATATAGTATTAGTGCATAGTATTAATATATAGTAATAGTGCACAGTATTAATATATAGTATTAGTGCACAGTATTATTATATAGTAATAGTGCACAGTATTATTATATAGCAATAGTGCACAGTATTAATATATAGCAATAGTGCACAGTATTATTATATAGTATTAGTGCATAGTATTAATATATAGTAATAGTGCACAGTATTAATATATAGTATTAGTGCACAGTATTAATATATAGTATTAGTGCACAGTATTATTATATAGTAATAGTGCACAGTATTATTATATAGCAATAGTGCACAGTATTATTATATAGCAATAGTGCACACTATTAATATATAGCAATAGTGCACAGTATTATTATATAGTACTAGAGCACAGTATTATTATATAGCAATAGTGCACAGTATTAATATATAGTAATAGTGCACAGTATTATTATATAGTAATAGTGCACAGTATTATTATACTGTATAGTAATAGTACATAGTATTAATATATAGCAATAGTGCACAGTATTATTATATAGTAGTAGTGCATAGTATTAATATATAATAATAGTGCACAGTATTAATATATAGTATTAGTGCACAGTATTATTATATAGTAATAGTGCACAGTATTATTATATAGCAATAGTGCACAGTATTAATATATAGCAATAGTGTACAGTATTATTACATAGTACTAGAGCACAGTATTATTATATAGCAATAGTGCACAGTATTAATATATAGTAATAGTGCACAGTATTAATATATAGCAATAGTGCACAGTATTATTATATAGTAGTAGTGCATAGTATTAATATATAGTAATAGTGCACAGTATTAATATATAGTATTAGTGCACAGTATTATTATATAGTAATAGTGCACAGTATTATTATATAGTAATAGTGCATAGTATTATTATATAGTATTAGTGCATAGTATTAACATATAGTAATAGTGCACAGTATTAATATATAGTAAGAGTGCATAGTATTATTATATAGTATTAGTGCACAGTATTATTATATAGTAATAGTGCACAGTATTATTATATAGTAATAGTGCATAGTATTATTATATAGTAATAGTGCACAGTATTATTATATAGTATTAGTGCATAGTATTAATATATAGTAATAGTGCACAGTATTATTATATAGTAGTAGTGCACAGTATTATTATATAGTATTAGTGCATAGTATTAATATATAGTAAGAGTGCACAGTATTATTATATATTATTAGTGCACAGTATTATTATACAGTATTAGTGCATAGTATTAATATATAGTAATAGTGCACAGTATTATTGTACAGTAGTAGTGCATAGTATTAATATATAGTAAGAGTGCATAGTATTATTATATAGTATTAGTGCACAGTATTATTATATAGTAATAGTGCACAGTACTATTATATAGTAATAGTGCATAGTATTATTATATAGTATTAGTGCATAGTATTAACATATAGTAATAGTGCACAGTATTAATATATAGTAAGAGTGCATTGTATTATTATATAGTATTAGTGCATAGTATTATTATATAGTAATAGTGCACAGTATTATTATATAGTAGTAGTGCACAGTATTATTATATAGTATTAGTGCATAGTATTAATATATAGTAAGAGTGCACAGTATTATTATATATTATTAGTGCACAGTATTATTATACAGTATTAGTGCATAGTATTAATATATAGTAATAGTGCACAGTATTATTGTACAGTAGTAGTGCATAGTATTAATATATAGTAATAGTGCACAGTATTATTATATAGTAGTAGTGCATAGTATTATTATATAGTATTAGTGCATAGTATTTATATATAGTATTAGTGCACAGTATTATTATACTGTATAGTAATAGTACATAGTATTAATATATAGCAATAGTGCACAGTATTATTATATAGTAGTAGTGCATAGTATTAATATATAGTAATAGTGCACAGTATTATTATATAGTATTAGTTCACAGTATTATTATATAATATTAGTGCACAGTATTATTATATAGTATTAGTGCATAGTATTAATATATAGTAATAGTGCACAGTATTAATATATAGTATTAGTGCACAGTATTATTATATAGTAATAGTGCACATTATTATTATATAGCAATAGTGCACAGTATTAATATATAGCAATAGTGCACAGTATTATTATATAGTATTAGTGCATAGTATTAATATATAGTAATAGTGCACAGTATTAATATATAGTATTAGTGCACAGTATTATTATATAGTAATAGTGCACAGTATTATTATATAGCAATAGTGCACACTATTAATATATAGCAATAGTGCACAGTATTATTATATAGTATTAGTGCATAGTATTAATATATAGTAATAGTGCACAGTATTAATATATAGTATTAGTGCACAGTATTATTATATAGTAATAGTGCACAGTATTATTATATAACAATAGTGCACAGCATTAATATATAGCAATAGTGCACAGTATTATTATATAGTACTAGAGCACAGTATTATTATATAGCAATAGTGCACAGTATTAATATATAGTAATAGTGCACAGTATTATTATATAGTAATAGTGCACAGTATTATTATATAGTATTAGTGCACAGTATTATTATATAGTAATAGTGCACAGTATTATTATATAGTAATAGTGCATAGTATTATTATATAGCATTAGTGCATAGTATTAACATATAGTAATAGTGCACAGTATTAATATATAGTAAGAGTGCATAGTATTATTATATAGTATTAGTGCATAGTATTATTATATAGTAATAGTGAACAGTATTATTATATAGTAATAGTGCACAGTATTATTATATAGTATTAGTGCATAGTATTAATATATAGTATTAGTGCATAGTATTAATATATAGTAATAGTGCACAGTATTAATATATAGTATTAGTGCACAGTATTATTATATAGTAATAGTGCACAGTATTATTATACTGTATAGTAATAGTACATAGTATTAATATATAGCAATAGTGCACAGTATTATTATATAGTAGTAGTGCATAGTATTAATATATAGTAATAGTGCACAGTATTATTAAATAGTATTAGTTCACAGTATTATTATATAGTATTAGTGCACAGTATTATTATATAGTATTAGTGCATAGTATTAATATATAGTAATAGTGCACAGTATTAATATATAGTATTAGTGCACAGTATTATTATATAGTAATAGTGCACAGTATTATTATATAGCAATAGTGCACAGTATTAATATATAGCAATAGTGCACAGTATTATTATATAGTATTAGTGCATAGTATTAATATATAGTAATAGTGCACAGTATTAATATATAGTATTAGTGCACAGTATTATTATATAGTAATAGTGCACAGTATTATTATATAGCAATAGTGCACACTATTAATATATAGCAATAGTGCACAGTATTATTATATAGTATTAGTGCATAGTATTAATATATAGTAATAGTGCACAGTATTAATATATAGTATTAGTGCACAGTATTATTATATAGTAATAGTGCACAGTATTATTATATAGTAATAGTGCATAGTATTATTATATAGTATTAGTGCATAGTATTAACATATAGTAATAGTGCACAGTATTAATATATAGTAAGAGTGCATTGTATTATTATATAGTATTAGTGCATAGTATTATTATATAGTAATAGTGCATATTATTATTATATAGTAATAGTGCACAGTATTATCATATAGTATTAGTGCATAGTATTAATATATAGTAATAGTGCACAGTATTATTATATAGTAGTAGTGCACAGTATTATTATATAGTAATAGTGCACAGTATTATTATATAGTAATAGTGCATAGTATTATTATATAGTTTTAGTGCATAGTATTAACATATAGTAATAGTGCACAGTATTAATATATAGTAAGAGTGCATAGTATTATTATATAGTATTAGTGCACAGTATTATTATATAGTAATAGTGCACAGTATTATTATATAGTAATAGTGCATAGTATTATTATATAGCATTAGTGCACAGTATTATTATATAGTAAGAGTGCATAGTATTATTATATAGTATTAGTGCACAGTATTATTATATAGTAATAGTGCACAGTATTATTATATAGTAATAGTGCATAGTATTATTATATAGTATTAGTGCATAGTATTAACATATAGTAATAGTGCACAGTATTAATATATAGTAGTAGTGCACAGTATTATTATATAGTATTAGTGCATAGTATTAATATATAGTAAGAGTGCACAGTATTATTATATATTATTAGTGCACAGTATTATTATACAGTATTAGTGCATAGTATTAATATATAGTAATAGTGCACAGTATTATTGTACAGTAGTAGTTCATAGTATTAATATATAGTAAGAGTGCATAGTATTATTATATAGTATTAGTGCACAGTATTATTATATAGTAATAGTGCACAGTATTATTATATAGTAATAGTGCATAGTATTATTATATAGTATTAGTGCATAGTATTAACATATAGTAATAGTGCACAGTATTAATATATAGTAAGACTGCATTGTATTATTATATAGTATTAGTGCATAGTATTATTATATAGTAATAGTGCATAGTATTATTATATAGTAATAGTGCACAGTATTATTATATAGTATTAGTGCATAGTATTAATATATAGTAATAGTGCACAGTATTATTATATAGTAGTAGTGCACAGTATTATTATATAGTATTAGTGCATAGTATTAATATATAGTAAGAGTGCACAGTATTATTATATATTATTAGTGCACAGTATTATTATACAGTATTAGTGCATAGTATTAATATATAGTAATAGTGCACAGTATTATTGTACAGTAGTAGTGCATAGTATTAATATATAGTAATAGTGCACAGTATTATTATATAGTATTAGTTCACAGTATTATTATATAGTAAGAGTGCACAGTATTATTATATAGTAATAGTGCACAGTATTAATATATAGTATTAGTGCACAGTATTATTATATAGTAATAGTGCACAGTATTACTATATAGCAATAGTGCACACTATTAATATATAGCAATAGAGCACAGTTTTATTATATAGTATTAGTGCATAGTATTAATATATAGTAATAGTGCACAGTATTAATATATAGTATTAGTGCACAGTATTATTATATAGTAATAGTGCACAGTATTATTATATAGTAATAGTGCATAGTATTATTATATAGTATTAGTGCATAGTATTAACATATAGTAATAGTGCACAGTATTAATATATAGTAAGAGTGCATTGTATTATTATATAGTATTAGTGCATAGTATTATTATATAGTAATAGTGCATATTATTATTATATAGTAATAGTGCACAGTATTATCATATAGTATTAGTGCATAGTATTAATATATAGTAATAGTGCACAGTATTATTATATAGTAGTAGTGCACAGTATTATTATATAGTAATAGTGCACAGTATTATTATATAGTAATAGTGCATAGTATTATTATATAGTATTAGTGCATAGTATTAACATATAGTAATAGTGCACAGTATTAATATATAGTAAGAGTGCATTGTATTATTATATAGTATTAGTGCATAGTATTATTATATAGTAATAGTGCATAGTATTATTATATAGTAATAGTGCACAGTATTATTATATAGTATTAGTGCATAGTATTAATATATAGTAATAGTGCACAGTATTATTATATAGTAGTAGTGCACAGTATTATTATATAGTATTAGTGCATAGTATTAATATATAGTAAGAGTGCACAGTATTATTATATATTATTAGTGCACAGTATTATTATACAGTATTAGTGCATAGTATTAATATATAGTAATAGTGCACAGTATTATTGTACAGTAGTAGTGCATAGTATTAATATATAGTAATAGTGCACAGTATTATTATATAGTAGTAGTGCATAGTATTAATATATAGTATTAGTGCATAGTATTAATATATAGTAAGAGTGCACAGTATTATTATATATTATTAGTGCACAGTATTATTATACAGTATTAGTGCATAGTATTAATATATAGTAATAGTGCACAGTATTATTGTACAGTATTAGTGCATAGTATTAATATATAGTATTAGTGCACAGTATTATTATACTGTATAGTAATAGTACATAGTATTAATATATAGCAATAGTGCACAGTATTATTATATAGTAGTAGTGCATAGTATTAATATATAGTAATAGTGCACAGTATTATTATATAGTATTAGTTCACAGTATTATTATATAATATTAGTGCACAGTATTATTATATAGTATTAGTGCATAGTAATAATATATAGTAATAGTGCACAGTATTAATATATAGTATTAGTGCACAGTATTATTATATAGTAATAGTGCACATTATTATTATATAGCAATAGTGCACAGTATTAATATATAGCAATAGTGCACAGTATTATTATATAGTTTTAGTGCATAGTATTAATATATAGTAATAGTGCACAGTATTAATATATAGTATTAGTGCACAGTATTATTATATAGTAATAGTGCACAGTATTATTATATAGCAATAGTGCACACTATTAATATATAGCAATAGTGCACAGTATTATTATATAGTATTAGTGCATAGTATTAATATATAGTAATAGTGCACAGTATTAATATATAGTATTAGTGCACAGTATTATTATATAGTAATAGTGCACAGTATTATTATATAACAATAGTGCACAGCATTAATATATAGCAATAGTGCACAGTATTATTATATAGTACTAGAGCACAGTATTATTATATAGCAATAGTGCACAGTATTAATATATAGTAATAGTGCACAGTATTATTATATAGTAATAGTGCACAGTATTATTATATAGTATTAGTGCACAGTATTATTATATAGTAATAGTGCACAGTATTATTATATAGTAATAGTGCATAGTATTATTATATAGCATTAGTGCATAGTATTAACATATAGTAATAGTGCACAGTATTAATATATAGTAAGAGTGCATAGTATTATTATATAGTATTAGTGCATAGTATTATTATATAGTAATAGTGCACAGTATTATTATATAGTAATAGTGCACAGTATTATTATATAGTATTAGTGCATAGTATTAATATATAGTATTAGTGCATAGTATTAATATATAGTAATAGTGCACAGTATTAATATATAGTATTAGTGCACAGTATTATTATATAGTAATAGTGCACAGTATTATTATACTGTATAGTAATAGTACATAGTATTAATATATAGCAATAGTGCACAGTATTATTATATAGTAGTAGTGCATAGTATTAATATATAGTAATAGTGCACAGTATTATTATATAGTATTAGTTCACAGTATTATTATATAGTATTAGTGCACAGTATTATTATATAGTATTAGTGCATAGTATTAATATATAGTAATAGTGCACAGTATTAATATATAGTATTAGTGCATAGTATTAATATATAGTAATAGTGCACAGTATTAATATATAGTATTAGTGCACAGTATTATTATATAGTAATAGTGCACAGTATTATTATATAGCAATAGTGCACACTATTAATATATAGCAATAGTGCACAGTATTATTATATAGTATTAGTGCATAGTATTAATATATAGTAATAGTGCACAGTATTAATATATAGTATTAGTGCACAGTATTATTATATAGTAATAGTGCACAGTATTATTATATAGTAATAGTGCATAGTATTATTATATAGTATTAGTGCATAGTATTAACATATAGTAATAGTGCACAGTATTAATATATAGTAAGAGTGCATTGTATTATTATATAGTATTAGTGCATAGTATTATTATATAGTAATAGTGCATATTATTATTATATAGTAATAGTACACAGTATTATCATATAGTATTAGTGCATAGTATTAATATATAGTAATAGTGCACAGTATTATTATATAGTAGTAGTGCACAGTATTATTATATAGTAATAGTGCACAGTATTATTATATAGTAATAGTGCATAGTATTATTATATAGTATTAGTGCATAGTATTAACATATAGTAATAGTGCACAGTATTAATATATAGTAAGAGTGCATAGTATTATTATATAGTATTAGTGCACAGTATTATTATATAGTAATAGTGCACAGTATTATTATATAGTAATAGTGCATAGTATTATTATATAGCATTAGTGCACAGTATTATTATATAGTAAGAGTGCATAGTATTATTATATAGTATTAGTGCACAGTATTATTATATAGTAATAGTGCACAGTATTATTATATAGTAATAGTGCATAGTATTATTATATAGTATTAGTGCATAGTATTAACATATAGTAATAGTGCACAGTATTAATATATAGTAAGAGTGCATTGTATTATTATATAGTATTAGTGCATAGTATTATTATATAGTAATAGTGCATAGTATTATTATATAGTAATAGTGCACAGTATTATTATATAGTATTAGTGCATAGTATTAATATATAGTAATAGTGCACAGTATTATTATATAGTAGTAGTGCACAGTATTATTATATAGTATTAGTGCATAGTATTAATATATAGTAAGAGTGCACAGTATTATTATATATTATTAGTGCACAGTATTATTATACAGTATTAGTGCATAGTATTAATATATAGTAATAGTGCACAGTATTATTGTACAGTAGTAGTTCATAGTATTAATATATAGTAAGAGTGCATAGTATTATTATATAGTATTAGTGCACAGTATTATTATATAGTAATAGTGCACAGTATTATTATATAGTAATAGTGCATAGTATTATTATATAGTATTAGTGCATAGTATTAACATATAGTAATAGTGCACAGTATTAATATATAGTAAGAGTGCATTGTATTATTATATAGTATTAGTGCATAGTATTATTATATAGTAATAGTGCATAGTATTATTATATAGTAATAGTGCACAGTATTATTATATAGTATTAGTGCATAGTATTAATATATAGTAATAGTGCACAGTATTATTATATAGTAGTAGTGCACAGTATTATTATATAGTATTAGTTCATAGTATTAATATATAGTAAGAGTGCACAGTATTATTATATATTATTAGTGCACAGTATTATTATACAGTATTAGTGCATAGTATTAATATATAGTAATAGTGCACAGTATTATTGTACAGTAGTAGTGCATAGTATTAATATATAGTAATAGTGCACAGTATTATTATATAGTAGTAGTGCATAGTATTATTATATAGTATTAGTGCATAGTATTAATAAATAGTATTAGTGCACAGTATTATTATACTGTATAGTAATAGTACATAGTATTAATATATAGCAATAGTGCACAGTATTATTATATAGTAGTAGTGCATAGTATTAATATATAGTAATAGTGCACAGTATTATTATATAGTATTAGTTCACAGTATTATTATATAATATTAGTGCACAGTATTATTATATAGTATTAGTGCATAGTATTAATATATAGTAATAGTGCACAGTATTAATATATAGTATTAGTGCACAGTATTATTATATAGTACTAGTGCACAGTATTATTATATAGCAATAGTGCACAGTATTAATATATAGCAATAGTGCACAGTATTATTATATAGTATTAGTGCATAGTATTAATATATAGTAATAGTGCACAGTATTAATATATAGTATTAGTGCACAGTATTATTATATAGTAATAGTGCACAGTATTATTATATAGCAATAGTGCACACTATTAATATATAGCAATAGTGCACAGTATTATTATATAGTATTAGTGCATAGTATTAATATATAGTAATAGTGCACAGTATTAATATATAGTATTAGTTGCACAGTATTATTATATATTAATAGTGCACAGTATTATTACATAACAATAGTGCACAGCATTAATATATAGCAATAGTGCACAGTATTATTATATAGTACTAGAGCACAGTATTATTATATAGCAATAGTGCACAGTATTAATATATAGTAATAGTGCACAGTATTATTATATAGTAATAGTGCACAGTATTATTATATAGTATTAGTGCACAGTATTATTATATAGTAATAGTGCACAGTATTATTATATAGTAATAGTGCATAGTATTATTATATAGCATTAGTGCATAGTATTAACATATAGTAATAGTGCACAGTATTAATATATAGTAAGAGTGCATAGTATTATTATATAGTATTAGTGCATAGTATTATTATATAGTAATAGTGCACAGTATTATTATATAGTAATAGTGCACAGTATTATTATATAGTAATAGTGCATAGTATTAATATATAGTAATAGTGCATAGTATTATCATATAGTATTAGTGCATAGTATTAATATATAGTAATAGTGCACAGTATTATTATATAGTAGTAGTGCACAGTATTATTATATAGTAATAGTGCACAGTATTATTATATAGTAATAGTGCATAGTATTATTATATAGTATTAGTGCATAGTATTAACATTTAGTAATAGTGCACAGTATTAATATATAGTAAGAGTGCATAGTATTATTATATAGTATTAGTGCACAGTATTATTATATAGTAATAGTGCACAGTATTATTATATAGTAATAGTGCATAGTATTATTATATAGCATTAGTGCACAGTATTATTATATAGTAAGAGTGCATAGTATTATTATATAGTATTAGTGCACAGTATTATTATATAGTAATAGTGCACAGTATTATTATATAGTAATAGTGCATAGTATTATTATATAGTATTAGTGCATAGTATTAACATATAGTAATAGTGCACAGTATTAATATATAGTAAGAGTGCATTGTATTATTATATAGTATTAGTGCATAGTATTGTTATATAGTAATAGTGCATAGTATTATTATATAGTAATAGTGCACAGTATTATTATATAGTATTAGTGCATAGTATTAATATATAGTAATAGTGCACAGTATTATTATATAGTAGTAGTGCACAGTATTATTATATAGTATTAGTGCATAGTATTAATATATAGTAAGAGTGCACAGTATTATTATATATTATTAGTGCACAGTATTATTATACAGTATTAGTGCATAGTATTAATATATAGTAATAGTGCACAGTATTATTGTACAGTAGTAGTTCATAGTATTAATATATAGTAAGAGTGCATAGTATTATTATATAGTATTAGTGCACAGTATTATTATATAGTAATAGTGCACAGTATTATTATATAGTAATAGTGCATGGTATTATTATATAGTATTAGTGCATAGTATTAACATATAGTAATAGTGCACAGTATTAATATATAGTAAGACTGCATTGTATTATTATATAGTATTAGTGCATAGTATTATTATATAGTAATAGTGCATAGTATTATTATATAGTAATAGTGCACAGTATTATTATATAGTATTAGTGCATAGTATTAATATATAGTAATAGTGCACAGTATTATTATATAGTAGTAGTGCACAGTATTATTATATAGTATTAGTGCATAGTATTAATATATAGTAAGAGTGCACAGTATTATTATATATTATTAGTGCACAGTATTATTATACAGTATTAGTGCATAGTATTAATATATAGTAATAGTGCACAGTATTATTGTACAGTAGTAGTGCATAGTATTAATATATAGTAATAGTGCACAGTATTATTATATAGTATTAGTTCACAGTATTATTATATAGTAAGAGTGCACAGTATTATTATATAGTAATAGTGCACAGTATTATTATATAGTATTAGTTCACAGTATTATTATATAGTAAGAGTGCACAGTATTATTATATAGTAATAGTGCACAGTATTAATATATAGTATTAGTGCACAGTATTATTATATAGTAATAGTGCACAGTATTATTATATAGCAATAGTGCACACTATTAATATATAGCAATAGTGCACAGTTTTATTATATAGTATTAGTGCATAGTATTAATATATAGTAATAGTGCACAGTATTAATATATAGTATTAGTGCACAGTATTATTATATAGTAATAGTGCACAGTATTATTATATAGTAATAGTGCATAGTATTATTATATAGTATTAGTGCATAGTATTAACATATAGTAATAGTGCACAGTATTAATATATAGTAAGAGTGCATTGTATTATTATATAGTATTAGTGCATAGTATTATTATATAGTAATAGTGCATATTATTATTATATAGTAATAGTGCACAGTATTATCATATAGTATTAGTGCATAGTATTAATATATAGTAATAGTGCACAGTATTATTATATAGTAGTAGTGCACAGTATTATTATATAGTAATAGTGCACAGTATTATTATATAGTAATAGTGCATAGTATTATTATATAGTATTAGTGCATAGTATTAACATATAGTAATAGTGCACAGTATTAATATATAGTAAGAGTGCATAGTATTATTATATAGTATTAGTGCACAGTATTATTATATAGTAATAGTGCACAGTATTATTATATAGTAATAGTGCATAGTATTATTATATAGCATAAGTGCACAGTATTATTATATAGTAAGAGTGCATAGTATTATTATATAGTATTGGTGCATAGTATTAACATATAGTAATAGTGCACAGTATTAATATATAGTAAGAGTGCATTGTATTATTATATAGTATTAGTGCATAGTATTATTATATAGTAATAGTGCATAGTATTATTATATAGTAATAGTGCACAGTATTATTATATAGTATTAGTGCATAGTATTAATATATAGTAATAGTGCACAGTATTATTATATAGTAGTAGTGCACAGTATTATTATATAGTATTAGTGCATAGTATTAATATATAGTAAGAGTGCACAGTATTATTATATATTATTAGTGCACAGTATTATTATACAGTATTAGTGCATAGTATTAATATATAGTAATAGTGCACAGTATTATTGTACAGTAGTAGTGCATAGTATTAATATATAGTAATAGTGCACAGTATTATTATATAGTAGTAGTGCATAGTATTATTATATAGTATTAGTGCATAGTATTTATATATAGTATTAGTGCACAGTATTATTATACTGTATAGTAATAGTACATAGTATTAATATATAGCAATAGTGCACAGTATTATTATATAGTAGTAGTGCATAGTATTAATATATAGTAATAGTGCACAGTATTATTATATAGTATTAGTTCACAGTATTATTATATAATATTAGTGCACAGTATTATTATATAGTATTAGTGCATAGTATTAATATATAGTAATAGTGCACAGTATTAATATATAGTATTAGTGCACAGTATTATTATATAGTAATAGTGCACATTATTATTATATAGCAATAGTGCACAGTATTAATATATAGCAATAGTGCACAGTATTATTATATAGTATTAGTGCATAGTATTAATATATAGTAATAGTGCACAGTATTAATATATAGTATTAGTGCACAGTATTATTATATAGTAATAGTGCACAGTATTATTATATAGCAATAGTGCACACTATTAATATATAGCAATAGTGCACAGTATTATTATATAGTATTAGTGCATAGTATTAATATATAGTAATAGTGCACAGTATTAATATATAGTATTAGTGCACAGTATTATTATATAGTAATAGTGCACAGTATTATTATATAACAATAGTGCACAGCATTAATATATAGCAATAGTGCACAGTATTATTATATAGTACTAGAGCACAGTATTATTATATAGCAATAGTGCACAGTATTAATATATAGTAATAGTGCACAGTATTATTATATAGTAATAGTGCACAGTATTATTATATAGTATTAGTGCACAGTATTATTATATAGTAATAGTGCACAGTATTATTATATAGTAATAGTGCATAGTATTATTATATAGCATTAGTGCATAGTATTAACATATAGTAATAGTGCACAGTATTAATATATAGTAAGAGTGCATAGTATTATTATATAGTATTAGTGCATAGTATTATTATATAGTAATAGTGAACAGTATTATTATATAGTAATAGTGCACAGTATTATTATATAGTATTAGTGCATAGTATTAATATATAGTATTAGTGCATAGTATTAATATATAGTAATAGTGCACAGTATTAATATATAGTATTAGTGCACAGTATTATTATATAGTAATAGTGCACAGTATTATTATACTGTATAGTAATAGTACATAGTATTAATATATAGCAATAGTGCACAGTATTATTATATAGTAGTAGTGCATAGTATTAATATATAGTAATAGTGCACAGTATTATTATATAGTATTAGTTCACAGTATTATTATATAGTATTAGTGCACAGTATTATTATATAGTATTAGTGCATAGTATTAATATATAGTAATAGTGCACAGTATTAATATATAGTATTAGTGCACAGTATTATTATATAGTAATAGTGCACAGTATTATTATATAGCAATAGTGCACAGTATTAATATATAGCAATAGTGCACAGTATTATTATATAGTATTAGTGCATAGTATTAATATATAGTAATAGTGCACAGTATTAATATATAGTATTAGTGCACAGTATTATTATATAGTAATAGTGCACAGTATTATTATATAGCAATAGTGCACACTATTAATATATAGCAATAGTGCACAGTATTATTATATAGTATTAGTGCATAGTATTAATATATAGTAATAGTGCACAGTATTAATATATAGTATTAGTGCACAGTATTATTATATAGTAATAGTGCACAGTATTATTATATAGTAATAGTGCATAGTATTATTATATAGTATTAGTGCATAGTATTAACATATAGTAATAGTGCACAGTATTAATATATAGTAAGAGTGCATTGTATTATTATATAGTATTAGTGCATAGTATTATTATATAGTAATAGTGCATATTATTATTATATAGTAATAGTGCACAGTATTATCATATAGTATTAGTGCATAGTATTAATATATAGTAATAGTGCACAGTATTATTATATAGTAGTAGTGCACAGTATTATTATATAGTAATAGTGCACAGTATTATTATATAGTAATAGTGCATAGTATTATTATATAGTTTTAGTGCATAGTATTAACATATAGTAATAGTGCATAGTATTAATATATAGTAAGAGTGCATAGTATTATTATATAGTATTAGTGCACAGTATTATTATATAGTAATAGTGCACAGTATTATTATATAGTAATAGTGCATAGTATTATTATATAGCATTAGTGCACAGTATTATTATATAGTAAGAGTGCATAGTATTATTTGTCACGGGATGGTTAGAGTCTATACTATAGGCAATGTGTAATATATATTTCATGTGGAATGTATTCTCTAACCTGTTGTATACATCAATGTGTAGTTGGCTGATTGGGGTCTAGTGTGTTAGCACATTGTATGCAAATACCTCTAACTAGTGAGGACAATGGGTGGAGATAATCTGATCCGTGTCTCCAAGAAGATGTTGGACTGTGCATTGTTCAAAAGAGACAGGGAGTCTGCTCTCCTTGGCATAGGTGAGGGGGGAAGGATCTGTGACTCAGCCCTTCCCACCCCCAGGTATAGGAAGTAACAGTTTGGTATATAGATGTAGCTGGAGTTAGTATGTGTTAGCCGGCCTGTGCACAGCTCTGCAGAGAGCCAGAATTTAGTTACAGGACCAAGGAACCAAAGTTATCATTGGATTGTGACTTCTGTGGACTTATTGTTATTACGGTTGATGTGACCGCCGCCGGCTACTAACTTTGTGGATTACAATAAATTGCTGTTGTCTCCCGACCTCTTGCGTCCCTGTTGATTCAAAAGACCATCCGGAGGAAGACGTATACCTTTGCTCCGTGACAACTGGTTGGCAGCGGTGGGATCAACAGCGGACAGCGAGATGGACTACAGCAGCCCAGCGATTAATGGAGCCACAACCTCAGAATACAGGAACTGGACTATGGCAAGTCTACAAGTAAGGGCCCGGGAACTAAACCTGAGTTACCAGGGAAGAACGAAAGATCAACTGATCGAGGCACTGGAGGAGATGACCCTGCAAAGCGACCATGAGGAGGGCTGCCCCCAGGAGACAGTAGAGATACGGGAGTGGCAGGTACAGACCCAAAAGAGCAGATGGGTTGTTTTGTATGAGGAGGAATTGGCAGTGCTGGGGCTAGGAGCAACTGCAGAGCAAAGGAGTAGAGCGTTACAGAGGGCTCAGGAAACGGAGAAGGAGGAACAGAGAATGGCGTATGAAAAGGAAAGAATGGCGCATGAAATGCGAATGGCTGAGATAACTGCGCGGAATTATAATCAAACGTCGACCCCCAGCCCAACAGTGAGAGAACCACCATATGTCTCCCATAAACACTTCAAGACCTTTGATGAAGCGGCTGGGGATGTTGATGGATATTTTCAGGACTTCGAACACCAGTGCCGCCTGATGGAAGTCCCAGAGAAGGATTGGGTCCGGTATCTGGTGGGGCACCTACGAGATGGGGCTGCGGAAGCTCTCAGAGCCATGGACCCTAGTGATCAGCGGGACTATGAGGCCATTAAAAGAGCGGTGCAGAAGTATTATGCAGTCACTCCAGAGTCCTACCGAGTTCAGTTCCGCTCTTTGTCTTACAATGGGGGAAGCTCCTTCCACATGTTCGCCCACAAGTTGAAGCAAGCATGCAAGCGCTGGCTAGAAGGAGAGGAGGCTGTCACAGTCGATAAGATCCTCCAAGTCATACTTAAGGAACAGTTCTTTTCCCAGTGCCCCGCTGAGATCCGTGAGTGGGTGCTGGAACGGAACCCAGCCACAGTTGAGCAAGCTGCTTCCCTTGCAGATGAGGGCCTGACCATCAAGCCGCAGTGGAAGAGGTTGTTTGCAGAGGAGCGGAAAACTACCACAGTCCGCCAGACACCCTTCAGCCAGCCAACCACCTTTCGTGCCCGGCCTCAGGATTACAATTCCCCCTCTACCCCTGTCCCAGCCCATCGGCCTCCAGCTATGAACAACCCTGTCCCTAGACAACGACCTACTGGAAGAATGCTAGAGCGCAGATGTTTTGGGTGCGGGCGGCCTGGACATTTGCAAGCTAGTTGCCCTGTTAACATGGGGGCACGGGCCACCGTGGCATCCCGGCCTATTCACTACCTGGGAACCACTCCTAGGACAGAAAGTTTGGCCCCATTTCCAGATGACTCCATGAATGACACATCTGTTCCACCTCCAGGGGTCTATGGGATTCAGCCTTCCGCCACACATCCCGCAAACCTTCAGAGGAAGCACTTGCAGGAGGTCCTACTGGATGGCCGAACAGTTGTTGGATTCCGGGACTCGGGAGCTTTCCTAACGGTAGCGGACCCCCGAGTTGTGCGACCCGAGGCCCTAGAGGAGGGCCCTGGCATTTCTATCAAGTTGGCAGGGGGTACTCAAAGACGTATTCCTAAAGCTACCGTGGAACTCGACTATGGTTATGGACCAAAACGATGCACAATTGGTGTGATGAGCGGGCTGCCGGCCGATGTTCTGTTAGGCAACGATGTTGGAAATCTACAGTGCCACTTTGTGGGAGCAGTGACCCGAAGCCAAGCTCAGGGAGAAGCCAACATGGATCCACCGGATTTTCTGACAGATGCCAGCCCTTCAACCCTACAACTTTACCATTCAGTACCGCCGAGGGAACCAACACCAGAACGCGGATGGGTTATCCCGGCAGGAGGACATATGAGCTATAGAGACTGATGTGCATTCCCCAATTTACCTGTGTAGGCCAATTGTGTCATGCACATGTTTTGAGAGGGGGAGGGGTTGTCACGGGATGGTTAGAGTCTATACTATAGGCAATGTGTAATATATATTTCATGTGGAATGTATTCTCTAACCTGTTGTATACATCAATGTGTAGTTGGCTGATTGGGGTCTAGTGTGTTAGCACATTGTATGCAAATACCTCTAACTAGTGAGGACAATGGGTGGAGATAATCTGATCCGTGTCTCCAAGAAGATGTTGGACTGTGCATTGTTCAAAAGAGACAGGGAGTCTGCTCTCCTTGGCATAGGTGAGGGGGGAAGGATCTGTGACTCAGCCCTTCCCACCCCCAGGTATAGGAAGTAACAGTTTGGTATATAGATGTAGCTGGAGTTAGTATGTGTTAGCCGGCCTGTGCACAGCTCTGCAGAGAGCCAGAATTTAGTTACAGGACCAAGGAACCAAAGTTATCATTGGATTGTGACTTCTGTGGACTTATTGTTATTACGGTTGATGTGACCGCCGCCGGCTACTAACTTTGTGGATTACAATAAATTGCTGTTGTCTCCCGACCTCTTGCGTCCCTGTTGATTCAAAAGACCATCCGGAGGAAGACGTATACCTTTGCTCCGTGACATTATTATATAGTATTAGTGCACAGTATTATTATATAGTAATAGTGCACAGTATTATTATATAGTAATAGTGCATAGTATTATTATATAGTATTAGTGCATAGTATTAACATATAGTAATAGTGCACAGTATTAATATATAGTAGTAGTGCACAGTATTATTATATAGTATTAGTGCATAGTATTAATATATAGTAAGAGTGCACAGTATTATTATATATTATTAGTGCACAGTATTATTATACAGTATTAGTGCATAGTATTAATATATAGTAATAGTGCACAGTATTATTGTACAGTAGTAGTTCATAGTATTAATATATAGTAAGAGTGCATAGTATTATTATATAGTATTAGTGCACAGTATTATTATATAGTAATAGTGCACAGTATTATTATATAGTAATAGTGCATAGTATTATTATATAGTATTAGTGCATAGTATTAACATATAGTAATAGTGCACAGTATTAATATATAGTAAGACTGCATTGTATTATTATATAGTATTAGTGCATAGTATTATTATATAGTAATAGTGCATAGTATTATTATATAGTAATAGTGCACAGTATTATTATATAGTATTAGTGCATAGTATTAATATATAGTAATAGTGCACAGTATTATTATATAGTAGTAGTGCACAGTATTATTATATAGTATTAGTGCATAGTATTAATATATAGTAAGAGTGCACAGTATTATTATATATTATTAGTGCACAGTATTATTATACAGTATTAGTGCATAGTATTAATATATAGTAATAGTGCACAGTATTATTGTACAGTAGTAGTGCATAGTATTAATATATAGTAATAGTGCACAGTATTATTATATAGTATTAGTTCACAGTATTATTATATAGTAAGAGTGCACAGTATTATTATATAGTAATAGTGCACAGTATTAATATATAGTATTAGTGCACAGTATTATTATATAGTAATAGTGCACAGTATTATTATATAGCAATAGTGCACACTATTAATATATAGCAATAGAGCACAGTTTTATTATATAGTATTAGTGCATAGTATTAATATATAGTAATAGTGCACAGTATTAATATATAGTATTAGTGCACAGTATTATTATATAGTAATAGTGCACAGTATTATTATATAGTAATAGTGCATAGTATTATTATATAGTATTAGTGCATAGTATTAACATATAGTAATAGTGCACAGTATTAATATATAGTAAGAGTGCATTGTATTATTATATAGTATTAGTGCATAGTATTATTATATAGTAATAGTGCATATTATTATTATATAGTAATAGTGCACAGTATTATCATATAGTATTAGTGCATAGTATTAATATATAGTAATAGTGCACAGTATTATTATATAGTAGTAGTGCACAGTATTATTATATAGTAATAGTGCACAGTATTATTATATAGTAATAGTGCATAGTATTATTATATAGTATTAGTGCATAGTATTAACATATAGTAATAGTGCACAGTATTAATATATAGTAAGAGTGCATTGTATTATTATATAGTATTAGTGCATAGTATTATTATATAGTAATAGTGCATAGTATTATTATATAGTAATAGTGCACAGTATTATTATATAGTATTAGTGCATAGTATTAATATATAGTAATAGTGCACAGTATTATTATATAGTAGTAGTGCACAGTATTATTATATAGTATTAGTGCATAGTATTAATATATAGTAAGAGTGCACAGTATTATTATATATTATTAGTGCACAGTATTATTATACAGTATTAGTGCATAGTATTAATATATAGTAATAGTGCACAGTATTATTGTACAGTAGTAGTGCATAGTATTAATATATAGTAATAGTGCACAGTATTATTATATAGTAGTAGTGCATAGTATTATTATATAGTATTAGTGCATAGTATTAATATATAGTATTAGTGCACAGTATTATTATACTGTATAGTAATAGTACATAGTATTAATATATAGCAATAGTGCACAGTATTATTATATAGTAGTAGTGCATAGTATTAATATATAGTAATAGTGCACAGTATTATTATATAGTATTAGTTCACAGTATTATTATATAATATTAGTGCACAGTATTATTATATAGTATTAGTGCATAGTAATAATATATAGTAATAGTGCACAGTATTAATATATAGTATTAGTGCACAGTATTATTATATAGTAATAGTGCACAGTATTATTATATAACAATAGTGCACAGCATTAATATATAGCAATAGTGCACAGTATTATTATATAGTACTAGAGCACAGTATTATTATATAGCAATAGTGCACAGTATTAATATATAGTAATAGTGCACAGTATTATTATATAGTAATAGTGCACAGTATTATTATATAGTATTAGTGCACAGTATTATTATATAGTAATAGTGCACAGTATTATTATATAGTAATAGTGCATAGTATTATTATATAGCATTAGTGCATAGTATTAACATATAGTAATAGTGCACAGTATTAATATATAGTAAGAGTGCATAGTATTATTATATAGTATTAGTGCATAGTATTATTATATAGTAATAGTGAACAGTATTATTATATAGTAATAGTGCACAGTATTATTATATAGTATTAGTGCATAGTATTAATATATAGTATTAGTGCATAGTATTAATATATAGTAATAGTGCACAGTATTAATATATAGTATTAGTGCACAGTATTATTATATAGTAATAGTGCACAGTATTATTATACTGTATAGTAATAGTACATAGTATTAATATATAGCAATAGTGCACAGTATTATTATATAGTAGTAGTGCATAGTATTAATATATAGTAATAGTGCACAGTATTATTATATAGTATTAGTTCACAGTATTATTATATAGTATTAGTGCACAGTATTATTATATAGTATTAGTGCATAGTATTAATATATAGTAATAGTGCACAGTATCAATATATAGTATTAGTGCACAGTATTATTATATAGTAATAGTGCACAGTATTATTATATAGCAATAGTGCACAGTATTAATATATAGCAATAGTGCACAGTATTATTATATAGTATTAGTGCATAGTATTAATATATAGTAATAGTGCACAGTATTAATATATAGTATTAGTGCACAGTATTATTATATAGTAATAGTGCACAGTATTATTATATAGCAATAGTGCACACTATTAATATATAGCAATAGTGCACAGTATTAATATATAGTATTAGTGCACAGTATTATTATATAGTAATAGTGCACAGTATTATTATATAGTAATAGTGCATAGTATTATTATATAGTATTAGTGCATAGTATTAACATATAGTAATAGTGCACAGTATTAATATATAGTAAGAGTGCATTGTATTATTATATAGTATTAGTGCATAGTATTATTATATAGTAATAGTGCATATTATTATTATATAGTAATAGTGCACAGTATTATCATATAGTATTAGTGCATAGTATTAATATATAGTAATAGTGCACAGTATTATTATATAGTAGTAGTGCACAGTATTATTATATAGTAATAGTGCACAGTATTATTATATAGTAATAGTGCATAGTATTATTATATAGTTTTAGTGCATAGTATTAACATATAGTAATAGTGCACAGTATTAATATATAGTAAGAGTGCATAGTATTATTATATAGTATTAGTGCACAGTATTATTATATAGTAATAGTGCACAGTATTATTATATAGTAATAGTGCATAGTATTATTATATAGCATTAGTGCACAGTATTATTATATAGTAAGAGTGCATAGTATTATTATATAGTATTAGTGCACAGTATTATTATATAGTAATAGTGCACAGTATTATTATATAGTAATAGTGCATAGTATTATTATATAGTATTAGTGCATAGTATTAACATATAGTAATAGTGCACAGTATTAATATATAGTAGTAGTGCACAGTATTATTATATAGTATTAGTGCATAGTATTAATATATAGTAAGAGTGCACAGTATTATTATATATTATTAGTGCACAGTATTATTATACAGTATTAGTGCATAGTATTAATATATAGTAATAGTGCACAGTATTATTGTACAGTAGTAGTTCATAGTATTAATATATAGTAAGAGTGCATAGTATTATTATATAGTATTAGTGCACAGTATTATTATATAGTAATAGTGCACAGTATTATTATATAGTAATAGTGCATAGTATTATTATATAGTATTAGTGCATAGTATTAACATATAGTAATAGTGCACAGTATTAATATATAGTAAGACTGCATTGTATTATTATATAGTATTAGTGCATAGTATTATTATATAGTAATAGTGCATAGTATTATTATATAGTAATAGTGCACAGTATTATTATATAGTATTAGTGCATAGTATTAATATATAGTAATAGTGCACAGTATTATTATATAGTAGTAGTGCACAGTATTATTATATAGTATTAGTGCATAGTATTAATATATAGTAAGAGTGCACAGTATTATTATATATTATTAGTGCACAGTATTATTATACAGTATTAGTGCATAGTATTAATATATAGTAATAGTGCACAGTATTATTGTACAGTAGTAGTGCATAGTATTAATATATAGTAATAGTGCACAGTATTATTATATAGTATTAGTTCACAGTATTATTATATAGTAAGAGTGCACAGTATTATTATATAGTAATAGTGCACAGTATTAATATATAGTATTAGTGCACAGTATTATTATATAGTAATAGTGCACAGTATTATTATATAGCAATAGTGCACACTATTAATATATAGCAATAGAGCACAGTTTTATTATATAGTATTAGTGCATAGTATTAATATATAGTAATAGTGCACAGTATTAATATATAGTATTAGTGCACAGTATTATTATATAGTAATAGTGCACAGTATTATTATATAGTAATAGTGCATAGTATTATTATATAGTATTAGTGCATAGTATTAACATATAGTAATAGTGCACAGTATTAATATATAGTAAGAGTGCATTGTATTATTATATAGTATTAGTGCATAGTATTATTATATAGTAATAGTGCATATTATTATTATATAGTAATAGTGCACAGTATTATCATATAGTATTAGTGCATAGTATTAATATATAGTAATAGTGCACAGTATTATTATATAGTAGTAGTGCACAGTATTATTATATAGTAATAGTGCACAGTATTATTATATAGTAATAGTGCATAGTATTATTATATAGTATTAGTGCATAGTATTAACATATAGTAATAGTGCACAGTATTAATATATAGTAAGAGTGCATTGTATTATTATATAGTATTAGTGCATAGTATTATTATATAGTAATAGTGCATATTATTATTATATAGTAATAGTGCACAGTATTATCATATAGTATTAGTGCATAGTATTATTATATAGTAATAGTGCATATTATTATTATATAGTAATAGTGCACAGTATTATCATATAGTATTAGTGCATAGTATTAATATATAGTAATAGTGCACAGTATTATTATATAGTAGTAGTGCATAGTATTAATATATAGTAATAGTGCACAGTATTATTATATAGCAATAGTGCACAGTATTATTATGTAACAATAGTGCACAGCATTAATATATAGCAATAGTGCACAGTATTATTATATAGTACTAGAGCACAGTATTATTATATAGCAATAGTGCACAGTATTAATATATAGTAATAGTGCACAGTATTATTATATAGTAATAGTGCACAGTATTATTATATAGTATTAGTGCACAGTATTATTATATAGTAATAGTGCACAGTATTATTATATAGTAATAGTGCATAGTATTATTATATAGCATTAGTGCATAGTATTAACATATAGTAATAGTGCACAGTATTAATATATAGTAAGAGTGCATAGTATTATTATATAGTATTAGTGCATAGTATTATTATATAGTAATAGTGCACAGTATTATTATATAGTAATAGTGCACAGTATTATTATATAGTATTAGTGCATAGTATTAATATATAGTATTAGTGCATAGTATTAATATATAGTAATAGTGCACAGTATTAATATATAGTATTAGTGCACAGTATTATTATATAGTAATAGTGCACAGTATTATTATACTGTATAGTAATAGTACATAGTATTAATATATAGCAATAGTGCACAGTATTATTATATAGTAGTAGTGCATAGTATTAATATATAGTAATAGTGCACAGTATTATTATATAGTATTAGTTCACAGTATTATTATATAGTATTAGTGCACAGTATTATTATATAGTATTAGTGCATAGTATTAATATATAGTAATAGTGCACAGTATTAATATATAGTATTAGTGCATAGTATTAATATATAGTAATAGTGCACAGTATTAATATATAGTATTAGTGCACAGTATTATTATATAGTAATAGTGCACAGTATTATTATATAGCAATAGTGCACACTATTAATATATAGCAATAGTGCAAAGTATTATTATATAGTATTAGTGCATAGTATTAATATATAGTAATAGTGCACAGTATTAATATATAGTATTAGTGCACAGTATTATTATATAGTAATAGTGCACAGTATTATTATATAGTAATAGTGCATAGTATTATTATATAGTATTAGTGCATAGTATTAACATATAGTAATAGTGCACAGTATTAATATATAGTAAGAGTGCATTGTATTATTATATAGTATTAGTGCATAGTATTATTATATAGTAATAGTGCATATTATTATTATATAGTAATAGTGCACAGTATTATCATATAGTATTAGTGCATAGTATTAATATATAGTAATAGTGCACAGTATTATTATATAGTAGTAGTGCACAGTATTATTATATAGTAATAGTGCACAGTATTATTATATAGTAATAGTGCATAGTATTATTATATAGTATTAGTGCATAGTATTAACATATAGTAATAGTGCACAGTATTAATATATAGTAAGAGTGCATAGTATTATTATATAGTATTAGTGCACAGTATTATTATATAGTAATAGTGCACAGTATTATTATATAGTAATAGTGCATAGTATTATTATATAGCATTAGTGCACAGTATTATTATATAGTAAGAGTGCATAGTATTATTATATAGTATTAGTGCACAGTATTATTATATAGTAATAGTGCACAGTATTATTATATAGTAATAGTGCATAGTATTATTATATAGCATTAGTGCATAGTATTAACATATAGTAATAGTGCACAGTATTAATATATAGTAAGATTGCATTGTATTATTATATAGTATTAGTGCATAGTATTATTATATAGTAATAGTGCATAGTATTATTATATAGTAATAGTGCACAGTATTATTATATAGTATTAGTGCATAGTATTAATATATAGTAATAGTGCACAGTATTATTATATAGTAGTAGTGCACAGTATTATTATATAGTATTAGTGCATAGTATTAATATATAGTAAGAGTGCACAGTATTATTATATATTATTAGTGCACAGTATTATTATACAGTATTAGTGCATAGAATTAATATATAGTAATAGTGCACAGTATTATTGTACAGTAGTAGTTCATAGTATTAATATATAGTAAGAGTGCATAGTATTATTATATAGTATTAGTGCACAGTATTATTATATAGTAATAGTGCACAGTATTATTATATAGTAATAGTGCATAGTATTATTATATAGTATTAGTGCATAGTATTAACATATAGTAATAGTGCACAGTATTAATATATAGTAAGAGTGCATTGTATTATTATATAGTATTAGTGCATAGTATTATTATATAGTAATAGTGCATAGTATTATTATATAGTAATAGTGC
Source organism: Leptodactylus fuscus (assembly GCF_031893055.1). Classification (NCBI taxonomy): domain Eukaryota; kingdom Metazoa; phylum Chordata; class Amphibia; order Anura; family Leptodactylidae; genus Leptodactylus; species Leptodactylus fuscus. The sequence goes on along the minus strand of NC_134265.1, from coordinate 366,322,347 downwards.
ACAGTATTATTATATAGTATTAGTGCATAGTATTAATATATAGTAATAGTGCACAGTATTATTATATAGTAGTAGTGCACAGTATTATTATATAGTATTAGTTCATAGTATTAATATATAGTAAGAGTGCACAGTATTATTATATATTATTAGTGCACAGTATTATTATACAGTATTAGTGCATAGTATTAATATATAGTAATAGTGCACAGTATTATTGTACAGTAGTAGTGCATAGTATTAATATATAGTAATAGTGCACAGTATTATTATATAGTAGTAGTGCATAGTATTATTATATAGTATTAGTGCATAGTATTAATATATAGTATTAGTGCACAGTATTATTATACTGTATAGTAATAGTACATAGTATTAATATATAGCAATAGTGCACAGTATTATTATATAGTAGTAGTGCATAGTATTAATATATAGTAATAGTGCACAGTATTATTATATAGTATTAGTTCACAGTATTATTATATAATATTAGTGCACAGTATTATTATATAGTATTAGTGCATAGTATTAATATATAGTAATAGTGCACAGTATTAATATATAGTATTAGTGCACAGTATTATTATATAGTACTAGTGCACAGTATTATTATATAGCAATAGTGCACAGTATTAATATATAGCAATAGTGCACAGTATTATTATATAGTATTAGTGCATAGTATTAATATATAGTAATAGTGCACAGTATTAATATATAGTATTAGTGCACAGTATTATTATATAGTAATAGTGCACAGTATTATTATATAGCAATAGTGCACACTATTAATATATAGCAATAGTGCACAGTATTATTATATAGTATTAGTGCATAGTATTAATATATAGTAATAGTGCACAGTATTAATATATAGTATTAGTTGCACAGTATTATTATATAGTAATAGTGCACAGTATTATTACATAACAATAGTGCACAGCATTAATATATAGCAATAGTGCACAGTATTATTATATAGTACTAGAGCACAGTATTATTATATAGCAATAGTGCACAGTATTAATATATAGTAATAGTGCACAGTATTATTATATAGTAATAGTGCACAGTATTATTATATAGTATTAGTGCACAGTATTATTATATAGTAATAGTGCACAGTATTATTATATAGTAATAGTGCATAGTATTATTATATAGCATTAGTGCATAGTATTAACATATAGTAATAGTGCACAGTATTAATATATAGTAAGAGTGCATAGTATTATAATATAGTATTAGTGCATAGTATTATTATATAGTAATAGTGCACAGTATTATTATATAGTAATAGTGCACAGTATTATTATATAGTAATAGTGCATAGTATTAATATATAGTAATAGTGCATAGTATTATCATATAGTATTAGTGCATAGTATTAATATATAGTAATAGTGCACAGTATTATTATATAGTAGTAGTGCACAGTATTATTATATAGTAATAGTGCACAGTATTATTATATAGTAATAGTGCATAGTATTATTATATAGTATTAGTGCATAGTATTAACATTTAGTAATAGTGCACAGTATTAATATATAGTAAGAGTGCATAGTATTATTATATAGTATTAGTGCACAGTATTATTATATAGTAATAGTGCACAGTATTATTATATAGTAATAGTGCATAGTATTATTATATAGCATTAGTGCACAGTATTATTATATAGTAAGAGTGCATAGTATTATTATATAGTATTAGTGCACAGTATTATTATATAGTAATAGTGCACAGTATTATTATATAGTAATAGTGCATAGTATTATTATATAGTATTAGTGCATAGTATTAACATATAGTAATAGTGCACAGTATTAATATATAGTAAGAGTGCATTGTATTATTATATAGTATTAGTGCATAGTATTGTTATATAGTAATAGTGCATAGTATTATTATATAGTAATAGTGCACAGTATTATTATATAGTATTAGTGCATAGTATTAATATATAGTAATAGTGCACAGTATTATTATATAGTAGTAGTGCACAGTATTATTATATAGTATTAGTGCATAGTATTAATATATAGTAAGAGTGCACAGTATTATTATATATTATTAGTGCACAGTATTATTATACAGTATTAGTGCATAGTATTAATATATAGTAATAGTGCACAGTATTATTGTACAGTAGTAGTTCATAGTATTAATATATAGTAAGAGTGCATAGTATTATTATATAGTATTAGTGCACAGTATTATTATATAGTAATAGTGCACAGTATTATTATATAGTAATAGTGCATAGTATTATTATATAGTATTAGTGCATAGTATTAACATATAGTAATAGTGCACAGTATTAATATATAGTAAGACTGCATTGTATTATTATATAGTATTAGTGCATAGTATTATTATATAGTAATAGTGCATAGTATTATTATATAGTAATAGTGCACAGTATTATTATATAGTATTAGTGCATAGTATTAATATATAGTAATAGTGCACAGTATTATTATATAGTAGTAGTGCACAGTATTATTATATAGTATTAGTGCATAGTATTAATATATAGTAAGAGTGCACAGTATTATTATATATTATTAGTGCACAGTATTATTATACAGTATTAGTGCATAGTATTAATATATAGTAATAGTGCACAGTATTATTGTACAGTAGTAGTGCATAGTATTAATATATAGTAATAGTGCACAGTATTATTATATAGTAGTAGTGCATAGTATTATTATATAGTATTAGTGCATAGTATTAATATATAGTATTAGTGCACAGTATTATTATACTGTATAGTAATAGTACATAGTATTAATATATAGAAATAGTGCACAGTATTATTATATAGTAGTAGTGCATAGTATTAATATATAGTAATAGTGCACAGTATTATTATATAGTATTAGTTCACAGTATTATTATATAATATTAGTGCACAGTATTATTATATAGTATTAGTGCATAGTAATAATATATAGTAATAGTGCACAGTATTAATATATAGTATTAGTGCACAGTATTATTATATAGTAATAGTGCATATTATTATTATATAGCAATAGTGCACAGTATTAATATATAGCAATAGTGCACAGTATTATTATATAGTATTAGTGCATAGTATTAATATATAGTAATAGTGCACAGTATTAATATATAGTATTAGTGCACAATATTATTATATAGTAATAGTGCACAGTATTATTATATAGCAATAGTGCACACTATTAATATATAGCAATAGTGCACAGTATTATTATATAGTATTAGTGCATAGTATTAATATATAGTAAGAGTGCACAGTATTATTATATATTATTAGTGCACAGTATTATTATACAGTATTAGTGCATAGTATTAATATATAGTAATAGTGCACAGTATTATTGTACAGTAGTAGTGCATAGTATTAATATATAGTAATAGTGCACAGTATTATTATATAGTAGTAGTGCATAGTATTATTATATAGTATTAGTGCATAGTATTAATATATAGTATTAGTGCACAGTATTATTATACTGTATAGTAATAGTACATAGTATTAATATATAGAAATAGTGCACAGTATTATTATATAGTAGTAGTGCATAGTATTAATATATAGTAATAGTGCACAGTATTATTATATAGTATTAGTTCACAGTATTATTATATAATATTAGTGCACAGTATTATTATATAGTATTAGTGCATAGTAATAATATATAGTAATAGTGCACAGTATTAATATATAGTATTAGTGCACAGTATTATTATATAGTAATAGTGCACATTATTATTATATAGCAATAGTGCACAGTATTAATATATAGCAATAGTGCACAGTATTATTATATAGTATTAGTGCATAGTATTAATATATAGTAATAGTGCACAGTATTAATATATAGTATTAGTGCACAATATTATTATATAGTAATAGTGCACAGTATTAATATATAGTATTAGTGCACAGTATTATTATATAGTAATAGTGCACAGTATTATTATACTGTATAGTAATAGTACATAGTATTAATATATAGCAATAGTGCACAGTATTATTATATAGTAGTAGTGCATAGTATTAATATATAGTAATAGTGCACAGTATTATTATATAGTATTAGTTCACAGTATTATTATATAGTATTAGTGCACAGTATTATTATATAGTATTAGTGCATAGTATTAATATATAGTAATAGTGCACAGTATTAATATATAGTATTAGTGCATAGTATTAATATATAGTAATAGTGCACAGTATTAATATATAGTATTAGTGCACAGTATTATTATATAGTAATAGTGCACAGTATTATTATATAGCAATAGTGCACACTATTAATATATAGCAATAGTGCACAGTATTTTTATATAGTATTAGTGCATAGTATTAATATATAGTAATAGTGCACAGTATTAATATATAGTATTAGTGCACAGTATTATTATATAGTAATAGTGCACAGTATTATTATATAGTAATAGTGCATAGTATTATTATATAGTATTAGTGCATAGTATTAACATATAGTAATAGTGCACAGTATTAATATATAGTAAGAGTGCATTGTATTATTATATAGTATTAGTGCATAGTATTATTATATAGTAATAGTGCATATTATTATTATATAGTAATAGTGCACAGTATTATCATATAGTATTAGTGCATAGTATTAATATATAGTAATAGTGCACAGTATTATTATATAGTAGTAGTGCACAGTATTATTATATAGTAATAGTGCACAGTATTATTATATAGTAATAGTGCACAGTATTATTATATAGTATTAGTGCACAGTATTATTATATAGTAATAGTGCACAGTATTATTATATAGTAATAGTGCATAGTATTATTATATAGTATTAGTGCATAGTATTAACATATAGTAATAGTGCACAATATTAATATATAGTAAGAGTGCATTGTATTATTATATAGTATTAGTGCATAGTATTATTATATAGTAATAGTGCATAGTATTATTATATAGTAATAGTGCACAGTATTATTATATAGTATTAGTGCATAGTATTAATATATAGTAATAGTGCACAGTATTATTATATAGTAGTAGTGCACAGTATTATTATATAGTATTAGTGCATAGTATTAATATATAGTAAGAGTGCACAGTATTATTATATATTATTAGTGCACAGTATTATTATACAGTATTAGTGCATAGTATTAATATATAGTAATAGTGCACAGTATTATTGTACAGTAGTAGTTCATAGTATTAATATATAGTAAGAGTGCATAGTATTATTATATAGTATTAGTGCACAGTATTATTATATAGTAATAGTGCACAGTATTATTATATAGTAATAGTGCATAGTATTATTATATAGTATTAGTGCATAGTATTAACATATAGTAATAGTGCACAGTATTAATATATAGTAAGAGTGCATTGTATTATTATATAGTATTAGTGCATAGTATTATTATATAGTAATAGTGCATAGTATTATTATATAGTAATAGTGCACAGTATTATTATATAGTATTAGTGCATAGTATTAATATATAGTAATAGTGCACAGTATTATTATATAGTAGTAGTGCACAGTATTATTATATAGTATTAGTGCATAGTATTAATATATAGTAAGAGTGCACAGTATTATTATATATTATTAGTGCACAGTATTATTATACAGTATTAGTGCATAGTATTAATATATAGTAATAGTGCACAGTATTATTGTACAGTAGTAGTGCATAGTATTAATATATAGTAATAGTGCACAGTATTATTATATAGTAGTAGTGCATAGTATTATTATATAGTATTAGTGCATAGTATTAATATATAGTATTAGTGCACAGTATTATTATACTGTATAGTAATAGTACATAGTATTAATATATAGCAATAGTGCACAGTATTATTATATAGTAGTAGTGCATAGTATTAATATATAGTAATAGTGCACAGTATTACTATATAGTATTAGTTCACAGTATTATTATATAATATTAGTGCACAGTATTATTATATAGTATTAGTGCATAGTATTAATATATAGTAATAGTGCACAGTATTAATATATAGTATTAGTGCACAGTATTATTATATAGTACTAGTGCACAGTATTATTATATAGCAATAGTGCACAGTATTAATATATAGCAATAGTGCACAGTATTATTATATAGTATTAGTGCATAGTATTAATATATAGTAATAGTGCACAGTATTAATATATAGTATTAGTGCACAGTATTATTATATAGTAATAGTGCACAGTATTATTATATAGCAATAGTGCACACTATTAATATATAGCAATAGTGCACAGTATTATTATATAGTATTAGTGCATAGTATTAATATATAGTAATAGTGCACAGTATTAATATATAGTATTAGTTGCACAGTATTATTATATAGTAATAGTGCACAGTATTATTATATAGTAGTAGTGCACAGTATTATTATATAGTATTAGTGCATAGTATTAATATATAGTAAGAGTGCACAGTATTATTATATATTATTAGTGCACAGTATTATTATACAGTATTAGTGCATAGTATTAATATATAGTAATAGTGCACAGTATTATTGTACAGTAGTAGTGCATAGTATTAATATATAGTAATAGTGCACAGTATTATTATATAGTAGTAGTGCATAGTATTATTATATAGTATTAGTGCATAGTATTAATATATAGTATTAGTGCACAGTATTATTATACTGTATAGTAATAGTACATAGTATTAATATATAGCAATAGTGCACAGTATTATTATATAGTAGTAGTGCATAGTATTAATATATAGTAATAGTGCACAGTATTATTATATAGTATTAGTTCACAGTATTATTATATAATATTAGTGCACAGTATTATTATATAGTATTAGTGCATAGTATTAATATATAGTAATAGTGCACAGTATTATTATATAGTATTAGTTCACAGTATTATTATATAATATTAGTGCACAGTATTATTATATAGTATTAGTGCATAGTAATAATATATAGTATTAGTGCACAATATTATTATATAGTAATAGTGCACAGTATTATTATATAGCAATAGTGCACTCTATTAATATATAGCAATAGTGCACAGTATTAATATATAGTAATAGTGCAAAGTATTAATATATAGTATTAGTGCACAGTATTATTATATAGTAATAGTGCACAGTATTATTATATAACAATAGTGCACAGCATTAATATATAGCAATAGTGCACAGTATTATTATATAGTACTAGAGCACAGTATTAATATATAGTAATAGTGCACAGTATTATTATATAGTAATAGTGCACAGTATTATTATATAGTATTAGTGCACAGTATTATTATATAGTAATAGTGCACAGTATTATTATATAGTAATAGTGCATAGTATTATTATATAGCATTAGTGCATAGTATTAACATATAGTAATAGTGCACAGTATTAATATATAGTAAGAGTGCATAGTATTATTATATAGTATTAGTGCATAGTATTATTATATAGTAATAGAGCACAGTATTATTATATAGTAATAGTGCACAGTATTATTATATAGTATTAGTGCATAGTATTAATATATAGTATTAGTGCATAGTATTAATATATAGTAATAGTGCACAGTATTAATATATAGTATTAGTGCACAGTATTATTATATAGTAATAGTGCACAGTATTATTATACTGTATAGTAATAGTACATAGTATTAATATATAGCAATAGTGCACAGTATTATTATATAGTATTAGTGCATAGTATTAATATATAGTAATAGTGCACAGTATTAATATATAGTATTAGTGCATAGTATTAATATATAGTAATAGTGCACAGTATTAATATATAGTATTAGTGCACAGTATTATTATATAGTAATAGTGCACAGTATTATTATATAGCAATAGTGCACACTATTAATATATAGCAATAGTGCACAGTATTTTTATATAGTATTAGTGCATAGTATTAATATATAGTAATAGTGCACAGTATTAATATATAGTATTAGTGCACAGTATTATTATATAGTAATAGTGCACAGTATTATTATATAGTAATAGTGCATAGTATTATTATATAGTATTAGTGCATAGTATTAACATATAGTAATAGTGCACAGTATTAATATATAGTAAGAGTGCATTGTATTATTATATAGTATTAGTGCATAGTATTATTATATAGTAATAGTGCATATTATTATTATATAGTAATAGTGCACAGTATTATCATATAGTATTAGTGCATAGTATTAATATATAGTAATAGTGCACAGTATTATTATATAGTAGTAGTGCACAGTATTATTATATAGTAATAGTGCACAGTATTATTATATAGTAATAGTGCATAGTATTATTATATAGTATTAGTGCATAGTATTAACATATAGTAATAGTGCACAGTATTAATATATAGTAAGAGTGCATAGTATTATTATATAGTATTAGTGCACAGTATTATTATATAGTAATAGTGCACAGTATTATTATATAGTAATAGTGCATAGTATTATTATATAGTATTAGTGCATAGTATTAACATATAGTAATAGTGCACAGTATTAATATATAGTAAGAGTGCATTGTATTATTATATAGTATTAGTGCATAGTATTATTATATAGTAATATTGCATAGTATTATTATATAGTAATAGTGCACAGTATTATTATATAGTATTAGTGCATAGTATTAATATATAGTAATAGTGCACAGTATTATTATATAGTAGTAGTGCACAGTATTATTATATAGTATTAGTGCATAGTATTAATATATAGTAAGAGTGCACAGTATTATTATATATTATTAGTGCACAGTATTATTATACAGTATTAGTGCATAGTATTAATATATAGTAATAGTGCACAGTATTATTGTACAGTAGTAGTTCATAGTATTAATATATAGTAAGAGTGCATAGTATTATTATATAGTATTAGTGCACAGTATTATTATATAGTAATAGTGCACAGTATTATTATATAGTAATAGTGCATAGTATTATTATATAGTATTAGTGCATAGTATTAACATATAGTAATAGTGCACAGTATTAATATATAGTAAGAGTGCATTGTATTATTATATAGTATTAGTGCATAGTATTATTATATAGTAATAGTGCATAGTATTATTATATAGTAATAGTGCACAGTATTATTATATAGTATTAGTGCATAGTATTAATATATAGTAATAGTGCACATTATTATTATATAGTAGTAGTGCACAGTATTATTATATAGTATTAGTGCATAGTATTAATATATAGTAAGAGTGCACAGTATTATTATATATTATTAGTGCACAGTATTATTATACAGTATTAGTGCATAGTATTAATATATAGTAATAGTGCACAGTATTATTGTACAGTAGTAGTGCATAGTATTAATATATAGTAATAGTGCACAGTATTATTATATAGTAGTAGTGCATAGTATTATTATATAGTATTAGTGCATAGTATTAATATATAGTATTAGTGCACAGTATTATTATACTGTATAGTAATAGTACATAGTATTAATATATAGCAATAGTGCACAGTATTATTATATAGTAGTAGTGCATAGTATTAATATATAGTAATAGTGCACAGTATTATTATATAGTATTAGTTCACAGTATTATTATATAATATTAGTGCACAGTATTATTATATAGTATTAGTGCATAGTATTAATATATAGTAATAGTGCACAGTATTAATATATAGTATTAGTGCACAGTATTATTATATAGTACTAGTGCACAGTATTATTATATAGCAATAGTGCACAGTATTAATATATAGCAATAGTGCACAGTATTATTATATAGTATTAGTGCATAGTATTAATATATAGTAATAGTGCACAGTATTAATATATAGTATTAGTGCACAGTATTATTATATAGTAATAGTGCACAGTATTATTATATAGCAATAGTGCACACTATTAATATATAGCAATAGTGCACAGTATTATTATATAGTATTAGTGCATAGTATTAATATATAGTAATAGTGCACAGTATTAATATATAGTATTAGTTGCACAGTATTATTATATAGTAATAGTGCACAGTATTATTACATAACAATAGTGCACAGCATTAATATATAGCAATAGTGCACAGTATTATTATATAGTACTAGAGCACAGTATTATTATATAGCAATAGTGCACAGTATTAATATATAGTAATAGTGCACAGTATTATTATATAGTAATAGTGCACAGTATTATTATATAGTATTAGTGCACAGTATTATTATATAGTAATAGTGCACAGTATTATTATATAGTAATAGTGCATAGTATTATTATATAGCATTAGTGCATAGTATTAACATATAGTAATAGTGCACAGTATTAATATATAGTAAGAGTGCATAGTATTATTATATAGTATTAGTGCATAGTATTATTATATAGTAATAGTGCACAGTATTATTATATAGTAATAGTGCATAGTATTATTATATAGCATTAGTGCATAGTATTAACATATAGTAATAGTGCACAGTATTAATATATAGTAAGAGTGCATAGTATTATTATATAGTATTAGTGCATAGTATTATTATATAGTAATAGTGCATAGTATTATTATATAGCATTAGTGCATAGTATTAACATATAGTATTAGTGCATAGTATTAATATATAGAATTAGTGCATAGTATTAATATATAGTAATAGTGCACAGTATTAATATATAGTATTAGTGCACAGTATTATTATATAGTAATAGTGCACAGTATTATTATACTGTATAGTAATAGTACATAGTATTAATATATAGCAATAGTGCACAGTATTATTATATAGTAGTAGTGCATAGTATTAATATATAGTAATAGTGCACAGTATTATTATATAGTATTAGTTCACAGTATTATTATATAGTATTTGTGCACAGTATTATTATATAGTATTAGTGCATAGTATTAATATATAGTAATAGTGCACAGTATTAATATATAGTATTAGTGCACAGTATTATTATATAGTAATAGTGCACAGTATTATTATATAGCAATAGTGCACAGTATTAATATATAGCAATAGTGCACAGTATTATTATATAGTATTAGTGCATAGTATTAATATATAGTAATAGTGCACAGTATTAATATATAGTATTAGTGCACAGTATTATTATATAGTAATAGTGCACAGTATTATTATATAGCAATAGTGCACACTATTAATATATAGCAATAGTGCACAGTATTATTATATAGTATTAGTGCATAGTATTAATATATAGTAATAGTGCACAGTATTAATATATAGTATTAGTGCACAGTATTATTATATAGTAATAGTGCACAGTATTATTATATAGTAATAGTGCATAGTATTATTATATAGTATTAGTGCATAGTATTAACATATAGTAATAGTGCACAGTATTAATATATAGTAAGAGTGCATTGTATTATTATATAGTATTAGTGCATAGTATTATTATATAGTAATAGTGCATATTATTATTATATAGTAATAGTGCACAGTATTATTATATAGTATTAGTGCATAGTATTAATAAATAGTAATAGTGCACAGTATTATTATATAGTAGTAGTGCATAGTATTATTATATAGTATTAGTGCATAGTATTAATATATAGTAAGAGTGCACAGTATTATTATATATTATTAGTGCACAGTATTATTATACAGTATTAGTGCATAGTATTAATATATAGTAATAGTGCACAGTATTATTGTACAGTAGTAGTGCATAGTATTAATATATAGTAATAGTGCACAGTATTATTATATAGTAGTAGTGCATAGAATTATTATATAGTATTAGTGCATAGTATTAATATATAGTATTAGTGCACAGTATTATTATATAGCAATAGTGCACAGTATTAATATATAGCAATAGTGCACAGTATTAATATATAGTATTAGTGCACAGTATTATTATATAGTAATAGTGCACAGTATTATTATATAGCAATAGTGCACAGTATTATTATATAGCAATAGTGCACACTATTAATATATAGCAATAGTGCACAGTATTATTATATAGTACTAGAGCACAGTATTATTATATAGCAATAGTGCACAGTATTAATATATAGTAATAGTGCACAGTATTATTATATAGTAATAGTGCACAGTATTATTATACTGTATAGTAATAGTACATAGTATTAATATATAGCAATAGTGCACAGTATTATTATATAGTAGTAGTGCACAGTATTAATATATAGTAATAGTGCACAGTATTAATATATAGCAATAGTGCACAGTATTATTATATAGTAGTAGTGCATAGTATTAATATATAGTAATAGTGCATAGTATTATTATATAGTATTAGTGCACAGTATTATTATATAGTATTAGTGCACAGTATTAATATATAGTAATAGTGCACAATATTATTATATAGTATTAGTGCATAGTATTAATATATAGTAACAGTGCACAGTATTAATATATAGTATTAGTGCACAGTATTATTATATAGTAATAGTGCACAGTATTATTATATAGCAATAGTGCACAGTATTAATATATAGCAATAGTGTACAGTATTATTACATAGTACTAGAGCACAGTATTATTATATAGCAATAGTGCACAGTATTAATATATAGTAATAGTGCACAGTATTATTATATAGTAATAGTGCACAGTATTATTATATAGTATTAGTGCATAGTATTAATATATAGTAATAGTGCACAGTATTAATATATAGTATTAGTGCACAGTATTATTATATAGTAATAGTGCACAGTATTATTATATAGTAATAGTGCATAGTATTATTATATAGTATTAGTGCATAGTATTAATATATAGTAATAGTGCACAGTATTATTATATAGTAATAGTGCATAGTATTATTATATAGTATTAGTGCACAGTATTATTATATAGTATTAGTGCACAGTATTAATATATAGTAATAGTGCACAATATTATTATATAGTATTAGTGCATAGTATTAATATATAGTAACAGTGCACAGTATTAATATATAGTATTAGTGCACAGTATTATTATATAGTAATAGTGCACAGTATTATTATATAGCAATAGTGCACAGTATTAATATATAGCAATAGTGTACAGTATTATTACATAGTACTAGAGCACAGTATTATTATATAGCAATAGTGCACAGTATTAATATATAGTAATAGTGCACAGTATTATTATATAGTAATAGTGCACAGTATTATTATATAGTATTAGTGCATAGTATTAATATATAGTGTCACGGGATGGTTAGAGTCTATACTATAGGCAATGTGTAATATATATTTCATGTGGAATGTATTCTCTAACCTGTTGTAAACATCAGTGTGTAGTTGGCTGATTCGGGTCTAGTGTGTTAGCACATTGTATGCAAATCCCTCTAACTAGTGAGGACCAGTGAGGACAATGGGTGGAGATAATCTGATCAGTGTCTCCAAGAAGATGTTGGACTGTGCATTGTTCAAAAGAGACAGGGAGTCTGCTCTCCTTGGTATAGGTGAGGGGGGAAGGATCTGTGGCTCAGCCCTCCCCACCCCCAGGTATAGGTGTAACAGTTTAGTATATAGTATATAGCTTGCAGTTAGTATGTGTTAGCCGGCCTGTGCACAGCTCTGCAGAGAGCCAGGACTTAGTTACAGGACCAAGGAACCAAAGTTATCATTGGATTGTGACTTCTGTGGACTTATTGTTATTACGGTTGATGTGACCGCCGCCGGCTACTAACTTTGTGGATTACAATAAATTGCTGTTGTCTCCCGACCTCTTGCGTCCCTGTTGATTCAAAAGACCATCCGGAGGAAGACGTATACCTTTGCTCCGTGACAACTGGTTGGCAGCAGTGGGATCAACAGCGGACAGCGAGATGGACTACAGCAGCCCAGCGATTAATGGAGCCACAACCTCAGAATACAGGAACTGGACTATGGCAAGTCTACAAGTAAGGGCCCGGGAACTAAACCTGAGTTACCAGGGAAGAACGAAAGAGCAACTGATCGAGGCACTGGAGGAGATGACCCTGCAAAGCGACCATGAGGAGGGCTGCCCCCAGGAGACTGGAGAGATACGGGAGTGGCAGGTACAGACCCAAAAGAGCAGATGGGTTGTTTTGTATGAGGAGGAATTGGCAGTGCTGGGGCTAGGAGCAACTGCAGAGCAAAGGAGTAGAGCGTTACAGAGGGCTCAGGAAACGGAGAAGGAGGAACAGAGAATGGCGCATGAAAAGGAAAGAATGGCGCATGAAATGCGAATGGCTGAGATAACTATGAGGAATTATAATCAAACGTCGACCCCCAGCCCAACAGTGAGAGAACCACCATATGTCTCCCATAAACACTTCAAGACCTTTGAGGAAGCGGCTGGGGATGTTGATGGATATTTTCAGGACTTCGAACACCAGTGCCACCTGATGGAAGTCCCAGAGAAGGATTGGGTCCGGTATCTGGTGGGGCACCTACGAGATGGGGCTGCGGAAGCTCTCAGAGCCATGGACCCTAGTGATCAGCGGGACTATGAGGCCATTAAAAGAGCGGTGCAGAAGTATTATGCAGTCACTCCAGAGACCTACCGAGTTCAGTTCCGCTCTTTGTCTTACAATGGGGGAAGCTCCTTCCACATGTTCGCCCACAAGTTGAAGCAAGCATGCAAGCGCTGGCTAGAAGGAGAGGAGGCTGTCACAGTCGATAAGATCCTCCAAGTCATACTTAAGGAACAGTTCTTTTCCCAGTGCCCCGCTGAGATCCGTGAGTGGGTGCTGGAACGGAACCCAGCCACAGTTGAGCAAGCTGCTTCCCTTGCAGATGAGGGCCTGACCATCAAGCCGCAGTGGAAGAGGTTGTTTGCAGAGGAGCGGAAAACTACCACAGTCCGCCAGACACCCTTCAGCCAGCCACCCACCTTTCGTGCCCGGCCTCAGGATTACAATTCCCCCTCTACCCCTGTCCCAGCCCATCGGCCTCCAGCTATGAACAACCCTGTCCCTAGACAACGACCTACTGGAAGAATGCTAGAGCGCAGATGTTTTGGTTGCGGGCGGCCTGGACATTTGCAAGCTAGTTGCCCTGTTAACATGGGGGCACGGGCCACCGTGGCATCTCGGCCTATTCACTACCTGGGAACCACCCCTAGGACAGAAAGTTTGGCCCCATTTCCAGATGACTCCATGAATGACCCATCTGTTCCACCTCCAGGGGTCTATGGGATTCAGCCTTCCGCCACACATCCCGCAAACCTTCAGAGGAAGCACTTGCAGGAGGTCCTACTGGATGGCCGAACAGTTGTTGGATTCCGGGACTCGGGAGCTTTCCTAACGGTAGCGGACCCCCGAGTTGTGCGACCCGAGGCCCTAGAGGAGGGTCCTGGCATTTCTATCAAGTTGGCAGGGGGTACTCAAAGACGTATTCCTAAAGCTACCGTGGAACTCGACTATGGTTATGGACCAAAACGATGCACAATTGGTGTGATGAGCGGGCTGCCGGCCGATGTTCTGTTAGGCAACGATGTTGGAAATCTACAGTGCCACTTTGTGGGAGCAGTGACCCGAAGCCAAGCTCAGGGAGAAGCCAACATGGATCCACCGGATTTTCTGACAGATGCCAGCCCTTCAACCCTACAACTTTACCATTCAGTACCGCCGAGGGAACCAACACCAGAACGCGGATGGGTTATCCCGGCAGGAGGACATATGAGCTATAGAGACTGATGTGCATTCCCCAATTTACCTGTGTAGGCCAATTGTGTCATGCACATGTTTTGAGAGGGGGAGGGGTTGTCACGGGATGGTTAGAGTCTATACTATAGGCAATGTGTAATATATATTTCATGTGGAATGTATTCTCTAACCTGTTGTAAACATCAGTGTGTAGTTGGCTGATTCGGGTCTAGTGTGTTAGCACATTGTATGCAAATCCCTCTAACTAGTGAGGACCAGTGAGGACAATGGGTGGAGATAATCTGATCAGTGTCTCCAAGAAGATGTTGGACTGTGCATTGTTCAAAAGAGACAGGGAGTCTGCTCTCCTTGGTATAGGTGAGGGGGGAAGGATCTGTGGCTCAGCCCTCCCCACCCCCAGGTATAGGTGTAACAGTTTAGTATATAGTATATAGCTTGCAGTTAGTATGTGTTAGCCGGCCTGTGCACAGCTCTGCAGAGAGCCAGGACTTAGTTACAGGACCAAGGAACCAAAGTTATCATTGGATTGTGACTTCTGTGGACTTATTGTTATTACGGTTGATGTGACCGCCGCCGGCTACTAACTTTGTGGATTACAATAAATTGCTGTTGTCTCCCGACCTCTTGCGTCCCTGTTGATTCAAAAGACCATCCGGAGGAAGACGTATACCTTTGCTCCGTGACATATAGTAATAGTGCACAGTATTAATATATAGTATTAGTGCACAGTATTATTATATAGTAATAGTGCACAGTATTATTATATAGTAATAGTGCATAGTATTATTATATAGTATTAGTGCATAGTATTAATATATAGTAATAGTGCACAGTATTATTATATAGTAGTAGTGCACAGTATTATTATATAGTATTAGTGCATAGTATTAATATATAGTAAGAGTGCACAGTATTATTATATATTATTAGTGCACAGTATTATTATACAGTATTAGTGCATAGTATTAATATATAGTAATAGTGCACAGTATTATTGTACAGTAGTAGTGCATAGTATTAATATATAGTAAGAGTGCATAGTATTATTATATAGTATTAGTGCACAGTATTATTATATAGTAATAGTGCACAGTATTATTATATAGTAATAGTGCATAGTATTATTATATAGTATTAGTGCATAGTATTATCATATAGTAATAGTGCACAGTATTAATATATAGTAAGAGTGCATTGTATTATTATATAGTATTAGTGCATAGTATTATTATATAGTAATAGTGCATAGTATTATTATATAGTAATAGTGCACAGTATTATTATATAGTATTAGTGCATAGTATTAATATATAGTAATAGTGCACAGTATTATTATATAGTAGTAGTGCACAGTATTATTATATAGTATTAGTGCATAGTATTAATATATAGTAAGAGTGCACAGTATTATTATATATTATTAGTGCACAGTATTATTATACAGTATTAGTGCATAGTATTAATATATAGTAATAGTGCACAGTATTATTGTACAGTAGTAGTGCATAGTATTAATATATAGTAATAGTGCACAGTATTATTATATAGTAGTAGTGCATAGTATTAATATATAGTAATAGTGCACAGTATTATTATATAGTATTAGTTCACAGTATTATTATATAATATTAGTGCACAGTATTATTATATAGTATTAGTGCATAGTATTAATATATAGTAATAGTGCACAGTATTAATATATAGTATTAGTGCACAGTATTATTATATAGTAATAGTGCACATTATTATTATATAGCAATAGTGCACAGTATTAATATATAGCAATAGTGCACAGTATTATTATATAGTATTAGTGCATAGTATTAATATATAGTAATAGTGCACAGTATTAATATATAGTATTAGTGCACAGTATTATTATATAGTAATAGTGCACAGTATTATTATATAGCAATAGTGCACACTATTAATATATAGCAATAGTGCACAGTATTATTATATAGTATTAGTGCATAGTATTAATATATAGTAATAGTGCACAGTATTAATATATAGTATTAGTGCACAGTATTATTATATAGTAATAGTGCACAGTATTATTATATAGTACTAGAGCACAGTATTATTATATAGCAATAGTGCACAGTATTAATATATAGTAATAGTGCACAGTATTATTATATAGTAATAGTGCACAGTATTATTATATAGTATTAGTGCACAGTATTATTATATAGTAATAGTGCACAGTATTATTATATAGTAATAGTGCATAGTATTATTATATAGCATTGGTGCATAGTATTAACATATAGTAATAGTGCACAGTATTAATATATAGTAAGAGTGCATAGTATTATTATACAGTATTAGTGCATAGTATTAATATATAGTAATAGTGCACAGTATTATTGTACAGTAGTAGTGCACAGTATTATTATATAGTATTAGTGCATAGTATTAATATATAGTATTAGTGCATAGTATTAATATATAGTAATAGTGCACAGTATTAATATATAGTATTAGTGCACAGTATTATTATATAGTAATAGTGCACAGTATTATTATACTGTATAGTAATAGTACATAGTATTAATATATAGCAATAGTGCACAGTATTATTATATAGTAGTAGTGCATAGTATTAATATATAGTAATAGTGCACAGTATTATTATATAGTATTAGTTCACAGTATTATTATATAGTATTAGTGCACTTTATTATTATATAGTATTAGTGCATAGTATTAATATATAGTAATAGTGCACAGTATTAATATATAGTATTAGTGCACAGTATTATTATATAGTAATAGTGCACAGTATTATTATATAGCAATAGTGCACAGTATTAATATATAGCAATAGTGCACAGTATTATTATATAGTATTAGTGCATAGTATTAATATATAGTAATAGTGCACAGTATTAATATATAGTATTAGTGCACAGTATTATTATATAGTAATAGTGCACAGTATTATTATATAGCAATAGTGCACACTATTAATATATAGCAATAGTGCACAGTATTATTATATAGTATTAGTGCATAGTATTAATATATAGTAATAGTGCACAGTATTAATATATAGTATTAGTGCACAGTATTATTATATAGTAATAGTGCACAGTATTATTATATAGTAATAGTGCATAGTATTATTATACAGTATTAGTGCATAGTATTAATATATAGTAATAGTGCACAGTATTATTGTACAGTAGTAGTGCATAGTATTAATATATAGTAATAGTGCACAGTATTATTATATAGTAGTAGTGCATAGAATTATTGTATAGTATTAGTGCATAGTATTAATATATAGTATTAGTGCACAGTATTATTATACTGTATAGTAATAGTACATAGTATTAATATATAGCAATAGTGCACAGTATTATTATATAGTAGTAGTGCATAGTATTAATATATAGTAATAGTGCACAGTATTATTATATAGTATTAGTTCACAGTATTATTATATAATATTAGTGCACAGTATTATTATATAGTATTAGTGCATAGTATTAATATATAGTAATAGTGCACAGTATTATTATATAGTATTAGTGCACAGTATTATTATATAGTAATAGTGCACAGTATTATTATATAGCAATAGTGCACAGTATTAATATATAGCAATAGTGCACAGTATTATTATATAGTATTAGTGCATAGTATTAATATATAGTAATAGTGCACAGTATTAATATATAGTATTAGTGCACAGTATTATTATATAGTAATAGTGCACAGTATTATTATATAGCAATAGTGCACACTATTAATATATAGCAATAGTGCACAGTATTATTATATAGTACTAGAGCACAGTATTATTATATAGTAATAGTGCACAGTATTAATATATAGTAATAGTGCACAGTATTATTATATAGTAATAGTGCACAGTATTATTATACTGTATAGTAATAGTACATAGTATTAATATATAGCAATAGTGCACAGTATTATTATATAGTAGTAGTGCATAGTATTAATATATAATAATAGTGCACAGTATTAATATATAGTATTAGTGCACAGTATTATTATATAGTAATAGTGCACAGTAATATTATATAGCAATAGTGCACAGTATTAATATATAGCAATAGTGTACAGTATTATTACATAGTACTAGAGCACAGTATTATTATATAGCAATAGTGCACAGTATTATTATATAGTAATAGTGCACAGTATTAATATATAGCAATAGTGCACAGTATTATTATATAGCAATAGTGCACAGTATTAATATATAGTAATAGTGCACAGTATTATTATATAGTAATAGTGCACAGTATTATTATATAGTATTAGTGCATAGTATTAATATATAGTAATAGTGCACAGTATTAATATATAGTATTAGTGCACAGTATTATTATATAGTAATAGTGCACAGTATTATTATATAGTAATAGTGCATAGTATTATTATATAGTATTAGTGCATAGTATTAACATATAGTAATAGTGCACAGTATTAATATATAGTAAGAGTGCATAGTATTATTATATAGTATTAGTGCACAGTATTATTATATAGTAATAGTGCACAGTATTATTATATAGTAGTAGTGCATAGTATTATTATATAGCATTAGTGCACAGTATTATTATATAGTAAGAGTGCATAGTATTATTATATAGTATTAGTGCACAGTATTATTATATAGTAATAGTGCACAGTATTATTATATAGTAATAGTGCATAGTATTATTATATAGTATTAGTGCATAGTATTAACATATAGTAATAGTGCACAGTATTAATATATAGTAAGAGTGCATTGTATTATTATATAGTATTAGTGCATAGTATTATTATATAGTAATAGTGCATAGTATTATTATATAGTAATAGTGCACAGTATTATTATATAGTATTAGTGCATAGTATTAATATATAGTAATAGTGCACAGTATTATTATATAGTAGTAGTGCACAGTATTATTATATAGTATTAGTGCATAGTATTAATATATAGTAAGAGTGCACAGTATTATTATATATTATTAGTGCACAGTATTATTATACAGTATTAGTGCATAGTATTAATATATAGTAATAGTGCACAGTATTATTGTACAGTAGTAGTGCATAGTATTAATATATAGTAAGAGTGCATAGTATTATTATATAGTATTAGTGCACAGTATTATTATATAGTAATAGTGCACAGTATTATTATATAGTAATAGTGCACAGTATTATTATATAGTATTAGTGCATAGTATTAACATATAGTAATAGTGCACAGTATTAATATATAGTAAGAGTGCATTGTATTATTATATAGTATTAGTGCATAGTATTATTATATAGTAATAGTGCATATTATTATTATATAGTAATAGTGCACAGTATTATCATATAGTATTAGTGCATAGTATTAATATATAGTAATAGTGCACAGTATTATTATATAGTAGTAGTGCACAGTATTATTATATAGTAATAGTGCACAGTATTATTATATAGTAATAGTGCATAGTATTATTATATAGTATTAGTGCATAGTATTAACATATAGTAATAGTGCACAGTATTAATATATAGTAAGAGTGCATAGTATTATTATATAGTATTAGTGCACAGTATTATTATATAGTAATAGTGCACAGTATTATTATATAGTAATAGTGCATAGTATTATTATATAGCATAAGTGCACAGTATTATTATATAGTAAGAGTGCATAGTATTATTATATAGTATTAGTGCATAGTATTAACATATAGTAATAGTGCACAGTATTAATATATAGTAAGAGTGCATTGTATTATTATATAGTATTAGTGCATAG
This sequence comes from Leptodactylus fuscus, assembly GCF_031893055.1. Classification (NCBI taxonomy): domain Eukaryota; kingdom Metazoa; phylum Chordata; class Amphibia; order Anura; family Leptodactylidae; genus Leptodactylus; species Leptodactylus fuscus. The sequence continues at coordinate 366,300,901 of NC_134265.1, read as the reverse complement.
TATTATTATATAGTAATAGTGCATAGTATTATTATATAGTAATAGTGCACAGTATTATTATATAGTATTAGTGCATAGTATTAATATATAGTAATAGTGCATAGTATTATTATATAGTAGTAGTGCACAGTATTATTATATAGTATTAGTGCATAGTATTAATATATAGTAAGAGTGCACAGTATTATTATATATTATTAGTGCACAGTATTATTATACAGTATTAGTGCATAGTATTAATATATAGTAATAGTGCACAGTATTATTGTACAGTAGTAGTGCATAGTATTAATATATAGTAATAGTGCACAGTATTATTATATAGTAGTAGTGCATAGTATTATTATATAGTATTAGTGCATAGTATTAATATATAGTATTAGTGCACAGTATTATTATATATTATTAGTGCACAGTATTATTATACAGTATTAGTGCATAGTATTAATATATAGTAATAGTGCACAGTATTATTGTACAGTAGTAGTGCATAGTATTAATATATAGTAATAGTGCACAGTATTATTATATAGTAGTAGTGCATAGTATTATTATATAGTATTAGTGCATAGTATTAATATATAGTATTAGTGCACAGTATTATTATACTGTATAGTAATAGTACATAGTATTAATATATAGAAATAGTGCACAGTATTATTATATAGTAGTAGTGCATAGTATTAATATATAGTAATAGTGCACAGTATTAATATATAGTATTAGTGCACAGTATTATTATATAGTACTAGTGCACAGTATTATTATATAGCAATAGTGCACAGTATTAATATATAGCAATAGTGCACAGTATTATTATATAGTATTAGTGCATAGTATTAATATATAGTAATAGTGCACAGTATTAATATATAGTATTAGTGCACAGTATTATTATATAGTAATAGTGCACAGTATTATTATATAGCAATAGTGCACACTATTAATATATAGCAATAGTGCACAGTATTATTATATAGTATTAGTGCATAGTATTAATATATAGTAATAGTGCACAGTATTAATATATAGTATTAGTTGCACAGTATTATTATATAGTAATAGTGCACAGTATTATTACATAACAATAGTGCACAGCATTAATATATAGCAATAGTGCACAGTATTATTATATAGTACTAGAGCACAGTATTATTATATAGCAATAGTGCACAGTATTAATATATAGTAATAGTGCACAGTATTATTATATAGTAATAGTGCACAGTATTATTATATAGTATTAGTGCACAGTATTATTATATAGTAATAGTGCACAGTATTATTATATAGTAATAGTGCATAGTATTATTATATAGCATTAGTGCATAGTATTAACATATAGTAATAGTGCACAGTATTAATATATAGTAAGAGTGCATAGTATTATAATATAGTATTAGTGCATAGTATTATTATATAGTAATAGTGCACAGTATTATTATATAGTAATAGTGCACAGTATTATTATATAGTAATAGTGCATAGTATTAATATATAGTAATAGTGCATAGTATTATCATATAGTATTAGTGCATAGTATTAATATATAGTAATAGTGCACAGTATTATTATATAGTAGTAGTGCACAGTATTATTATATAGTAATAGTGCACAGTATTATTATATAGTAATAGTGCATAGTATTATTATATAGTATTAGTGCATAGTATTAACATTTAGTAATAGTGCACAGTATTAATATATAGTAAGAGTGCATAGTATTATTATATAGTATTAGTGCACAGTATTATTATATAGTAATAGTGCACAGTATTATTATATAGTAATAGTGCATAGTATTATTATATAGCATTAGTGCACAGTATTATTATATAGTAAGAGTGCATAGTATTATTATATAGTATTAGTGCACAGTATTATTATATAGTAATAGTGCACAGTATTATTATATAGTAATAGTGCATTGTATTATTATATAGTATTAGTACACAGTATTATTATATAGTAAGAGTGCATAGTATTATTATATAGTATTAGTGCATAGTATTAACATATAGTAATAGTGCACAGTATTAATATATAGTAAGAGTGCATTGTATTATTATATAGTATTAGTGCATAGTATTGTTATATAGTAATAGTGCATAGTATTATTATATAGTAATAGTGCACAGTATTATTATATAGTATTAGTGCATAGTATTAATATATAGTAATAGTGCACAGTATTATTATATAGTAGTAGTGCACAGTATTATTATATAGTATTAGTGCATAGTATTAATATATAGTAAGAGTGCACAGTATTATTATATATTATTAGTGCACAGTATTATTATACAGTATTAGTGCATAGTATTAATATATAGTAATAGTGCACAGTATTATTGTACAGTAGTAGTTCATAGTATTAATATATAGTAAGAGTGCATAGTATTATTATATAGTATTAGTGCACAGTATTATTATATAGTAATAGTGCACAGTATTATTATATAGTAATAGTGCATAGTATTATTATATAGTATTAGTGCATAGTATTAACATATAGTAATAGTGCACAGTATTAATATATAGTAAGACTGCATTGTATTATTATATAGTATTAGTGCATAGTATTATTATATAGTAATAGTGCATAGTATTATTATATAGTAATAGTGCACAGTATTATTATATAGTATTAGTGCATAGTATTAATATATAGTAATAGTGCACAGTATTATTATATAGTAGTAGTGCACAGTATTATTATATAGTATTAGTGCATAGTATTAATATATAGTAAGAGTGCACAGTATTATTATATATTATTAGTGCACAGTATTATTATACAGTATTAGTGCATAGTATTAATATATAGTAATAGTGCACAGTATTATTGTACAGTAGTAGTGCATAGTATTAATATATAGTAATAGTGCACAGTATTATTATATAGTAGTAGTGCATAGTATTATTATATAGTATTAGTGCATAGTATTAATATATAGTATTAGTGCACAGTATTATTATACTGTATAGTAATAGTACATAGTATTAATATATAGAAATAGTGCGCAGTATTATTATATAGTAGTAGTGCATAGTATTAATATATAGTAATAGTGCACAGTATTATTATATAGTATTAGTTCACAGTATTATTATATAATATTAGTGCACAGTATTATTATATAGTATTAGTGCATAGTAATAATATATAGTAATAGTGCACAGTATTAATATATAGTATTAGTGCACAGTATTATTATATAGTAATAGTGCACATTATTATTATATAGCAATAGTGCACAGTATTAATATATAGCAATAGTGCACAGTATTATTATATAGTATTAGTGCATAGTATTAATATATAGTAATAGTGCACAGTATTAATATATAGTATTAGTGCACAATATTATTATATAGTAATAGTGCACAGTATTATTATATAGCAATAGTGCACACTATTAATATATAGCAATAGTGCACAGTATTATTATATAGTATTAGTGCATAGTATTAATATATAGTAATAGTGCACAGTATTAATATATAGTATTAGTGCACAGTATTATTATATAGTAATAGTGCACAGTATTATTATATAACAATAGTGCACAGCATTAATATATAGCAATAGTGCACAGTATTATTATATAGTACTAGAGCACAGTATTATTATATAGCAATAGTGCACAGTATTAATATATAGTAATAGTGCACAGTATTATTATATAGTAATAGTGCACAGTATTATTATATAGTATTAGTGCACAGTATTATTATATAGTAATAGTGCACAGTATTATTATATAGTAATAGTGCATAGTATTATTATATAGCATTAGTGCATAGTATTAACATATAGTAATAGTGCACAGTATTAATATATAGTAAGAGTGCATAGTATTATTATATAGTATTAGTGCATAGTATTATTATATAGTAATAGAGCACAGTATTATTATATAGTAATAGTGCACAGTATTATTATATAGTATTAGTGCATAGTATTAATATATAGTATTAGTGCATAGTATTAATATATAGTAATAGTGCACAGTATTAATATATAGTATTAGTGCACAGTATTATTATATAGTAATAGTGCACAGTATTATTATACTGTATAGTAATAGTACATAGTATTAATATATAGCAATAGTGCACAGTATTATTATATAGTAGTAGTGCATAGTATTAATATATAGTAATAGTGCACAGTATTATTATATAGTATTAGTTCACAGTATTATTATATAGTATTAGTGCACAGTATTATTATATAGTATTAGTGCATAGTATTAATATATAGTAATAGTGCACAGTATTAATATATAGTATTAGTGCATAGTATTAATATATAGTAATAGTGCACAGTATTAATATATAGTATTAGTGCACAGTATTATTATATAGTAATAGTGCACAGTATTATTATATAGCAATAGTGCACACTATTAATATATAGCAATAGTGCACAGTATTTTTATATAGTATTAGTGCATAGTATTAATATATAGTAATAGTGCACAGTATTAATATATAGTATTAGTGCACAGTATTATTATATAGTAATAGTGCACAGTATTATTATATAGTAATAGTGCATAGTATTATTATATAGTATTAGTGCATAGTATTAACATATAGTAATAGTGCACAGTATTAATATATAGTAAGAGTGCATTGTATTATTATATAGTATTAGTGCATAGTATTATTATATAGTAATAGTGCATATTATTATTATATAGTAATAGTGCACAGTATTATCATATAGTATTAGTGCATAGTATTAATATATAGTAATAGTGCACAGTATTATTATATAGTAGTAGTGCACAGTATTATTATATAGTAATAGTGCACAGTATTATTATATAGTAATAGTGCACAGTATTATTATATAGTATTAGTGCACAGTATTATTATATAGTAATAGTGCACAGTATTATTATATAGTAATAGTGCATAGTATTATTATATAGTATTAGTGCATAGTATTAACATATAGTAATAGTGCACAATATTAATATATAGTAAGAGTGCATTGTATTATTATATAGTATTAGTGCATAGTATTATTATATAGTAATAGTGCATAGTATTATTATATAGTAATAGTGCACAGTATTATTATATAGTATTAGTGCATAGTATTAATATATAGTAATAGTGCACAGTATTATTATATAGTAGTAGTGCACAGTATTATTATATAGTATTAGTGCATAGTATTAATATATAGTAAGAGTGCACAGTATTATTATATATTATTAGTGCACAGTATTATTATACAGTATTAGTGCATAGTATTAATATATAGTAATAGTGCACAGTATTATTGTACAGTAGTAGTTCATAGTATTAATATATAGTAAGAGTGCATAGTATTATTATATAGTATTAGTGCACAGTATTATTATATAGTAATAGTGCACAGTATTATTATATAGTAATAGTGCATAGTATTATTATATAGTATTAGTGTATAGTATTAACATATAGTAATAGTGCACAGTATTAATATATAGTAAGAGTGCATTGTATTATTATATAGTATTAGTGCATAGTATTATTATATAGTAATAGTGCATAGTATTATTATATAGTAATAGTGCACAGTATTATTATATAGTATTAGTGCATAGTATTAATATATAGTAATAGTGCACAGTATTATTATATAGTAGTAGTGCACAGTATTATTATATAGTATTAGTGCATAGTATTAATATATAGTAAGAGTGCACAGTATTATTATATATTATTAGTGCACAGTATTATTATACAGTATTAGTGCATAGTATTAATATATAGTAATAGTGCACAGTATTATTGTACAGTAGTAGTGCATAGTATTAATATATAGTAATAGTGCACAGTATTATTATATAGTAGTAGTGCATAGTATTATTATATAGTATTAGTGCATAGTATTAATATATAGTATTAGTGCACAGTATTATTATACTGTATAGTAATAGTACATAGTATTAATATATAGCAATAGTGCACAGTATTATTATATAGTAGTAGTGCATAGTATTAATATATAGTAATAGTGCACAGTATTACTATATAGTATTAGTTCACAGTATTATTATATAATATTAGTGCACAGTATTATTATATAGTATTAGTGCATAGTATTAATATATAGTAATAGTGCACAGTATTAATATATAGTATTAGTGCACAGTATTATTATATAGTACTAGTGCACAGTATTATTATATAGCAATAGTGCACAGTATTAATATATAGCAATAGTGCACAGTATTATTATATAGTATTAGTGCATAGTATTAATATATAGTAATAGTGCACAGTATTAATATATAGTATTAGTGCACAGTATTATTATATAGTAATAGTGCACAGTATTATTATATAGCAATAGTGCACACTATTAATATATAGCAATAGTGCACAGTATTATTATATAGTATTAGTGCATAGTATTAATATATAGTAATAGTGCACAGTATTAATATATAGTATTAGTTGCACAGTATTATTATATAGTAATAGTGCACAGTATTATTATATAGTAGTAGTGCACAGTATTATTATATAGTATTAGTGCATAGTATTAATATATAGTAAGAGTGCACAGTATTATTATATATTATTAGTGCACAGTATTATTATACAGTATTAGTGCATAGTATTAATATATAGTAATAGTGCACAGTATTATTGTACAGTAGTAGTGCATAGTATTAATATATAGTAATAGTGCACAGTATTATTATATAGTAGTAGTGCATAGTATTATTATATAGTATTAGTGCATAGTATTAATATATAGTATTAGTGCACAGTATTATTATACTGTATAGTAATAGTACATAGTATTAATATATAGCAATAGTGCACAGTATTATTATATAGTAGTAGTGCATAGTATTAATATATAGTAATAGTGCACAGTATTATTATATAGTATTAGTTCACAGTATTATTATATAATATTAGTGCACAGTATTATTATATAGTATTAGTGCATAGTATTAATATATAGTAATAGTGCACAGTATTATTATATAGTATTAGTTCACAGTATTATTATATAATATTAGTGCACAGTATTATTATATAGTATTAGTGCATAGTAATAATATATAGTATTAGTGCACAATATTATTATATAGTAATAGTGCACAGTATTATTATATAGCAATAGTGCACTCTATTAATATATAGCAATAGTGCACAGTATTAATATATAGTAATAGTGCAAAGTATTAATATATAGTATTAGTGCACAGTATTATTATATAGTAATAGTGCACAGTATTATTATATAACAATAGTGCACAGCATTAATATATAGCAATAGTGCACAGTATTATTATATAGTACTAGAGCACAGTATTATTATATAGCAATAGTGCACAGTATTAATATATAGTAATAGTGCACAGTATTATTATATAGTAATAGTGCACAGTATTATTATATAGTATTAGTGCACAGTATTATTATATAGTAATAGTGCACAGTATTATTATATAGTAATAGTGCATAGTATTATTATATAGCATTAGTGCATAGTATTAACATATAGTAATAGTGCACAGTATTAATATATAGTAAGAGTGCATAGTATTATTATATAGTATTAGTGCATAGTATTATTATATAGTAATAGAGCACAGTATTATTATATAGTAATAGTGCACAGTATTATTATATAGTATTAGTGCATAGTATTAATATATAGTATTAGTGCATAGTATTAATATATAGTAATAGTGCACAGTATTAATATATAGTATTAGTGCACAGTATTATTATATAGTAATAGTGCACAGTATTATTATACTGTATAGTAATAGTACATAGTATTAATATATAGCAATAGTGCACAGTATTATTATATAGTAGTAGTGCATAGTATTAATATATAGTAATAGTGCACAGTATTATTATATAGTATTAGTTCACAGTATTATTATATAGTATTAGTGCACAGTATTATTATATAGTATTAGTGCATAGTATTAATATATAGTAATAGTGCACAGTATTAATATATAGTATTAGTGCATAGTATTAATATATAGTAATAGTGCACAGTATTAATATATAGTATTAGTGCACAGTATTATTATATAGTAATAGTGCACAGTATTATTATATAGCAATAGTGCACACTATTAATATATAGCAATAGTGCACAGTATTTTTATATAGTATTAGTGCATAGTATTAATATATAGTAATAGTGCACAGTATTAATATATAGTATTAGTGCACAGTATTATTATATAGTAATAGTGCACAGTATTATTATATAGTAATAGTGCATAGTATTATTATATAGTATTAGTGCATAGTATTAACATATAGTAATAGTGCACAGTATTAATATATAGTAAGAGTGCATTGTATTATTATATAGTATTAGTGCATAGTATTATTATATAGTAATAGTGCATATTATTATTATATAGTAATAGTGCACAGTATTATCATATAGTATTAGTGCATAGTATTAATATATAGTAATAGTGCACAGTATTATTATATAGTAGTAGTGCACAGTATTATTATATAGTAATAGTGCACAGTATTATTATATAGTAATAGTGCATAGTATTATTATATAGTATTAGTGCATAGTATTAACATATAGTAATAGTGCACAGTATTAATATATAGTAAGAGTGCATAGTATTATTATATAGTATTAGTGCACAGTATTATTATATAGTAATAGTGCACAGTATTATTATATAGTAATAGTGCATAGTATTATTATATAGTATTAGTGCATAGTATTAACATATAGTAATAGTGCACAGTATTAATATATAGTAAGAGTGCATTGTATTATTATATAGTATTAGTGCATAGTATTATTATATAGTAATATTGCATAGTATTATTATATAGTAATAGTGCACAGTATTATTATATAGTATTAGTGCATAGTATTAATATATAGTAATAGTGCACAGTATTATTATATAGTAGTAGTGCACAGTATTATTATATAGTATTAGTGCATAGTATTAATATATAGTAAGAGTGCACAGTATTATTATATATTATTAGTGCACAGTATTATTATACAGTATTAGTGCATAGTATTAATATATAGTAATAGTGCACAGTATTATTGTACAGTAGTAGTTCATAGTATTAATATATAGTAAGAGTGCATAGTATTATTATATAGTATTAGTGCACAGTATTATTATATAGTAATAGTGCACAGTATTATTATATAGTAATAGTGCATAGTATTATTATATAGTATTAGTGCATAGTATTAACATATAGTAATAGTGCACAGTATTAATATATAGTAAGAGTGCATTGTATTATTATATAGTATTAGTGCATAGTATTATTATATAGTAATAGTGCATAGTATTATTATATAGTAATAGTGCACAGTATTATTATATAGTATTAGTGCATAGTATTAATATATAGTAATAGTGCACAGTATTATTATATAGTAGTAGTGCACAGTATTATTATATAGTATTAGTGCATAGTATTAATATATAGTAAGAGTGCACAGTATTATTATATATTATTAGTGCACAGTATTATTATACAGTATTAGTGCATAGTATTAATATATAGTAATAGTGCACAGTATTATTGTACAGTAGTAGTGCATAGTATTAATATATAGTAATAGTGCACAGTATTATTATATAGTAGTAGTGCATAGTATTATTATATAGTATTAGTGCATAGTATTAATATATAGTATTAGTGCACAGTATTATTATACTGTATAGTAATAGTACATAGTATTAATATATAGCAATAGTGCACAGTATTATTATATAGTAGTAGTGCATAGTATTAATATATAGTAATAGTGCACAGTATTATTATATAGTATTAGTTCACAGTATTATTATATAATATTAGTGCACAGTATTATTATATAGTATTAGTGCATAGTATTAATATATAGTAATAGTGCACAGTATTAATATATAGTATTAGTGCACAGTATTATTATATAGTACTAGTGCACAGTATTATTATATAGCAATAGTGCACAGTATTAATATATAGCAATAGTGCACAGTATTATTATATAGTATTAGTGCATAGTATTAATATATAGTAATAGTGCACAGTATTAATATATAGTATTAGTGCACAGTATTATTATATAGTAATAGTGCACAGTATTATTATATAGCAATAGTGCACACTATTAATATATAGCAATAGTGCACAGTATTATTATATAGTATTAGTGCATAGTATTAATATATAGTAATAGTGCACAGTATTAATATATAGTATTAGTTGCACAGTATTATTATATAGTAATAGTGCACAGTATTATTACATAACAATAGTGCACAGCATTAATATATAGCAATAGTGCACAGTATTATTATATAGTACTAGAGCACAGTATTATTATATAGCAATAGTGCACAGTATTAATATATAGTAATAGTGCACAGTATTATTATATAGTAATAGTGCACAGTATTATTATATAGTATTAGTGCACAGTATTATTATATAGTAATAGTGCACAGTATTATTATATAGTAATAGTGCATAGTATTATTATATAGCATTAGTGCATAGTATTAACATATAGTAATAGTGCACAGTATTAATATATAGTAAGAGTGCATAGTATTATTATATAGTATTAGTGCATAGTATTATTATATAGTAATAGTGCACAGTATTATTATATAGTAATAGTGCATAGTATTATTATATAGCATTAGTGCATAGTATTAACATATAGTAATAGTGCACAGTATTAATATATAGTAAGAGTGTATAGTATTATTATATAGTATTAGTGCATAGTATTATTATATAGTAATAGTGCATAGTATTATTATATAGCATTAGTGCATAGTATTAACATATAGTATTAGTGCATAGTATTAATATATAGAATTAGTGCATAGTATTAATATATAGTAATAGTGCACAGTATTAATATATAGTATTAGTGCACAGTATTATTATATAGTAATAGTGCACAGTATTATTATACTGTATAGTAATAGTACATAGTATTAATATATAGCAATAGTGCACAGTATTATTATATAGTAGTAGTGCATAGTATTAATATATAGTAATAGTGCACAGTATTATTATATAGTATTAGTTCACAGTATTATTATATAGTATTTGTGCACAGTATTATTATATAGTATTAGTGCATAGTATTAATATATAGTAATAGTGCACAGTATTAATATATAGTATTAGTGCACAGTATTATTATATAGTAATAGTGCACAGTATTATTATATAGCAATAGTGCACAGTATTAATATATAGCAATAGTGCACAGTATTATTATATAGTATTAGTGCATAGTATTAATATATAGTAATAGTGCACAGTATTAATATATAGTATTAGTGCACAGTATTATTATATAGTAATAGTGCACAGTATTATTATATAGCAATAGTGCACACTATTAATATATAGCAATAGTGCACAGTATTATTATATAGTATTAGTGCATAGTATTAATATATAGTAATAGTGCACAGTATTAATATATAGTATTAGTGCACAGTATTATTATATAGTAATAGTGCACAGTATTATTATATAGTAATAGTGCATAGTATTATTATATAGTATTAGTGCATAGTATTAACATATAGTAATAGTGCACAGTATTAATATATAGTAAGAGTGCATTGTATTATTATATAGTATTAGTGCATAGTATTATTATATAGTAATAGTGCATATTATTATTATATAGTAATAGTGCACAGTATTATTATATAGTATTAGTGCATAGTATTAATAAATAGTAATAGTGCACAGTATTATTATATAGTAGTAGTGCATAGTATTATTATATAGTATTAGTGCATAGTATTAATATATAGTAAGAGTGCACAGTATTATTATATATTATTAGTGCACAGTATTATTATACAGTATTAGTGCATAGTATTAATATATAGTAATAGTGCACAGTATTATTGTACAGTAGTAGTGCATAGTATTAATATATAGTAATAGTGCACAGTATTATTATATAGTAGTAGTGCATAGAATTATTATATAGTATTAGTGCATAGTATTAATATATAGTATTAGTGCACAGTATTATTATATAGCAATAGTGCACAGTATTAATATATAGCAATAGTGCACAGTATTATTATATAGTATTAGTGCATAGTATTAATATATAGTAATAGTGCACAGTATTAATATATAGTATTAGTGCACAGTATTATTATATAGTAATAGTGCACAGTATTATTATATAGCAATAGTGCACAGTATTATTATATAGCAATAGTGCACACTATTAATATATAGCAATAGTGCACAGTATTATTATATAGTACTAGAGCACAGTATTATTATATAGCAATAGTGCACAGTATTAATATATAGTAATAGTGCACAGTATTATTATATAGTAATAGTGCACAGTATTATTATACTGTATAGTAATAGTACATAGTATTAATATATAGCAATAGTGCACAGTATTATTATATAAAAGTAGTGCATAGTATTAATATATAATAATAGTGCACAGTATTAATATATAGTATTAGTGCACAGTATTATTATATAGTAATAGTGCACAGTATTATTATATAGCAATAGTGCACAGTATTAATATATAGCAATAGTGTACAGTATTATTACATAGTACTAGAGCACAGTATTATTATATAGCAATAGTGCACAGTATTAATATATAGTAATAGTGCACAGTATTAATATATAGCAATAGTGCACAGTATTATTATATAGTAGTAGTGCATAGTATTAATATATAGTAATAGTGCATAGTATTATTATATAGTATTAGTGCACAGTATTATTATATAGTATTAGTGCACAGTATTAATATATAGTAATAGTGCACAATATTATTATATAGTATTAGTGCATAGTATTAATATATAGTAACAGTGCACAGTATTAATATATAGTATTAGTGCACAGTATTATTATATAGTAATAGTGCACAGTATTATTATATAGCAATAGTGCACAGTATTAATATATAGCAATAGTGTACAGTATTATTACATAGTACTAGAGCACAGTATTATTATATAGCAATAGTGCACAGTATTAATATATAGTAATAGTGCACAGTATTATTATATAGTAATAGTGCACAGTATTATTATATAGTATTAGTGCATAGTATTAATATATAGTAATAGTGCACAGTATTAATATATAGTATTAGTGCACAGTATTATTATATAGTAATAGTGCACAGTATTATTATATAGTAATAGTGCATAGTATTATTATATAGCATTAGTGCATAGTATTAACATATAGTAATAGTGCACAGTATTAATATATAGTAAGAGTGCATAGTATTATTATATAGTATTAGTGCATAGTATTATTATATAGTAATAGAGCACAGTATTATTATATAGTAATAGTGCACAGTATTATTATATAGTATTAGTGCATAGTATTAATATATAGTATTAGTGCATAGTATTAATATATAGTAATAGTGCACAGTATTAATATATAGTATTAGTGCACAGTATTATTATATAGTAATAGTGCACAGTATTATTATACTGTATAGTAATAGTACATAGTATTAATATATAGCAATAGTGCACAGTATTATTATATAGTAGTAGTGCATAGTATTAATATATAGTAATAGTGCACAGTATTATTATATAGTATTAGTTCACAGTATTATTATATAGTATTAGTGCACAGTATTATTATATAGTATTAGTGCATAGTATTAATATATAGTAATAGTGCACAGTATTAATATATAGTATTAGTGCATAGTATTAATATATAGTAATAGTGCACAGTATTAATATATAGTATTAGTGCACAGTATTATTATATAGTAATAGTGCACAGTATTATTATATAGCAATAGTGCACACTATTAATATATAGCAATAGTGCACAGTATTTTTATATAGTATTAGTGCATAGTATTAATATATAGTAATAGTGCACAGTATTAATATATAGTATTAGTGCACAGTATTATTATATAGTAATAGTGCACAGTATTATTATATAGTAATAGTGCATAGTATTATTATATAGTATTAGTGCATAGTATTAACATATAGTAATAGTGCACAGTATTAATATATAGTAAGAGTGCATTGTATTATTATATAGTATTAGTGCATAGTATTATTATATAGTAATAGTGCATATTATTATTATATAGTAATAGTGCACAGTATTATCATATAGTATTAGTGCATAGTATTAATATATAGTAATAGTGCACAGTATTATTATATAGTAGTAGTGCACAGTATTATTATATAGTAATAGTGCACAGTATTATTATATAGTAATAGTGCATAGTATTATTATATAGTATTAGTGCATAGTATTAACATATAGTAATAGTGCACAGTATTAATATATAGTAAGAGTGCATAGTATTATTATATAGTATTAGTGCACAGTATTATTATATAGTAATAGTGCACAGTATTATTATATAGTAATAGTGCATAGTATTATTATATAGTATTAGTGCATAGTATTAACATATAGTAATAGTGCACAGTATTAATATATAGTAAGAGTGCATTGTATTATTATATAGTATTAGTGCATAGTATTATTATATAGTAATAGTGCATAGTATTATTATATAGTAATAGTGCACAGTATTATTATATAGTATTAGTGCATAGTATTAATATATAGTAATAGTGCACAGTATTATTATATAGTAGTAGTGCACAGTATTATTATATAGTATTAGTGCATAGTATTAATATATAGTAAGAGTGCACAGTATTATTATATATTATTAGTGCACAGTATTATTATACAGTATTAGTGCATAGTATTAATATATAGTAATAGTGCACAGTATTATTGTACAGTAGTAGTGCATAGTATTAATATATAGTAATAGTGCACAGTATTATTATATAGTAGTAGTGCATAGTATTATTATATAGTATTAGTGCATTGTATTAATATATAGTATTAGTGCACAGTATTATTATACTGTATAGTAATAGTACATAGTATTAATATATAGCAATAGTGCACAGTATTATTATATAGTAGTAGTGCATAGTATTAATATATAGTAATAGTGCACAGTATTATTATATAGTATTAGTTCACAGTATTATTATATAATATTAGTGCACAGTATTATTATATAGTATTAGTGCATAGTATTAATATATAGTAATAGTGCACAGTATTAATATATAGTATTAGTGCACAGTATTATTATATAGTACTAGTGCACAGTATTATTATATAGCAATAGTGCACAGTATTAATATATAGCAATAGTGCACAGTATTATTATATAGTATTAGTGCATAGTATTAATATATAGTAATAGTGCACAGTATTAATATATATTATTAGTGCACAGTATTATTATATAGTAATAGTGCACAGTATTATTATATAGCAATAGTGCACACTATTAATATATAGCAATAGTGCACAGTATTATTATATAGTATTAGTGCATAGTATTAATATATAGTAATAGTGCACAGTATTAATATATAGTATTAGTTGCACAGTATTATTATATAGTAATAGTGCACAGTATTATTACATAACAATAGTGCACAGCATTAATATATAGCAATAGTGCACAGTATTATTATATAGTACTAGAGCACAGTATTATTATATAGCAATAGTGCACAGTATTAATATATAGTAATAGTGCACAGTATTATTATATAGTAATAGTGCACAGTATTATTATATAGTATTAGTGCACAGTATTATTATATAGTAATAGTGCACAGTATTATTATATAGTAATAGTGCATAGTATTATTATATAGCATTAGTGCATAGTATTAACATATAGTAATAGTGCACAGTATTAATATATAGTAAGAGTGCATAGTATTATTATATAGTATTAGTGCATAGTATTATTATATAGTAATAGTGCACAGTATTATTATATAGTAATAGTGCATAGTATTATTATATAGCATTAGTGCATAGTATTAACATATAGTAATAGTGCACAGTATTAATATATAGTAAGAGTGCATAGTATTATTATATAGTATTAGTGCATAGTATTATTATATAGTAATAGTGCATAGTATTATTATATAGCATTAGTGCATAGTATTAACATATAGTATTAGTGCATAGTATTAATATATAGAATTAGTGCATAGTATTAATATATAGTAATAGTGCACAGTATTAATATATAGTATTAGTGCACAGTATTATTATATAGTAATAGTGCACAGTATTATTATACTGTATAGTAATAGTACATAGTATTAATATATAGCAATAGTGCACAGTATTATTATATAGTAGTAGTGCATAGTATTAATATATAGTAATAGTGCACAGTATTATTATATAGTATTAGTTCACAGTATTATTATATAGTATTTGTGCACAGTATTATTATATAGTATTAGTGCATAGTATTAATATATAGTAATAGTGCACAGTATTAATATATAGTATTAGTGCACAGTATTATTATATAGTAATAGTGCACAGTATTATTATATAGCAATAGTGCACACTATTAATATATAGCAATAGTGCACAGTATTATTATATAGTATTAGTGCATAGTATTAATATATAGTAATAGTGCACAGTATTAATATATAGTATTAGTTGCACAGTATTATTATATAGTAATAGTGCACAGTATTATTATATAGTAGTAGTGCACAGTATTATTATATAGTATTAGTGCATAGTATTAATATATAGTAAGAGTGCACAGTATTATTATATATTATTAGTGCACAGTATTATTATACAGTATTAGTGCATAGTATTAATATATAGTAATAGTGCACAGTATTATTGTACAGTAGTAGTGCATAGTATTAATATATAGTAATAGTGCACAGTATTATTATATAGTAGTAGTGCATAGTATTATTATATAGTATTAGTGCATAGTATTAATATATAGTATTAGTGCACAGTATTATTATACTGTATAGTAATAGTACATAGTATTAATATATAGCAATAGTGCACAGTATTATTATATAGTAGTAGTGCATAGTATTAATATATAGTAATAGTGCACAGTATTATTATATAGTATTAGTTCACAGTATTATTATATAATATTAGTGCACAGTATTATTATATAGTATTAGTGCATAGTATTAATATATAGTAATAGTGCACAGTATTATTATATAGTATTAGTTCACAGTATTATTATATAATATTAGTGCACAGTATTATTATATAGTATTAGTGCATAGTAATAATATATAGTATTAGTGCACAATATTATTATATAGTAATAGTGCACAGTATTATTATATAGCAATAGTGCACTCTATTAATATATAGCAATAGTGCACAGTATTAATATATAGTAATAGTGCAAAGTATTAATATATAGTATTAGTGCACAGTATTATTATATAGTAATAGTGCACAGTATTATTATATAACAATAGTGCACAGCATTAATATATAGCAATAGTGCACAGTATTATTATATAGTACTAGAGCACAGTATTATTATATAGCAATAGTGCACAGTATTAATATATAGTAATAGTGCAAAGTATTATTATATAGTAATAGTGCACAGTATTATTATATAGTATTAGTGCACAGTATTATTATATAGTAATAGTGCACAGTATTATTATATAGTAATAGTGCATAGTATTATTATATAGCATTAGTGCATAGTATTAACATATAGTAATAGTGCACAGTATTAATATATAGTAAGAGTGCATAGTATTATTATATAGTATTAGTGCATAGTATTATTATATAGTAATAGAGCACAGTATTATTATATAGTAATAGTGCACAGTATTATTATATAGTATTAGTGCATAGTATTAATATATAGTATTAGTGCATAGTATTAATATATAGTAATAGTGCACAGTATTAATATATAGTATTAGTGCACAGTATTATTATATAGTAATAGTGCACAGTATTATTATACTGTATAGTAATAGTACATAGTATTAATATATAGCAATAGTGCACAGTATTATTATATAGTAGTAGTGCATAGTATTAATATATAGTAATAGTGCACAGTATTATTATATAGTATTAGTTCACAGTATTATTATATAGTATTAGTGCACAGTATTATTATATAGTATTAGTGCATAGTATTAATATATAGTAATAGTGCACAGTATTAATATATAGTATTAGTGCATAGTATTAATATATAGTAATAGTGCACAGTATTAATATATAGTATTAGTGCACAGTATTATTATATAGTAATAGTGCACAGTATTATTATATAGCAATAGTGCACACTATTAATATATAGCAATAGTGCACAGTATTTTTATATAGTATTAGTGCATAGTATTAATATATAGTAATAGTGCACAGTATTAATATATAGTATTAGTGCACAGTATTATTATATAGTAATAGTGCACAGTATTATTATATAGTAATAGTGCATAGTATTATTATATAGTATTAGTGCATAGTATTAACATATAGTAATAGTGCACAGTATTAATATATAGTAAGAGTGCATTGTATTATTATATAGTATTAGTGCATAGTATTATTATATAGTAATAGTGCATATTATTATTATATAGTAATAGTGCACAGTATTATCATATAGTATTAGTGCATAGTATTAATATATAGTAATAGTGCACAGTATTATTATATAGTAGTAGTGCACAGTATTATTATATAGTAATAGTGCACAGTATTATTATATAGTAATAGTGCATAGTATTATTATATAGTATTAGTGCATAGTATTAACATATAGTAATAGTGCACAGTATTAATATATAGTAAGAGTGCATAGTATTATTATATAGTATTAGTGCACAGTATTATTATATAGTAATAGTGCACAGTATTATTATATAGTAATAGTGCATAGTATTATTATATAGTATTAGTGCATAGTATTAACATATAGTAATAGTGCACAGTATTAATATATAGTAAGAGTGCATTGTATTATTATATAGTATTAGTGCATAGTATTATTATATAGTAATATTGCATAGTATTATTATATAGTAATAGTGCACAGTATTATTATATAGTATTAGTGCATAGTATTAATATATAGTAATAGTGCACAGTATTATTATATAGTAGTAGTGCACAGTATTATTATATAGTATTAGTGCATAGTATTAATATATAGTAAGAGTGCACAGTATTATTATATATTATTAGTGCACAGTATTATTATACAGTATTAGTGCATAGTATTAATATATAGTAATAGTGCACAGTATTATTGTACAGTAGTAGTTCATAGTATTAATATATAGTAAGAGTGCATAGTATTATTATATAGTATTAGTGCACAGTATTATTATATAGTAATAGTGCACAGTATTATTATATAGTAATAGTGCATAGTATTATTATATAGTATTAGTGCATAGTATTAACATATAGTAATAGTGCACAGTATTAATATATAGTAAGAGTGCATTGTATTATTATATAGTATTAGTGCATAGTATTATTATATAGTAATAGTGCACAGTATTATTATATAGTAATAGTGCATAGTATTATTATATAGCATTAGTGCATAGTATTAACATATAGTAATAGTGCACAGTATTAATATATAGTAAGAGTGCATAGTATTATTATATAGTATTAGTGCATAGTATTATTATATAGTAATAGAGCACAGTATTATTATATAGTAATAGTGCACAGTATTATTATATAGTATTAGTGCATAGTATTAATATATAGTATTAGTGCATAGTATTAATATATAGTAATAGTGCACAGTATTAATATATAGTATTAGTGCACAGTATTATTATATAGTAATAGTGCACAGTATTATTATACTGTATAGTAATAGTACATAGTATTAATATATAGCAATAGTGCACAGTATTATTATATAGTAGTAGTGCATAGTATTAATATATAGTAATAGTGCACAGTATTATTATATAGTATTAGTTCACAGTATTATTATATAGTATTAGTGCACAGTATTATTATATAGTATTAGTGCATAGTATTAATATATAGTAATAGTGCACAGTATTAATATATAGTATTAGTGCATAGTATTAATATATAGTAATAGTGCACAGTATTAATATATAGTATTAGTGCACAGTATTATTATATAGTAATAGTGCACAGTATTATTATATAGCAATAGTGCACACTATTAATATATAGCAATAGTGCACAGTATTTTTATATAGTATTAGTGCATAGTATTAATATATAGTAATAGTGCACAGTATTAATATATAGTATTAGTGCACAGTATTATTATATAGTAATAGTGCACAGTATTATTATATAGTAATAGTGCATAGTATTATTATATAGTATTAGTGCATAGTATTAACATATAGTAATAGTGCACAGTATTAATATATAGTAAGAGTGCATTGTATTATTATATAGTATTAGTGCATAGTATTATTATATAGTAATAGTGCATATTATTATTATATAGTAATAGTGCACAGTATTATCATATAGTATTAGTGCATAGTATTAATATATAGTAATAGTGCACAGTATTATTATATAGTAGTAGTGCACAGTATTATTATATAGTAATAGTGCACAGTATTATTATATAGTAATAGTGCATAGTATTATTATATAGTATTAGTGCATAGTATTAACATATAGTAATAGTGCACAGTATTAATATATAGTAAGAGTGCATAGTATTATTATATAGTATTAGTGCACAGTATTATTATATAGTAATAGTGCACAGTATTATTATATAGTAATAGTGCATAGTATTATTATATAGTATTAGTGCATAGTATTAACATATAGTAATAGTGCACAGTATTAATATATAGTAAGAGTGCATTGTATTATTATATAGTATTAGTGCATAGTATTATTATATAGTAATATTGCATAGTATTATTATATAGTAATAGTGCACAGTATTATTATATAGTATTAGTGCATAGTATTAATATATAGTAATAGTGCACAGTATTATTATATAGTAGTAGTGCACAGTATTATTATATAGTATTAGTGCATAGTATTAATATATAGTAAGAGTGCACAGTATTATTATATATTATTAGTGCACAGTATTATTATACAGTATTAGTGCATAGTATTAATATATAGTAATAGTGCACAGTATTATTGTACAGTAGTAGTTCATAGTATTAATATATAGTAAGAGTGCATAGTATTATTATATAGTATTAGTGCACAGTATTATTATATAGTAATAGTGCACAGTATTATTATATAGTAATAGTGCATAGTATTATTATATAGTATTAGTGCATAGTATTAACATATAGTAATAGTGCACAGTATTAATATATAGTAAGAGTGCATTGTATTATTATATAGTATTAGTGCATAGTATTATTATATAGTAATAGTGCATAGTATTATTATATAGTAATAGTGCACAGTATTATTATATAGTATTAGTGCATAGTATTAATATATAGTAATAGTGCACAGTATTATTATATAGTAGTAGTGCACAGTATTATTATATAGTATTAGTGCATAGTATTAATATATAGTAAGAGTGCACAGTATTATTATATATTATTAGTGCACAGTATTATTATACAGTATTAGTGCATAGTATTAATATATAGTAATAGTGCACAGTATTATTGTACAGTAGTAGTGCATAGTATTAATATATAGTAATAGTGCACAGTATTATTATATAGTAGTAGTGCATAGTATTATTATATAGTATTAGTGCATAGTATTAATATATAGTATTAGTGCACAGTATTATTATACTGTATAGTAATAGTACATAGTATTAATATATAGCAATAGTGCACAGTATTATTATATAGTAGTAGTGCATAGTATTAATATATAGTAATAGTGCACAGTATTATTATATAGTATTAGTTCACAGTATTATTATATAATATTAGTGCACAGTATTATTATACAGTATTAGTGCATAGTATTAATATATAGTAATAGTGCACAGTATTATTGTACAGTAGTAGTTCATAGTATTAATATATAGTAAGAGTGCATAGTATTATTATATAGTATTAGTGCACAGTATTATTATATAGTAATAGTGCACAGTATTATTATATAGTAATAGTGCATAGTATTATTATATAGTATTAGTGCATAGTATTAACATATAGTAATAGTGCACAGTATTAATATATAGTAAGAGTGCATTGTATTATTATATAGTATTAGTGCATAGTATTATTATATAGTAATAGTGCATAGTATTATTATATAGTAATAGTGCACAGTATTATTATATAGTATTAGTGCATAGTATTAATATATAGTAATAGTGCACAGTATTATTATATAGTAGTAGTGCACAGTATTATTATATAGTATTAGTGCATAGTATTAATATATAGTAAGAGTGCACAGTATTATTATATATTATTAGTGCACAGTATTATTATACAGTATTAGTGCATAGTATTAATATATAGTAATAGTGCACAGTATTATTGTACAGTAGTAGTGCATAGTATTAATATATAGTAATAGTGCACAGTATTATTATATAGTAGTAGTGCATAGTATTATTATATAGTATTAGTGCATAGTATTAATATATAGTATTAGTGCACAGTATTATTATACTGTATAGTAATAGTACATAGTATTAATATATAGCAATAGTGCACAGTATTATTATATAGTAGTAGTGCATAGTATTAATATATAGTAATAGTGCACAGTATTATTATATAGTATTAGTTCACAGTATTATTATATAATATTAGTGCACAGTATTATTATATAGTATTAGTGCATAGTATTAATATATAGTAATAGTGCACAGTATTAATATATAGTATTAGTGCACAGTATTATTATATAGTAATAGTGCACAGTATTATTATATAGCAATAGTGCACACTATTAATATATAGCAATAGTGCACAGTATTATTATATAGTATTAGTGCATAGTATTAATATATAGTAATAGTGCACAGTATTAATATATAGTATTAGTTGCACAGTATTATTATATAGTAATAGTGCACAGTATTATTACATAACAATAGTGCACAGCATTAATATATAGCAATAGTGCACAGTATTATTATATAGTACTAGAGCACAGTATTATTATATAGCAATAGTGCACAGTATTAATATATAGTAATAGTGCACAGTATTATTATATAGTAATAGTGCACAGTATTATTATATAGTATTAGTGCACAGTATTATTATATAGTAATAGTGCACAGTATTATTATATAGTAATAGTGCATAGTATTATTATATAGCATTAGTGCATAGTATTAACATATAGTAATAGTGCACAGTATTAATATATAGTAAGAGTGCATAGTATTATTATATAGTATTAGTGCATAGTATTATTATATAGTAATAGTGCACAGTATTATTATATAGTAATAGTGCATAGTATTATTATATAGCATTAGTGCATAGTATTAACATATAGTAATAGTGCACAGTATTAATATATAGTAAGAGTGCATAGTATTATTATATAGTATTAGTGCATAGTATTATTATATAGTAATAGTGCATAGTATTATTATATAGCATTAGTGCATAGTATTAACATATAGTATTAGTGCATAGTATTAATATATAGAATTAGTGCATAGTATTAATATATAGTAATAGTGCACAGTATTAATATATAGTATTAGTGCACAGTATTATTATATAGTAATAGTGCACAGTATTATTATACTGTATAGTAATAGTACATAGTATTAATATATAGCAATAGTGCACAGTATTATTATATAGTAGTAGTGCATAGTATTAATATATAGTAATAGTGCACAGTATTATTATATAGTATTAGTTCACAGTATTATTATATAGTATTTGTGCACAGTATTATTATATAGTATTAGTGCATAGTATTAATATATAGTAATAGTGCACAGTATTAATATATAGTATTAGTGCACAGTATTATTATATAGTAATAGTGCACAGTATTATTATATAGCAATAGTGCACAGTATTAATATATAGCAATAGTGCACAGTATTATTATATAGTATTAGTGCATAGTATTAATATATAGTAATAGTGCACAGTATTAATATATAGTATTAGTGCACAGTATTATTATATAGTAATAGTGCACAGTATTATTATATAGCAATAGTGCACACTATTAATATATAGCAATAGTGCACAGTATTATTATATAGTATTAGTGCATAGTATTAATATATAGTAATAGTGCACAGTATTAATATATAGTATTAGTGCACAGTATTATTATATAGTAATAGTGCACAGTATTATTATATAGTAATAGTGCATAGTATTATTATATAGTATTAGTGCATAGTATTAACATATAGTAATAGTGCACAGTATTAATATATAGTAAGAGTGCATTGTATTATTATATAGTATTAGTGCATAGTATTATTATATAGTAATAGTGCATATTATTATTATATAGTAATAGTGCACAGTATTATTATATAGTATTAGTGCATAGTATTAATAAATAGTAATAGTGCACAGTATTATTATATAGTAGTAGTGCATAGTATTATTATATAGTATTAGTGCATAGTATTAATATATAGTAAGAGTGCACAGTATTATTATATATTATTAGTGCACAGTATTATTATACAGTATTAGTGCATAGTATTAATATATAGTAATAGTGCACAGTATTATTGTACAGTAGTAGTGCATAGTATTAATATATAGTAATAGTGCACAGTATTATTATATAGTAGTAGTGCATAGAATTATTATATAGTATTAGTGCATAGTATTAATATATAGTATTAGTGCACAGTATTATTATATAGCAATAGTGCACAGTATTAATATATAGCAATAGTGCACAGTATTATTATATAGTATTAGTGCATAGTATTAATATATAGTAATAGTGCACAGTATTAATATATAGTATTAGTGCACAGTATTATTATATAGTAATAGTGCACAGTATTATTATATAGCAATAGTGCACAGTATTATTATATAGCAATAGTGCACACTATTAATATATAGCAATAGTGCACAGTATTATTATATAGTACTAGAGCACAGTATTATTATATAGCAATAGTGCACAGTATTAATATATAGTAATAGTGCACAGTATTATTATATAGTAATAGTGCACAGTATTATTATACTGTATAGTAATAGTACATAGTATTAATATATAGCAATAGTGCACAGTATTATTATATAAAAGTAGTGCATAGTATTAATATATAATAATAGTGC
This sequence comes from Leptodactylus fuscus, assembly GCF_031893055.1. NCBI lineage: Eukaryota > Metazoa > Chordata > Amphibia > Anura > Leptodactylidae > Leptodactylus > Leptodactylus fuscus. The sequence continues at coordinate 366,275,714 of NC_134265.1, read as the reverse complement.
ACAGTATTAATATATAGTATTAGTGCACAGTATTATTATATAGTAATAGTGCACAGTATTATTATATAGTAATAGTGCATAGTATTATTATATAGTATTAGTGCATAGTATTAACATATAGTAATAGTGCACAGTATTAATATATAGTAAGAGTGCATTGTATTATTATATAGTATTAGTGCATAGTATTATTATATAGTAATAGTGCATATTATTATTATATAGTAATAGTGCACAGTATTATCATATAGTATTAGTGCATAGTATTAATATATAGTAATAGTGCACAGTATTATTATATAGTAGTAGTGCACAGTATTATTATATAGTAATAGTGCACAGTATTATTATATAGTAATAGTGCATAGTATTATTATATAGTATTAGTGCATAGTATTAACATATAGTAATAGTGCACAGTATTAATATATAGTAAGAGTGCATAGTATTATTATATAGTATTAGTGCACAGTATTATTATATAGTAATAGTGCACAGTATTATTATATAGTAATAGTGCATAGTATTATTATATAGTATTAGTGCATAGTATTAACATATAGTAATAGTGCACAGTATTAATATATAGTAAGAGTGCATTGTATTATTATATAGTATTAGTGCATAGTATTATTATATAGTAATATTGCATAGTATTATTATATAGTAATAGTGCACAGTATTATTATATAGTATTAGTGCATAGTATTAATATATAGTAATAGTGCACAGTATTATTATATAGTAGTAGTGCACAGTATTATTATATAGTATTAGTGCATAGTATTAATATATAGTAAGAGTGCACAGTATTATTATATATTATTAGTGCACAGTATTATTATACAGTATTAGTGCATAGTATTAATATATAGTAATAGTGCACAGTATTATTGTACAGTAGTAGTTCATAGTATTAATATATAGTAAGAGTGCATAGTATTATTATATAGTATTAGTGCACAGTATTATTATATAGTAATAGTGCACAGTATTATTATATAGTAATAGTGCATAGTATTATTATATAGTATTAGTGCATAGTATTAACATATAGTAATAGTGCACAGTATTAATATATAGTAAGAGTGCATTGTATTATTATATAGTATTAGTGCATAGTATTATTATATAGTAATAGTGCATAGTATTATTATATAGTAATAGTGCACAGTATTATTATATAGTATTAGTGCATAGTATTAATATATAGTAATAGTGCACAGTATTATTATATAGTAGTAGTGCACAGTATTATTATATAGTATTAGTGCATAGTATTAATATATAGTAAGAGTGCACAGTATTATTATATATTATTAGTGCACAGTATTATTATACAGTATTAGTGCATAGTATTAATATATAGTAATAGTGCACAGTATTATTGTACAGTAGTAGTGCATAGTATTAATATATAGTAATAGTGCACAGTATTATTATATAGTAGTAGTGCATAGTATTATTATATAGTATTAGTGCATAGTATTAATATATAGTATTAGTGCACAGTATTATTATACTGTATAGTAATAGTACATAGTATTAATATATAGCAATAGTGCACAGTATTATTATATAGTAGTAGTGCATAGTATTAATATATAGTAATAGTGCACAGTATTATTATATAGTATTAGTTCACAGTATTATTATATAATATTAGTGCACAGTATTATTATATAGTATTAGTGCATAGTATTAATATATAGTAATAGTGCACAGTATTAATATATAGTATTAGTGCACAGTATTATTATATAGTACTAGTGCACAGTATTATTATATAGCAATAGTGCACAGTATTAATATATAGCAATAGTGCACAGTATTATTATATAGTATTAGTGCATAGTATTAATATATAGTAATAGTGCACAGTATTAATATATAGTATTAGTGCACAGTATTATTATATAGTAATAGTGCACAGTATTATTATATAGCAATAGTGCACACTATTAATATATAGCAATAGTGCACAGTATTATTATATAGTATTAGTGCATAGTATTAATATATAGTAATAGTGCACAGTATTAATATATAGTATTAGTTGCACAGTATTATTATATAGTAATAGTGCACAGTATTATTACATAACAATAGTGCACAGCATTAATATATAGCAATAGTGCACAGTATTATTATATAGTACTAGAGCACAGTATTATTATATAGCAATAGTGCACAGTATTAATATATAGTAATAGTGCACAGTATTATTATATAGTAATAGTGCACAGTATTATTATATAGTATTAGTGCACAGTATTATTATATAGTAATAGTGCACAGTATTATTATATAGTAATAGTGCATAGTATTATTATATAGCATTAGTGCATAGTATTAACATATAGTAATAGTGCACAGTATTAATATATAGTAAGAGTGCATAGTATTATTATATAGTATTAGTGCATAGTATTATTATATAGTAATAGTGCACAGTATTATTATATAGTAATAGTGCATAGTATTATTATATAGCATTAGTGCATAGTATTAACATATAGTAATAGTGCACAGTATTAATATATAGTAAGAGTGTATAGTATTATTATATAGTATTAGTGCATAGTATTATTATATAGTAATAGTGCATAGTATTATTATATAGCATTAGTGCATAGTATTAACATATAGTATTAGTGCATAGTATTAATATATAGAATTAGTGCATAGTATTAATATATAGTAATAGTGCACAGTATTAATATATAGTATTAGTGCACAGTATTATTATATAGTAATAGTGCACAGTATTATTATACTGTATAGTAATAGTACATAGTATTAATATATAGCAATAGTGCACAGTATTATTATATAGTAGTAGTGCATAGTATTAATATATAGTAATAGTGCACAGTATTATTATATAGTATTAGTTCACAGTATTATTATATAGTATTTGTGCACAGTATTATTATATAGTATTAGTGCATAGTATTAATATATAGTAATAGTGCACAGTATTAATATATAGTATTAGTGCACAGTATTATTATATAGTAATAGTGCACAGTATTATTATATAGCAATAGTGCACAGTATTAATATATAGCAATAGTGCACAGTATTATTATATAGTATTAGTGCATAGTATTAATATATAGTAATAGTGCACAGTATTAATATATAGTATTAGTGCACAGTATTATTATATAGTAATAGTGCACAGTATTATTATATAGCAATAGTGCACACTATTAATATATAGCAATAGTGCACAGTATTATTATATAGTATTAGTGCATAGTATTAATATATAGTAATAGTGCACAGTATTAATATATAGTATTAGTGCACAGTATTATTATATAGTAATAGTGCACAGTATTATTATATAGTAATAGTGCATAGTATTATTATATAGTATTAGTGCATAGTATTAACATATAGTAATAGTGCACAGTATTAATATATAGTAAGAGTGCATTGTATTATTATATAGTATTAGTGCATAGTATTATTATATAGTAATAGTGCATATTATTATTATATAGTAATAGTGCACAGTATTATTATATAGTATTAGTGCATAGTATTAATAAATAGTAATAGTGCACAGTATTATTATATAGTAGTAGTGCATAGTATTATTATATAGTATTAGTGCATAGTATTAATATATAGTAAGAGTGCACAGTATTATTATATATTATTAGTGCACAGTATTATTATACAGTATTAGTGCATAGTATTAATATATAGTAATAGTGCACAGTATTATTGTACAGTAGTAGTGCATAGTATTAATATATAGTAATAGTGCACAGTATTATTATATAGTAGTAGTGCATAGAATTATTATATAGTATTAGTGCATAGTATTAATATATAGTATTAGTGCACAGTATTATTATATAGCAATAGTGCACAGTATTAATATATAGCAATAGTGCACAGTATTATTATATAGTATTAGTGCATAGTATTAATATATAGTAATAGTGCACAGTATTAATATATAGTATTAGTGCACAGTATTATTATATAGTAATAGTGCACAGTATTATTATATAGCAATAGTGCACAGTATTATTATATAGCAATAGTGCACACTATTAATATATAGCAATAGTGCACAGTATTATTATATAGTACTAGAGCACAGTATTATTATATAGCAATAGTGCACAGTATTAATATATAGTAATAGTGCACAGTATTATTATATAGTAATAGTGCACAGTATTATTATACTGTATAGTAATAGTACATAGTATTAATATATAGCAATAGTGCACAGTATTATTATATAAAAGTAGTGCATAGTATTAATATATAATAATAGTGCACAGTATTAATATATAGTATTAGTGCACAGTATTATTATATAGTAATAGTGCACAGTATTATTATATAGCAATAGTGCACAGTATTAATATATAGCAATAGTGTACAGTATTATTACATAGTACTAGAGCACAGTATTATTATATAGCAATAGTGCACAGTATTAATATATAGTAATAGTGCACAGTATTAATATATAGCAATAGTGCACAGTATTATTATATAGTAGTAGTGCATAGTATTAATATATAGTAATAGTGCATAGTATTATTATATAGTATTAGTGCACAGTATTATTATATAGTATTAGTGCACAGTATTAATATATAGTAATAGTGCACAATATTATTATATAGTATTAGTGCATAGTATTAATATATAGTAACAGTGCACAGTATTAATATATAGTATTAGTGCACAGTATTATTATATAGTAATAGTGCACAGTATTATTATATAGCAATAGTGCACAGTATTAATATATAGCAATAGTGTACAGTATTATTACATAGTACTAGAGCACAGTATTATTATATAGCAATAGTGCACAGTATTAATATATAGTAATAGTGCACAGTATTATTATATAGTAATAGTGCACAGTATTATTATATAGTATTAGTGCATAGTATTAATATATAGTAATAGTGCACAGTATTAATATATAGTATTAGTGCACAGTATTATTATATAGTAATAGTGCACAGTATTATTATATAGTAATAGTGCATAGTATTATTATATAGCATTAGTGCATAGTATTAACATATAGTAATAGTGCACAGTATTAATATATAGTAAGAGTGCATAGTATTATTATATAGTATTAGTGCATAGTATTATTATATAGTAATAGAGCACAGTATTATTATATAGTAATAGTGCACAGTATTATTATATAGTATTAGTGCATAGTATTAATATATAGTATTAGTGCATAGTATTAATATATAGTAATAGTGCACAGTATTAATATATAGTATTAGTGCACAGTATTATTATATAGTAATAGTGCACAGTATTATTATACTGTATAGTAATAGTACATAGTATTAATATATAGCAATAGTGCACAGTATTATTATATAGTAGTAGTGCATAGTATTAATATATAGTAATAGTGCACAGTATTATTATATAGTATTAGTTCACAGTATTATTATATAGTATTAGTGCACAGTATTATTATATAGTATTAGTGCATAGTATTAATATATAGTAATAGTGCACAGTATTAATATATAGTATTAGTGCATAGTATTAATATATAGTAATAGTGCACAGTATTAATATATAGTATTAGTGCACAGTATTATTATATAGTAATAGTGCACAGTATTATTATATAGCAATAGTGCACACTATTAATATATAGCAATAGTGCACAGTATTTTTATATAGTATTAGTGCATAGTATTAATATATAGTAATAGTGCACAGTATTAATATATAGTATTAGTGCACAGTATTATTATATAGTAATAGTGCACAGTATTATTATATAGTAATAGTGCATAGTATTATTATATAGTATTAGTGCATAGTATTAACATATAGTAATAGTGCACAGTATTAATATATAGTAAGAGTGCATTGTATTATTATATAGTATTAGTGCATAGTATTATTATATAGTAATAGTGCATATTATTATTATATAGTAATAGTGCACAGTATTATCATATAGTATTAGTGCATAGTATTAATATATAGTAATAGTGCACAGTATTATTATATAGTAGTAGTGCACAGTATTATTATATAGTAATAGTGCACAGTATTATTATATAGTAATAGTGCATAGTATTATTATATAGTATTAGTGCATAGTATTAACATATAGTAATAGTGCACAGTATTAATATATAGTAAGAGTGCATAGTATTATTATATAGTATTAGTGCACAGTATTATTATATAGTAATAGTGCACAGTATTATTATATAGTAATAGTGCATAGTATTATTATATAGTATTAGTGCATAGTATTAACATATAGTAATAGTGCACAGTATTAATATATAGTAAGAGTGCATTGTATTATTATATAGTATTAGTGCATAGTATTATTATATAGTAATAGTGCATAGTATTATTATATAGTAATAGTGCACAGTATTATTATATAGTATTAGTGCATAGTATTAATATATAGTAATAGTGCACAGTATTATTATATAGTAGTAGTGCACAGTATTATTATATAGTATTAGTGCATAGTATTAATATATAGTAAGAGTGCACAGTATTATTATATATTATTAGTGCACAGTATTATTATACAGTATTAGTGCATAGTATTAATATATAGTAATAGTGCACAGTATTATTGTACAGTAGTAGTGCATAGTATTAATATATAGTAATAGTGCACAGTATTATTATATAGTAGTAGTGCATAGTATTATTATATAGTATTAGTGCATAGTATTAATATATAGTATTAGTGCACAGTATTATTATACTGTATAGTAATAGTACATAGTATTAATATATAGCAATAGTGCACAGTATTATTATATAGTAGTAGTGCATAGTATTAATATATAGTAATAGTGCACAGTATTATTATATAGTATTAGTTCACAGTATTATTATATAATATTAGTGCACAGTATTATTATATAGTATTAGTGCATAGTATTAATATATAGTAATAGTGCACAGTATTAATATATAGTATTAGTGCACAGTATTATTATATAGTACTAGTGCACAGTATTATTATATAGCAATAGTGCACAGTATTAATATATAGCAATAGTGCACAGTATTATTATATAGTATTAGTGCATAGTATTAATATATAGTAATAGTGCACAGTATTAATATATAGTATTAGTGCACAGTATTATTATATAGTAATAGTGCACAGTATTATTATATAGCAATAGTGCACACTATTAATATATAGCAATAGTGCACAGTATTATTATATAGTATTAGTGCATAGTATTAATATATAGTAATAGTGCACAGTATTAATATATAGTATTAGTTGCACAGTATTATTATATAGTAATAGTGCACAGTATTATTACATAACAATAGTGCACAGCATTAATATATAGCAATAGTGCACAGTATTATTATATAGTACTAGAGCACAGTATTATTATATAGCAATAGTGCACAGTATTAATATATAGTAATAGTGCACAGTATTATTATATAGTAATAGTGCACAGTATTATTATATAGTATTAGTGCACAGTATTATTATATAGTAATAGTGCACAGTATTATTATATAGTAATAGTGCATAGTATTATTATATAGCATTAGTGCATAGTATTAACATATAGTAATAGTGCACAGTATTAATATATAGTAAGAGTGCATAGTATTATTATATAGTATTAGTGCATAGTATTATTATATAGTAATAGTGCACAGTATTATTATATAGTAATAGTGCATAGTATTATTATATAGCATTAGTGCATAGTATTAACATATAGTAATAGTGCACAGTATTAATATATAGTAAGAGTGCATAGTATTATTATATAGTATTAGTGCATAGTATTATTATATAGTAATAGTGCATAGTATTATTATATAGCATTAGTGCATAGTATTAACATATAGTATTAGTGCATAGTATTAATATATAGAATTAGTGCATAGTATTAATATATAGTAATAGTGCACAGTATTAATATATAGTATTAGTGCACAGTATTATTATATAGTAATAGTGCACAGTATTATTATACTGTATAGTAATAGTACATAGTATTAATATATAGCAATAGTGCACAGTATTATTATATAGTAGTAGTGCATAGTATTAATATATAGTAATAGTGCACAGTATTATTATATAGTATTAGTTCACAGTATTATTATATAGTATTTGTGCACAGTATTATTATATAGTATTAGTGCATAGTATTAATATATAGTAATAGTGCACAGTATTAATATATAGTATTAGTGCACAGTATTATTATATAGTAATAGTGCACAGTATTATTATATAGCAATAGTGCACACTATTAATATATAGCAATAGTGCACAGTATTATTATATAGTATTAGTGCATAGTATTAATATATAGTAATAGTGCACAGTATTAATATATAGTATTAGTTGCACAGTATTATTATATAGTAATAGTGCACAGTATTATTATATAGTAGTAGTGCACAGTATTATTATATAGTATTAGTGCATAGTATTATTATATAGTATTAGTGCATAGTATTAATATATAGTAATAGTGCACAGTATTAATATATAGTATTAGTGCACAGTATTATTATATAGTAATAGTGCACAGTATTATTATATAGTAGTAGTGCATAGTATTAATATATAGTAATAGTGCACAGTATTATTATATAGTAGTAGTGCATAGTATTATTATATAGTATTAGTGCATAGTATTAATATATAGTATTAGTGCACAGTATTATTATACTGTATAGTAATAGTACATAGTATTAATATATAGCAATAGTGCACAGTATTATTATATAGTAGTAGTGCATAGTATTAATATATAGTAATAGTGCACAGTATTATTATATAGTATTAGTTCACAGTATTATTATATAATATTAGTGCACAGTATTATTATATAGTATTAGTGCATAGTATTAATATATAGTAATAGTGCACAGTATTATTATATAGTATTAGTTCACAGTATTATTATATAATATTAGA